>NC_082666.1:102175899-102518098 GCF_025265405.1 Mesoplodon densirostris
ACTTTCTGACTTACTACAAGTCACGTGATTACCTGTAGACTCATCTACGGGGCTGCAAATGGCATTGTGCTCTTTTTTTCCTTGGCTAATATTCTGTCTTAGCGAGGTCCATTTTCTGCAATGTGATTCCCTGAGGGCTGAGGATTAGCTGACCTGGGCAGCCTGACCCTGCCGGCAAGCCCTCCCTAGGTGTGCCTGGGTTGAGTTCAATAGAAACAGCACTCCAGGCAGCAATAGCCCCTGCAGCTGTGCCTGACTCCATATTCTCTGCCCCGTCAGCAGTCTCGGGGCTGTGCTGGTGGGAGGGTGTGAGGGTCCATGGCTTTGTTGGTGGCCCGGTGTGAGTGGGGCTCTGCTGGAATTTCTGAAGGAGTTGCCAGGTTGCCACCTGTAAAGAAGAGGATGTGTCACCCATAACTTCCACTGGAATTTCTCTCCGGGCTGAGGTGAGGGAGGAAAAAAAGGAGTGGGGGCCGGGACAGGAGTGGTATCTCAGGCAGGGAAATGGAAAGCTTCCAGAAGAGCGCCCGGGGCCAGGACCATCCTGGCTGGCCTGCAGGCACCAAGTTGGCCAGCGTGCTGTCGCTGGTGTGGCTCCACGGCCCTTCCTCTAGGCTTTCAAGCCCTTGTACATATTCAGGTGTTTTACCTGGGAAGGGTGGGAACAGTTCAGCAGCAGCTGGCCTGGGGCTCAGCTCACGTTTACTCACAGAGGCCTTGGCACTGTCCCCCAGCTTTGCAATCATGACGCTCCTTGCGTGGGGGGGCCGGGCTGCTGGCTGTATGGGAGATGATTCCCCACCTCTGACCAATCTCAGAATTGTTTACCGCTGGAACAAGTGCCCTGATAGGGTTTTCCTCTGTATAACTGCTGGGTACAGGATTTGTTTTTTTCTTTTTTGGTTCAAGTTAGAAGTTATTCATCTTTTATGTATTTATTGATATAAGCATGGAAATAATTCATTCATAGAAATACATCTGTGTGAAGGGAAGAACTTTTTTTCTGTTTTATTTTTAAATTTCATTTCTAAAAATTTTGAAGTTTAATTATATTTATTTTTCTATACAGCAGGTTATTATTAGTTATCTATTTTATTCATATACATATATACAGGTCAATACCTATCTCCCAACTCATCTGACCACCAACACCCCATGGCTTCCCCCACTTGGTGTCCATACGTTTGTTCTCTACCTCTGTTTCTCTATTTCTGCCCTGCAAACCTGTTCATCTGTACCATATATCTAGGTTCCACATACATGCATTAATACAGAATATTTGTTTTGCTCTTTCTGACTTACTTCATTCTGTATGACAGTCTCTAGATCCACCGACTTCTCTACAAATAACCCAGTTTCATTCCTTTTCATGGCTGAGTCATATCCCATTTTATGTATGTACCACATCTTTATCCATTCATCTGTCTGTGGGCATTTAGGTTGCTTCCATTACCTGGCTATTGTAAATAGTGCTGCAATGAACATTGTGGTGAATGTGTGTTTTTGATTTATGGTTGTCTCTGGGTATATGCCCAGAAGAGGGATTGCTGGATCCTATGGTAATTCTATTTCTAGTTTCTTTAAGGAATCTCCATACTCTTCTCCATAGTGACTGTATCAATTTACCTTCCCACCAATAGTGGAAGAGGGTTCCTTTTGTCCACAACCTCCCCAGAATTTGTTGTTTGTAGATTTTCTGATGCTGCCGATTCTAACAGGTGTGAGGTGATACCTCATTGTCATTTTGATTTGCATTTCTCTAATAATTAGTGGTGTTGAGCAGCTTTTCATATGCGTCTTGGTCGTCTCTGTGACTTCTTTGAAGAAACGTCTATTTAGATCTTCTGCCCATTTTTGTATTGGGTTGTTTGTTTTATTAATATTAAGCTGCGTGAGCTGTTTATATATATTGGAGATTAAACCCTTGTCCATTTTTTCGTTTGCGAACGTTTTCGCCCATTCTGAGGGTTGCCTTTTTCCATTCCAGTTTTTTTTTAACCAAAAAAGAAAGAAAGCAAAAGAAGCAGAACACTAATGTGCGTGAAATATGCCTCTTGAAACTGTCGTTTTGAAATATGGACGTCTTTTGAACTTTTTGGTCAATATATGACCCCAGGATTTGTTTTCAGGGCAGGTGTCATTTACAGGCCTGCAATGATTTGGAATATCCACTGACCATTAGCGCTGGGATTAAAGCTGCTGTTGTGTGAAACGGCCACAAGGTGGCAGCAGTTCTCCCGTAGCAAATCTGGTTACTAGGGCAACAGAGCCTCAATGGAAGCCTGTTCTAGATTGGAATTTAGAATGGAATGTGCCAGGAGAAAGCCCCTCAAGTTTGTCTCACTACTTCTTGTTCGTGTTTTTAATTTAATTTTTAATTTTTTATTACAGCAAGTTTGATTACAACGTTTGCTTGTTGTAGGTGTGCAAGATGTGGTTCTGTTACACATATACATATGTCTGTTCTTCCTGGGACCCTTTTCCCATGTACATTATGACAGAATGTTGAGTAGTCTTCTCTTGGCATTCCGTAGGTCTTTGGTGATTATATATTTCACCTGTGTTTGTATATGTCTCTTAACCCCAATATCGTAATGAATCCAATCCTCACACCTTTCCATTGGTGAACCATAAGTTTGTTTAATGAATCTGTGATTGCCCTTCTCCGTGGAAATATCTGCCCTGGTATCCGTTTTTAGGTAACACCTATAAGTGATATCCTACGATATGTGTCTTTCACTTTCTGACTTACTACAAGTCACGTGCTTACCTGTAGACTCATCTACGGGGCTGCAAATGGCATTGTGCTCTTTTTTTCCTTGGCTAATATTCTGTCTTAGCGAGGTCCATTTTCTGCAATGTGATTTCCTGAGGGCTGAGGATTAGCTGACCTGGGCAGCCTGACCCTGCCGGCAAGCCCTCCCCAGGTGTGCGTGGGTTAAGGTCGATAGAAACAGCACTCCAGGCAGCAATAGCCCCTGCAGCTGTGCCTGACTCCATATTCTCTGCCCCGTCAGCAGTCTCGGGGCTGTGCTGGTGGGAGGGTGTGAGGGTCCAGGGCTTTGTTGGGGGCCCGGTGTGAGTGGGGCTCTGCTGGACTTTCTGCAGGAGTTGCCAGGCTGCCACCTGTAAAGAAGAGGATGTGTCACCCATAACTTCCACTGGAATTTCTCTCCGGGCTGAGGTGAGGGAGGAAAAAAAGGAGTGGGGGCCGGGACAGGAGTGGTATCTCAGGCAGGGAAATGGAAAGCTTCCAGAAGAGCGCCCGGGTCCAGGACCATCCTGGCTGGCCTGCAGGCACCAAGTTGGCCTGCGTGCTGTCGCTGGTGTGGCTCCACGGCCCTTCCTCTAGGCTTTCAAGCCCTTGTACATATTCAGGTGTTTTACCTGGGAAGGGTGGGAACAGTTCAGCAGCAGCTGGCCTGGGGCTCAGCTCACGTTTACTCACAGAGGCCTCGGCACGGTCCCCCAGCTTTGCAATGAGGATGCTCCTTGCGTGGGGGGGGCGGGCTGCTGGCTGTATGGGAGATGATTCCCCACCTCTGACCAATGTCAGAATTGTTTACCGCTGGAACAAGTGCCCTGATAGGGTTTTCCTCTGAATAACTGCTGGGTTCAGGTTTTTTTTTTTTTCTTTTTTGGTTCAAGTTAGAATTTATTCATCTTTTATGTATTTATTGATATAAGCATGGAAATAATTCATTCATAGAAATACATCTGTGTGAAGGGAAGAACTTTTTTCTGTTTTATTTTTAAATTTCATTTCTAAAAATTTTGCAGTTTAATTATATTTATTTTTCTATACAGCAGGTTATTATTAGTTATCTATTTTATTCATATACATATATACAGGTCAATACCTATCTCCCAACTCATCTGACCACCATCACCCCATGGCTTCCCCCACTTGGTGTCCATACGTTTGTTCTCTACCTCTGTTTCTCTATTTCTGCCCTGCAAACCTGTTCATCTGTACCATATATCTAGGTTCCACATACATGCATTAATATAGAATATTTGTTTTGCTCTTTCTGACTTACTTCATTCTGTATGACAGTCTCTAGATCCACCGACTTCTCTACAAATAACCCAGTTTCATTCCTTTTCATGGCTGAGTCATATCCCATTTTATGTATGTACCACATCTTTATCCATTCATCTGTCTGTGGGCATTTAGGTTGCTTCCATTACCTGGCTATTGTAAATAGTGCTGCAATGAACATTGTGGTGAATGTGTGTTTTTGATTTATGGTTGTCTCTGTGTATATGCCCAGAAGTGGGATTGCTGGATCCTATGGTAATTCTATTTCTAGTTTCTTTAAGGAAACTCCATACTGTTCTCCATAGTGACTGTATCAATTTACCTTCCCACCAATAGTGGAAGAGGGTTCCTTTTGTCCACACCCTCCCCAGAATTTGTTGTTTGTAGATTTTCTGATGATGCCGATTCTAACAGGTGTGAGGTGATACCTCATTGTCGTTTTGATTTGCATTTCTCTAATAATTAGTGGTGTTGAGCAGCTTTTCATGTGCGTCTTGGCCGTCTCTGTGACTTCTTTGAAGAAACGTCTATTTAGATCTTCTGCCCATTTTTGTATTGGGTTGTTTGTTTTATTAATATTAAGCTGCGTGAGCTGTTTATATATATTGGAGATTAAACCCTTGTCCATTGATTCGTTTGCGAACGTTTTCGCCCATTCTGAGGGTTGCCTTTTTCCATTCCCGTTTTTTTTTAACCAAAAAAGAAAGAAAGCAAAAGAAGCAGAACACTAATGTGCGTGAAATATGCCTCTTGAATCTGTCGTTTTGAAATATGGACGTCTTTTGAACTTTTTGGTCGATATATGACCCCAGGAATTGTTTTCAGGGCAGGTGTCATTTACAGGCCTGCAATGATTTGGAATATCCACTGACCAGTAGCGCTGGGATTAAAGCTGCTGTTGTGCGAAATGGCCACAAGGTGGCAGCAGTTCTCCCTTAGCAAATCTGGTTACCAGGGCAACAGAGCCTCAATGGAAGCCTGTTCTAGATTGGAATTTAGAATGGAATGTGCCAGGAGAAAGCCCCTCAAGTTTGTCTCACTACTTCTTGTTCGTGTTTTTAATTTAATTTTTAATTTTTTATTACAGCAAGTTTGATTACAACGTTTGCTTGTTGTAGGTGTGCAAGATGTGGTTCTTTTACACATATACATATGTCTGTTCTTCCTGGGACCCTTTTCCCATGTACGTTATGACAGAATGTTGAGTAGTCTTCTCTTGGCATTCCGTAGGTCTTTGGTGATTATATATTTCACCTGTGTTTGTATATGTCTCTTAACCCCAATATCGTAATGAATCCAATCCTCACACCTTTCCATTGGTGAACCATAAGTTTGTTTAATGAATCTGTGATTGCCCTTCTCCGTGGAAATATCTGCCCTGGTATCCGTTTTTAGGTAACACCTATAAGTGATATCCTACGATATGTGTCTTTCACTTTCTGACTTACTACAAGTCACGTGATTACCTGTAGACTCATCTACGGGGCTGCAAATGGCATTGTGCTCTTTTTTTCCTTGGCTAATATTCTGTCTTAGCGAGGTCCATTTTCTGCAATGTGATTCCCTGAGGGCTGAGGATTAGCTGACCTGGGCAGCCTGACCCTGCCGGCAAGCCCTCCCTAGGTGTGCCTGGGTTGAGTTCAATAGAAACAGCACTCCAGGCAGCAATAGCCCCTGCAGCTGTGCCTGACTCCATATTCTCTGCCCCGTCAGCAGTCTCGGGGCTGTGCTGGTGGGAGGGTGTGAGGGTCCATGGCTTTGTTGGTGGCCCGGTGTGAGTGGGGCTCTGCTGGAATTTCTGAAGGAGTTGCCAGGTTGCCACCTGTAAAGAAGAGGATGTGTCACCCATAACTTCCACTGGAATTTCTCTCCGGGCTGAGGTGAGGGAGGAAAAAAAGGAGTGGGGGCCGGGACAGGAGTGGTATCTCAGGCAGGGAAATGGAAAGCTTCCAGAAGAGCGCCCGGGGCCAGGACCATCCTGGCTGGCCTGCAGGCACCAAGTTGGCCAGCGTGCTGTCGCTGGTGTGGCTCCACGGCCCTTCCTCTAGGCTTTCAAGCCCTTGTACATATTCAGGTGTTTTACCTGGGAAGGGTGGGAACAGTTCAGCAGCAGCTGGCCTGGGGCTCAGCTCACGTTTACTCACAGAGGCCTTGGCACTGTCCCCCAGCTTTGCAATCATGACGCTCCTTGCGTGGGGGGGCCGGGCTGCTGGCTGTATGGGAGATGATTCCCCACCTCTGACCAATCTCAGAATTGTTTACCGCTGGAGCAAGTGCCCTGATAGGGTTTTCCTCTGTATAACTGCTGGGTACAGGATTTGTTTTTTCTTTTTTGGTTCAAGTTAGAAGTTATTCATCTTTTATGTATTTATTGATATAAGCATGGAAATAATTCATTCATAGAAATACATCTGTGTGAAGGGAAGAACTTTTTTCTGTTTTATTTTTAAATTTCATTTCTAAAAATTTTGCAGTTTATTTATATTTATTTTTCTATACAGCAGGTTATTATTAGTTATCTATTTTATTCATATACATATATACAGGTCAATACCTATCTCCCAACTCATCTGACCACCAACACCCCATGGCTTCCCCCCCTTGGTGTCCATACGTTTGTTCTCTACCTCTGTTTCTCTATTTCTGCCCTGCAAACCTGTTCATCTGTACCATATATCTAGGTTCCACATACATGCATTAATACAGAATATTTGTTTTGCTCTTTCTGACTTACTTCATTCTGTATGACAGTCTCTAGATCCACCGACTTCTCTACAAATAACCCAGTTTCATTCCTTTTCATGGCTGAATCATATTCCATTTTATATATGTACCACATCTTTTTCCATTCGTCTGTCTCTGGGCATTTAGGTTGCTTCCATTACCTGGCTGTTGTAAATAGTGCTGCAATGAACATTGTGGTGAATGTGTGTTTTTGATTTATGGTTGTCTCTGTGTATATGCCCAGAAGTGGGATTGCTGGATCCTATGGTAATTCTATTTCTAGTTTCTTTAAGGAAACTCCATACTGTTCTCCATAGTGACTGTATCAATTTACCTTCCCACCAATAGTGGAAGAGGGTTCCTTTTGTCCACACCCTCCCCAGAATTTGTTGTTTGTAGATTTTCTGATGATGCCGATTCTAACAGGTGTGAGGTGATACCTCATTGTCGTTTTGATTTGCATTTCTCTAATAATTAGTGGTGTTGAGCAGCTTTTCATGTGCGTCTTGGCCGTCTCTGTGACTTCTTTGAAGAAACGTCTATTTAGATCTTCTGCCCATTTTTGTATTGGGTTGTTTGTTTTATTAATATTAAGCTGCGTGAGCTGTTTATATATATTGGAGATTAAACCCTTGTCCATTGATTCGTTTGCGAACGTTTTCGCCCATTCTGAGGGTTGCCTTTTTCCATTCCCGTTTTTTTTTAACCAAAAAAGAAAGAAAGCAAAAGAAGCAGAACACTAATGTGCGTGAAATATGCCTCTTGAAACTGTCGTTTTGAAATATGGACGTCTTTTGAACTTTTTGGTCGATATATGACCCCAGGAATTGTTTTCAGGGCAGGTGTCATTTACAGGCCTGCAATGATTTGGAATATCCACTGACCAGTAGCGCTGGGATTAAAGCTGCTGTTGTGCGAAATGGCCACAAGGTGGCAGCAGTTCTCCCTTAGCAAATCTGGTTACCAGGGCAACAGAGCCTCAATGGAAGCCTGTTCTAGATTGTAATTTAGAATGGAATGTGCCAGGAGAAAGCCCCTCAAGTTTGTCTCACTACTTCTTGTTCGTGTTTTTAATTTAATTTTTAATTTTTTATTACAGCAAGTTTGATTACAACGTTTGCTTGTTGTAGGTGTGCAAGATGTGGTTCTTTTACACATATACATATGTCTGTTCTTCCTGGTACCCTTTTCCCATGTACGTTATGACAGAATGTTGAGTAGTCTTCTCTTGGCATTCCGTAGGTCTTTGGTGATTATATATTTCACCTGTGTTTGTATATGTCTCTTAACCCCAATATCGTAATGAATCCAATCCTCACACCTTTCCATTGGTGAACCATAAGTTTGTTTAATGAATCTGTGATTGCCCTTCTCCGTGGAAATATCTGCCCTGGTATCCGTTTTTAGGTAACACCTATAAGTGATATCCTACGATATGTGTCTTTCACTTTCTGACTTACTACAAGTCACGTGATTACCTGTAGACTCATCTACGGGGCTGCAAATGGCATTGTGCTCTTTTTTTCCTTGGCTAATATTCTGTCTTAGCGAGGTCCATTTTCTGCAATGTGATTCCCTGAGGGCTGAGGATTAGCTGACCTGGGCAGCCTGACCCTGCCGGCAAGCCCTCCCTAGGTGTGCCTGGGTTGAGTTCAATAGAAACAGCACTCCAGGCAGCAATAGCCCCTGCAGCTGTGCCTGACTCCATATTCTCTGCCCCGTCAGCAGTCTCGGGGCTGTGCTGGTGGGAGGGTGTGAGGGTCCATGGCTTTGTTGGTGGCCCGGTGTGAGTGGGGCTCTGCTGGAATTTCTGAAGGAGTTGCCAGGTTGCCACCTGTAAAGAAGAGGATGTGTCACCCATAACTTCCACTGGAATTTCTCTCCGGGCTGAGGTGAGGGAGGAAAAAAAGGAGTGGGGGCCGGGACAGGAGTGGTATCTCAGGCAGGGAAATGGAAAGCTTCCAGAAGAGCGCCCGGGGCCAGGACCATCCTGGCTGGCCTGCAGGCACCAAGTTGGCCTGCGTGCTGTCGCTGGTGTGGCTCCACGGCCCTTCCTCTAGGCTTTCAAGCCCTTGTACATATTCAGGTGTTTTACCTGGGAAGGGTGGGAACAGTTCAGCAGCAGCTGGCCTGGGGCTCAGCTCACGTTTACTCACAGAGGCCTTGGCACTGTCCACCAGCTTTGCAATCATGACGCTCCTTGTGTGGGGGGGCCGGGCTGCTGGCTGTATGGGAGATGATTCCCCACCTCTGACCAATCTCAGAATTGTTTACCGCTGGAACAAGTGCCCTGATAGGGTTTTCCTCTGTATAACTGCTGGGTACAGGATTTGTTTTTTCTTTTTTGGTTCAAGTTAGAAGTTATTCATCTTTTATGTATTTATTGATATAAGCATGGAAATAATTCATTCATAGAAATACATCTGTGTGAAGGGAAGAACTTTTTTCTGTTTTATTTTTAAATTTCATTTCTAAAAATTTTGAAGTTAATTTATATTTATTTTTCTATACAGCAGGTTATTATTAGTTATCTATTTTATTCATATACATATATACAGGTCAATACCTATCTCCCAACTCATCTGACCACCAACACCCCATGGCTTCGCCCACTTGGTGTCCATACGTTTGTTCTCTACCTCTGTTTCTCTATTTCTGCCCTGCAAACCTGTTCATCTGTACCATATATCTAGGTTCCACATACATGCATTAATACAGAATATTTGTTTTGCTCTTTCTGACTTACTTCATTCTGTATGACAGTCTCTAGATCCACCGACTTCTCTACAAATAACCCAGTTTCATTCCTTTTCATGGCTGAATCATATTCCATTTTATATATGTACCACATCTTTTTCCATTCGTCTGTCTGTGGGCATTTAGGTTGCTTCCATTACCTGGCTGTTGTAAATAGTGCTGCAATGAACATTGTGGTGAATGTGTGTTTTTGATTTATGGTTGTCTCTGTGTATATGCCCCGAAGTGGGATTGCTGGATCCTATGGTAATTCTATTTCTAGTTTCTTTAAGGAAACTCCATACTCTTCTCCATAGTGACTGTATCAATTTACCTTCCCACCAATAGTGGAAGAGGGTTCCTTTTGTCCACAACCTCCCCAGAATTTGTTGTTTGTAGATTTTCTGATGCTGCCGATTCTAACAGGTGTGAGGTGATACCTCATTGTCATTTTGATTTGCATTTCTCTAATAATTAGTGGTGTTGAGCAGCTTTTCATATGCGTCTTGGTCGTCTCGTCTCTGTGACTTCTTTGAAGAAACGTCTATTTAGATCTTCTGCCCATTTTTGTATTGGGTTGTTTGTTTTATTAATATTAAGCTGCGTGAGCTGTTTATATATATTGGAGATTAAACCCTTGTCCATTTTTTCGTTTGCGAACGTTTTCGCCCATTCTGAGGGTTGCCTTTTTCCATTCCAGTTTTTTTTTAACCAAAAAAGAAAGAAAGCAAAAGAAGCAGAACACTAATGTGCGTGAAATATGCCTCTTGAAACTGTCGTTTTGAAATATGGACGTCTTTTGAACTTTTTGGTCGATATATGACCCCAGGATTTGTTTTCAGGGCAGGTGTCATTTACAGGCCTGCAATGATTTGGAATATCCACTGACCATTAGCGCTGGGATTAAAGCTGCTGTTGTGTGAAACGGCCACAAGGTGGCAGCAGTTCTCCCTTAGCAAATCTGGTTACCGGGCAACAGAGCCTCAATGGAAGCCTGTTCTAGATTGGAATTTAGAATGGAATGTGCCAGGAGAAAGCCCCTCAAGTTTGTCTCACTACTTCTTGTTCGTGTTTTTAATTTAATTTTTAATTTTTTATTACAGCAAGTTTGATTACAACGTTTGCTTGTTGTAGGTGTGCAAGATGTGGTTCTGTTACACATATACATATGTCTGTTCTTCCTGGGACCCTTTTCCCATGTACATTATGACAGAATGTTGAGTAGTCTTCTCTTGGCATTCCGTAGGTCTTTGGTGATTATATATTTCACCTGTGTTTGTATATGTCTCTTAACCCCAATATCGTAATGAATCCAATCCTCACACCTATCCATTGGTGAACCAGAAGTTTGTTTAATGAATCTGTGATTGCCCTTCTCCGTAGAAATATCTGCCCTGGTATCCGTTTTTAGGTAACACCTATAAGTGATATCCTACGATATGTGTCTTTCACTTTCTGACTTACTACAAGTCACGTGATTACCTGTAGACTCATCTACGGGGCTGCAATTGGCATTGTGCTCTTTTTTTCCTTGGCTAATATTCTGTCTTAGCGAGGTCCATTTTCTGCAATGTGATTCCCTGAGGGCTGAGGATTAGCTGACCTGGGCAGCCTGACCCTGCCGGCAAGCCCTCCCTAGGTGTGCCTGGGTTGAGTTCAATAGAAACAGCACTCCAGGCAGCAATAGCCCCTGCAGCTGTGCCTGACTCCATATTCTCTGCCCCGTCAGCAGTCTCGGGGCTGTGCTGGTGGGAGGGTGTGAGGGTCCATGGCTTTGTTGGTGGCCCGGTGTGAGTGGGGCTCTGCTGGAATTTCTGAAGGAGTTGCCAGGTTGCCACCTGTAAAGAAGAGGATGTGTCACCCATAACTTCCACTGGAATTTCTCTCCGGGCTGAGGTGAGGGAGGAAAAAAAGGAGTGGGGGCCGGGACAGGAGGGGTATCTCAGGCAGGGAAATGGAAAGCTTCCAGAAGAGCACCCGGGGCCAGGACCATCCTGGCTGGCCTGCAGGCACCAAGTTGGCCTGCGTGCTGTCGCTGGTGTGGCTCCACGGCCCTTCCTCTAGGCTTTCAAGCCCTTGTACATATTCAGGTGTTTTACCTGGGAAGGGTGGGAACAGTTCAGCAGCAGCTGGCCTGGGGCTCAGCTCACGTTTACTCACAGAGGCCTTGGCACTGTCCCCCAGCTTTGCAATCATGACGCTCCTTGCGTGGGGGGGCCGGGCTGCTGGCTGTATGGGAGATGATTCCCCACCTCTGACCAATCTCAGAATTGTTTACCGCTGGAACAAGTGCCCTGATAGGGTTTTCCTCTGTATAACTGCTGGGTACAGGATTTGTTTTTTCTTTTTTGGTTCAAGTTAGAAGTTATTCATCTTTTATGTATTTATTGATATAAGCATGGAAATAATTCATTCATAGAAATACATCTGTGTG
Source organism: Mesoplodon densirostris (assembly GCF_025265405.1). Taxonomy (NCBI): domain Eukaryota; kingdom Metazoa; phylum Chordata; class Mammalia; order Artiodactyla; family Ziphiidae; genus Mesoplodon; species Mesoplodon densirostris. The sequence continues at coordinate 102,187,836 of NC_082666.1, forward strand.
AAGGGAAGAACTTTTTTCTGTTTTATTTTTAAATTTCATTTCTAAAAATTTTGCAGTTTATTTATATTTATTTTTCTATACAGCAGGTTATTATTAGTTATCTATTTTATTCATATACATATATACAGGTCAATACCTATCTCCCAACTCATCTGACCACCAACACCCCATGGCTTCCCCCACTTGGTGTCCATACGTTTGTTCTCTACCTCTGTTTCTCTATTTCTGCCCTGCAAACCTGTTCATCTGTACCATATATCTAGGTTCCACATACATGCATTAATACAGAATATTTGTTTTGCTCTTTCTGACTTACTTCATTCTGTATGACAGTCTCTAGATCCACCGACTTCTCTACAAATAACCCAGTTTCATTCCTTTTCATGGCTGAATCATATTCCATTTTATATATGTACCACATCTTTTTCCATTCGTCTGTCTGTGGGCATTTAGGTTGCTTCCATTACCTGGCTGTTGTAAATAGTGCTGCAATGAACATTGTGGTGAATGTGTGTTTTTGATTTATGGTTGTCTCTGTGTATATGCCCAGAAGTGGGATTGCTGGATCCTATGGTAATTCTATTTCTAGTTTCTTTAAGGAAACTCCATACTGTTCTCCATAGTGACTGTATCAATTTACCTTCCCACCAATAGTGGAAGAGGGTTCCTTTTGTCCACACCCTCCCCAGAATTTGTTGTTTGTAGATTTTCTGATGATGCCGATTCTAACAGGTGTGAGGTGATACCTCATTGTCGTTTTGATTTGCATTTCTCTAATAATTAGTGGTGTTGAGCAGCTTTTCATGTGCGTCTTGGCCGTCTCTGTGACTTCTTTGAAGAAACGTCTATTTAGATCTTCTGCCCATTTTTGTATTGGGTTGTTTGTTTTATTAATATTAAGCTGCGTGAGCTGTTTATATATATTGGAGATTAAACCCTTGTCCATTGATTCGTTTGTGAACGTTTTCGCCCATTCTGAGGGTTGCCTTTTTCCATTCCCGTTTTTTTTTAACCAAAAAAGAAAGAAAGCAAAAGAAGCAGAACACTAATGTGCGTGAAATATGCCTCTTGAAACTGTCGTTTTGAAATATGGACGTCTTTTGAACTTTTTGGTCGATATATGACCCCAGGAATTGTTTTCAGGGCAGGTGTCATTTACAGGCCTGCAATGATTTGGAATATCCACTGACCAGTAGCGCTGGGATTAAAGCTGCTGTTGTGCGAAATGGCCACAAGGTGGCAGCAGTTCTCCCTTAGCAAATCTGGTTACCAGGGCAACAGAGCCTCAATGGAAGCCTGTTCTAGATTGGAATTTAGAATGGAATGTGCCAGGAGAAAGCCCCTCAAGTTTGTCTCACTACTTCTTGTTCGTGTTTTTAATTTAATTTTTAATTTTTTATTACAGCAAGTTTGATTACAACGTTTGCTTGTTGTAGGTGTGCAAGATGTGGTTCTTTTACACATATACATATGTCTGTTCTTCCTGGGACCCTTTTCCCATGTACGTTATGACAGAATGTTGAGTAGTCTTCTCTTGGCATTCCGTAGGTCTTTGGTGATTATATATTTCACCTGTGTTTGTATATGTCTCTTAACCCCAATATCGTAATGAATCCAATCCTCACACCTTTCCATTGGTGAACCATAAGTTTGTTTAATGAATCTGTGATTGCCCTTCTCCGTGGAAATATCTGCCCTGGTATCCGTTTTTAGGTAACACCTATAAGTGATATCCTACGATATGTGTCTTTCACTTTCTGACTTACTACAAGTCACGTGATTACCTGTAGACTCATCTACGGGGCTGCAAATGGCATTGTGCTCTTTTTTTCCTTGGCTAATATTCTGTCTTAGCGAGGTCCATTTTCTGCAATGTGATTCCCTGAGGGCTGAGGATTAGCTGACCTGGGCAGCCTGACCCTGCCGGCAAGCCCTCCCTAGGTGTGCCTGGGTTGAGTTCAATAGAAACAGCACTCCAGGCAGCAATAGCCCCTGCAGCTGTGCCTGACTCCATATTCTCTGCCCCGTCAGCAGTCTCGGGGCTGTGCTGGTGGGAGGGTGTGAGGGTCCATGGCTTTGTTGGTGGCCCGGTGTGAGTGGGGCTCTGCTGGAATTTCTGAAGGAGTTGCCAGGTTGCCACCTGTAAAGAAGAGGATGTGTCACCCATAACTTCCACTGGAATTTCTCTCCGGGCTGAGGTGAGGGAGGAAAAAAAGGAGTGGGGGCCGGGACAGGAGTGGTATCTCAGGCAGGGAAATGGAAAGCTTCCAGAAGAGCGCCCGGGGCCAGGACCATCCTGGCTGGCCTGCAGGCACCAAGTTGGCCTGCGTGCTGTCGCTGGTGTGGCTCCACGGCCCTTCCTCTAGGCTTTCAAGCCCTTGTACATATTCAGGTGTTTTACCTGGGAAGGGTGGGAACAGTTCAGCAGCAGCTGGCCTGGGGCTCAGCTCACGTTTACTCAGAGAGGCCTTGGCACTGTCCACCAGCTTTGCAATCATGACGCTCCTTGCGTGGGGGGGCCGGGCTTCTGGCTGTATGGGAGATGATTCCCCACCTCTGACCAATCTCAGAATTGTTTACCGCTGGAACAAGTGCCCTGATAGGGTTTTCCTCTGTATAACTGCTGGGTACAGGATTTGTTTTTTCTTTTTTGGTTCAAGTTAGAAGTTATTCATCTTTTATGTATTTATTGATATAAGCATGGAAATAATTCATTCATAGAAATACATCTGTGTGAAGGGAAGAACTTTTTTCTGTTTTATTTTTAAATTTCATTTCTAAAAATTTTGCAGTTTATTTATATTTATTTTTCTATACAGCAGGTTATTATTAGTTATCTATTTTATTCATATACATATATACAGGTCAATACCTATCTCCCAACTCATCTGACCACCAACACCCCATGGCTTCGCCCACTTGGTGTCCATACGTTTGTTCTCTACCTCTGTTTCTCTATTTCTGCCCTGCAAACCTGTTCATCTGTACCATATATCTAGGTTCCACATACATGCATTAATACAGAATATTTGTTTTGCTCTTTCTGACTTACTTCATTCTGTATGACAGTCTCTAGATCCACCGACTTCTCTACAAATAACCCAGTTTCATTCCTTTTCATGGCTGAGTCATATCCCATTTTATGTATGTACCACATCTTTATCCATTCATCTGTCTGTGGGCATTTAGGTTGCTTCCATTACCTGGCTATTGTAAATAGTGCTGCAATGAACATTGTGGTGAATGTGTGTTTTTGATTTATGGTTGTCTCTGGGTATATGCCCAGAAGAGTGATTGCTGGATCCTATGGTAATTCTATTTCTAGTTTCTTTAAGGAAACTCCATACTCTTCTCCATAGTGACTGTATCAATTTACCTTCCCACCAATAGTGGAAGAGGGTTCCTTTTGTCCACAACCTCCCCAGAATTTGTTGTTTGTAGATTTTCTGATGCTGCCGATTCTAACAGGTGTGAGGTGATACCTCATTGTCATTTTGATTTGCATTTCTCTAATAATTAGTGGTGTTGAGCAGCTTTTCATTTGCGTCTTGGTCGTCTCTGTGACTTCTTTGAAGAAACGTCTATTTAGATCTTCTGCCCATTTTTGTATTGGGTTGTTTGTTTTATTAATATTAAGCTGCGTGAGCTGTTTATATATATTGGAGATTAAACCCTTGTCCATTTTTTCGTTTGCGAACGTTTTCGCCCATTCTGAGGGTTGCCTTTTTCCATTCCAGTTTTTTTTTAACCAAAAAAGAAAGAAAGCAAAAGAAGCAGAACACTAATGTGCGTGAAATATGCCTCTTGAAACTGTCGTTTTGAAATATGGACGTCTTTTGAACTTTTTGGTCGATATATGACCCCAGGATTTGTTTTCAGGGCAGGTGTCATTTACAGGCCTGCAATGATTTGGAATATCCACTGACCATTAGCGCTGGGATTAAAGCTGCTGTTGTGTGAAACGGCCACAAGGTGGCAGCAGTTCTCCCTTAGCAAATCTGGTTACCAGGGCAACAGAGCCTCAATGGAAGCCTGTTCTAGATTGGAATTTAGAATGGAATGTGCCAGGAGAAAGCCCCTCAAGTTTGTCTCACTACTTCTTGTTCGTGTTTTTAATTTAATTTTTAATTTTTTATTACAGCAAGTTTGATTACAACGTTGGCTTGTTGTAGGTGTGCAAGATGTGGTTCTGTTACACATATACATATGTCTGTTCTTCCTGGGACACTTTTCCCATGTACATTATGACAGAATGTTGAGTAGTCTTCTCTTGGCATTCCGTAGGTCTTTGGTGATTATATATTTCACCTGTGTTTGTATATGTCTCTTAACACCAATATCGTAATGAATCCAATCCTCACACCTTTCCATTGGTGAACCATAAGTTTGTTTAATGAATCTGTGATTGCCCTTCTCCGTGGAAATATCTGCCCTGGTATCCGTTTTTAGGTAACACCTATAAGTGATATCCTACGATATGTGTCTTTCACTTTCTGACTTACTACAAGTCACGTGCTTACCTGTAGACTCATCTACGGGGCTGCAAATGGCATTGTGCTCTTTTTTTCCTTGGCTAATATTCTGTCTTAGCGAGGTCCATTTTCTGCAATGTGATTCCCTGAGGGCTGAGGATTAGCTGACCTGGGCAGCCTGACCCTGCCGGCAAGCCCTCCCTAGGTGTGCCTGTGTTGAGTTCAATAGAAACAGCACTCCAGGCAGCAATAGCCCCTGCAGCTGTGCCTGACTCCATATTCTCTGCCCCGTCAGCAGTCTCGGGGCTGTGCTGGTGGGAGGGTGTGAGGGTCCATGGCTTTGTTGGTGGCCTGGTGTGAGTGGGGCTCTGCTGGAATTTCTGAAGGAGTTGCCAGGTTGCCACCTGTAAAGAAGAGGATGTGTCACCCATAACTTCCACTGGAATTTCTCTCCGGGCTGAGGTGAGGGAGGAAAAAAAGGAGTGGGGGCCGGGACAGGAGTGGTATCTCAGGCAGGGAAATGGAAAGCTTCCAGAAGAGCGCCCGGGGCCAGGACCATCCTGGCTGGCCTGCAGGCACCAAGTTGGCCTGCGTGCTGTCGCTGGTGTGGCTCCACGGCCCTTCCTCTAGGCTTTCAAGCCCTTGTACATATTCAGGTGTTTTACCTGGGAAGGGTGGGAACAGTTCAGCAGCAGCTGGCCTGGGGCTCAGCTCACGTTTACTCACAGAGGCCTTGGCACTGTCCCCCAGCTTTGCAATCATGACGCTCCTTGCGTGGGGGGGCCGGGCTGCTGGCTGTATGGGAGATGATTCCCCACCTCTGACCAATCTCAGAATTGTTTACCGCTGGAACAAGTGCCCTGATAGGGTTTTCCTCTGTATAACTGCTGGGTACAGGATTTGTTTTTTCTTTTTTGGTTCAAGTTAGAAGTTATTCATCTTTTATGTATTTATTGATATAAGCATGGAAATAATTCATTCATAGAAATACATCTGTGTGAAGGGAAGAACTTTTTTCTGTTTTATTTTTAAATTTCATTTCTAAAAATTTTGCAGTTTATTTATATTTATTTTTCTATACAGCAGGTTATTATTAGTTATCTATTTTATTCATATACATATATACAGGTCAATACCTCTCTCCCAACTCATCTGACCACCAACACCCCATGGCTTCCCCCACTTGGTGTCCATACGTTTGTTCTCTACCTCTGTTTCTCTATTTCTGCCCTGCAAACCTGTTCATCTGTACCATATATCTAGGTTCCACATACATGCATTAATACAGAATATCTGTTTTGCTCTTTCTGACTTACTTCATTCTGTATGACAGTCTCTAGATCCACCGACTTCTCTACAAATAACCCAGTTTCATTCCTTTTCATGGCTGAATCATATTCCATTTTATATATGTACCACATCTTTTTCCATTCGTCTGTCTGTGGGCATTTAGGTTGCTTCCATTACCTGGCTGTTGTAAATAGTGCTGCAATGAACATTGTGGTGAATGTGTGTTTTTGATTTATGGTTGTCTCTGTGTATATGCCCAGAAGTGGGATTGCTGGATCCTATGGTAATTCTATTTCTAGTTTCTTTAAGGAAACTCCATACTGTTCTCCATAGTGACTGTATCAATTTACCTTCCCACCAATAGTGGAAGAGGGTTCCTTTTGTCCACACCCTCCCCAGAATTTGTTGTTTGTAGATTTTCTGATGATGCCGATTCTAACAGGTGTGAGGTGATACCTCATTGTCGTTTTGATTTGCATTTCTCTAATAATTAGTGGTGTTGAGCAGCTTTTCATGTGCGTCTTGGCCGTCTCTGTGACTTCTTTGAAGAAACGTCTATTTAGATCTTCTGCCCATTTTTGTATTGGGTTGTTTGTTTTATTAATATTAAGCTGCGTGAGCTGTTTATATATATTGGAGATTAAACCTTTGTCCATTGATTCGTTTGCGAACGTTTTCGCCCATTCTGAGGGTTGCCTTTTTCCATTCCCGTTTTTTTTTAACCAAAAAAGAAAGAAAGCAAAAGAAGCAGAACACTAATGTGCGTGAAATATGCCTCTTGAAACTGTCGTTTTGAAATATGGACGTCTTTTGAACTTTTTGGTCGATATATGACCCCAGGAATTGTTTTCAGGGCAGGTGTCATTTACAGGCCTGCAATGATTTGGAATATCCACTGACAAGTAGCGCTGGGATTAAAGCTGCTGTTGTGCGAAATGGCCACAAGGTGGCAGCAGTTCTCCCTTAGCAAATCTGGTTACCAGGGCAACAGAGCCTCAATGGAAGCCTGTTCTAGATTGGAATTTAGAATGGAATGTGCCAGGAGAAAGCCCCTCAAGTTTGTCTCACTACTTCTTGTTCGTGTTTTTAATTTAATTTTTAATTTTTTATTACAGCAAGTTTGATTACAACGTTTGCTTGTTGTAGGTGTGCAAGATGTGGTTCTTTTACACATATACATATGTCTGTTCTTCTTGGGACCCTTTTCCCATGTACGTTATGACAGAATGTTGAGTAGTCTTCTCTTGGCATTCCGTAGGTCTTTGGTGATTATATATTTCACCTGTGTTTGTATATGTCTCTTAACCCCAATATCGTAATGAATCCAATCCTCACACCTTTCCATTGGTGAACCATAAGTTTGTTTAATGAATCTGTGATTGCCCTTCTCCGTGGAAATATCTGCCCTGGTATCCGTTTTTAGGTAACACCTATAAGTGATATCCTACGATATGTGTCTTTCACTTTCTGACTTACTACAAGTCACGTGATTACCTGTAGACTCATCTACGGGGCTGCAAATGGCATTGTGCTCTTTTTTTCCTTGGCTAATATTCTGTCTTAGCGAGGTCCATTTTCTGCAATGTGATTCCCTGAGGGCTGAGGATTAGCTGACCTGGGCAGCCTGACCCTGCCGGCAAGCCCTCCCTAGGTGTGCCTGGGTTGAGTTCAATAGAAACAGCACTCCAGGCAGCAATAGCCCCTGCAGCTGTGCCTGACTCCATATTCTCTGCCCCGTCAGCAGTCTCGGGGCTGTGCTGGTGGGAGGGTGTGAGGGTCCATGGCTTTGTTGGTGGCCCGGTGTGAGTGGGGCTCTGCTGGAATTTCTGAAGGAGTTGCCAGGTTGCCACCTGTAAAGAAGAGGATGTGTCACCCATAACTTCCACTGGAATTTCTCTCCGGGCTGAGGTGAGGGAGGAAAAAAAGGAGTGGGGGCCGGGACAGGAGTGGTATCTCAGGCAGGGAAATGGAAAGCTTCCAGAAGAGCGCCCGGGGCCAGGACCATCCTGGCTGGCCTGCAGGCACCAAGTTGGCCTGCGTGCTGTCGCTGGTGTGGCTCCACGGCCCTTCCTCTAGGCTTTCAAGCCCTTGTACATATTCAGGTGTTTTACCTGGGAAGGGTGGGAACAGTTCAGCAGCAGCTGGCCTGGGGCTCAGCTCACGTTTACTCACAGAGGCCTTGGCACTGTCCCCCAGCTTTGCAATCAGGACGCTCCTTGAGTGGGGGGGCCGGGCTGCTGGCTGTATGGGAGATGATTCCCCACCTCTGACCAATCTCAGAATTGTTTACCGCTGGAACAAGTGCCCTGATAGGGTTTTCCTCTGTATAACTGCTGGGTACAGGATTTGTTTTTTCTTTTTTGGTTCAAGTTAGAAGTTATTCATCTTTTATGTATTTATTGATATAAGCATGGAAATAATTCATTCATAGAAATACATCTGTGTGAAGGGAAGAACTTTTTTCTGTTTTATTTTTAAATTTCATTTCTAAAAATTTTGCAGTTTATTTATATTTATTTTTCTATACAGCAGGTTATTATTAGTTATCTATTTTATTCATATACATATATACAGGTCAATACCTATCTCCCAACTCATCTGACCACCAACACCCCATGGCTTCGCCCACTTGGTGTCCATACGTTTGTTCTCTACCTCTGTTTCTCTATTTCTGCCCTGCAAACCTGTTCATCTGTACCATATATCTAGGTTCCACATACATGCATTAATACAGAATATTTGTTTTGCTCTTTCTGACTTACTTCATTCTGTATGACAGTCTCTAGATCCACCGACTTCTCTACAAATAACCCAGTTTCATTCCTTTTCATGGCTGAATCATATTCCATTTTATATATGTACCACATCTTTTTCCATTCGTCTGTCTGTGGGCATTTAGGTTGCTTCCATTACCTGGCTGTTGTAAATAGTGCTGCAATGAACATTGTGGTGAATGTGTGTTTTTGATTTATGGTTGTCTCTGTGTATATGCCCAGAAGTGGGATTGCTGGATCCTATGGTAATTCTATTTCTAGTTTCTTTAAGGAAACTCCATACTGTTCTCCATAGTGACTGTATCAATTTACCTTCCCACCAATAGTGGAAGAGGGTTCCTTTTGTCCACACCCTCCCCAGAATTTGTTGTTTGTAGATTTTCTGATGATGCCGATTCTAACAGGTGTGAGGTGATACCTCATTGTCGTTTTGATTTGCATTTCTCTAATAATTAGTGGTGTTGAGCAGCTTTTCATGTGCGTCTTGGCCGTCTCTGTGACTTCTTTGAAGAAACGTCTATTTAGATCTTCTGCCCATTTTTGTATTGGGTTGTTTGTTTTATTAATATTAAGCTGCGTGAGCTGTTTATATATATTGGAGATTAAACCCTTGTCCATTGATTCGTTTGCGAACGTTTTCGCCCATTCTGAGGGTTGCCTTTTTCCATTCCCGTTTTTTTTTAACCAAAAAAGAAAGAAAGCAAAAGAAGCAGAACACTAATATGCGTGAAATATGCCTCTTGAAACTGTCGTTTTGAAATATGGACGTCTTTTGAACTTTTTGGTCGATATATGACCCCAGGAATTGTTTTCAGGGCAGGTGTCATTTACAGGCCTGCAATGATTTGGAATATCCACTGACCATTAGCGCTGGGATTAAAGCTGATGTTGTGTGAAACGGCCACAAGGTGGCAGCAGTTCTCCCTTAGCAAATCTGGTTACCAGGGCAACAGAGCCTCAATGGAAGCTGTGTTCTAGATTGGAATTTAGAATGGAATGTGCCAGGAGAAAGCCCCTCAAGTTTGTCTCACTACTTCTTGTTCGTGTTTTTAATTTAATTTTTAATTTTTTATTACAGCAAGTTTGATTACAACGTTGGCTTGTTGTAGGTGTGCAAGATGTGGTTCTGTTACACATATACATATGTCTGTTCTTCCTGGGACACTTTTCCCATGTACATTATGACAGAATGTTGAGTAGTCTTCTCTTGGCATTCCGTAGGTCTTTGGTGATTATATATTTCACCTGTGTTTGTATATGTCTCTTAACACCAATATCGTAATGAATCCAATCCTCACACCTTTCCATTGGTGAACCATAAGTTTGTTTAATGAATCTGTGATTGCCCTTCTCCGTGGAAATATCTGCCCTGGTATCCGTTTTTAGGTAACACCTATAAGTGATATCCTACGATATGTGTCTTTCACTTTCTGACTTACTACAAGTCACGTGCTTACCTGTAGACTCATCTACGGGGCTGCAAATGGCATTGTGCTCTTTTTTTCCTTGGCTAATATTCTGTCTTAGCGAGGTCCATTTTCTGCAATGTGATTCCCTGAGGGCTGAGGATTAGCTGACCTGGGCAGCCTGACCCTGCCGGCAAGCCCTCCCTAGGTGTGCCTGTTTTGAGTTCAATAGAAACAGCACTCCAGGCAGCAATAGCCCCTGCAGCTGTGCCTGACTCCATATTCTCTGCCCCGTCAGCAGTCTCGGGGCTGTGCTGGTGGGAGGGTGTGAGGGTCCATGGCTTTGTTGGTGGCCCGGTGTGAGTGGGGCTCTGCTGGAATTTCTGAAGGAGTTGCCAGGTTGCCACCTGTAAAGAAGAGGATGTGTCACCCATAACTTCCACTGGAATTTCTCTCCGGGCTGAGGTGAGGGAGGAAAAAAAGGAGTGGGGGCCGGGACAGGAGTGGTATCTCAGGCAGGGAAATGGAAAGCTTCCAGAAGAGCGCCCGGGGCCAGGACCATCCTGGCTGGCCTACAGGCACCAAGTTGGCCTGCGTGCTGTCGCTGGTGTGGCTCCACGGCCCTTCCTCTAGGCTTTCAAGCCATTGTACATATTCAGGTGTTTTACCTGGGAAGGGTGGGAACAGTTCAGCAGCAGCTGGCCTGGGGCTCAGCTCACATTTACTCACAGAGGCCTTGGCACTGTCCCCCAGCTTTGCAATCATGACGCTCCTTGCGTGGGGGGGCCGGGCTGCTGGCTGTATGGGAGATGATTCCCCACCTCTGACCAATCTCAGAATTGTTTACCGCTGGAACAAGTGCCCTGATAGGGTTTTCCTCTGTATAACTGCTGGGTACAGGATTTGTTTTTTCTTTTTTGGTTCAAGTTAGAAGTTATTCATCTTTTATGTATTTATTGATATAAGCATGGAAATAATTCATTCATAGAAATACATCTGTGTGAAGGGAAGAACTTTTTTCTGTTTTATTTTTAAATTTCATTTCTAAAAATTTTGCAGTTTATTTATATTTATTTTTCTATACAGCAGGTTATTATTAGTTATCTATTTTATTCATATACATATATACAGGTCAATACCTATCTCCCAACTCATCTGACCACCAACACCCCATGGCTTCCCCCACTTGGTGTCCATACGTTTGTTCTCTACCTCTGTTTCTCTATTTCTGCCCTGCAAACCTGTTCATCTGTACCATATATCTAGGTTCCACATACATGCATTAATACAGAATATTTGTTTTGCTCTTTCTGACTTACTTCATTCTGTATGACAGTCTCTAGATCCACCGACTTCTCTACAAATAACCCAGTTTCATTCCTTTTCATGGCTGAATCATATTCCATTTTATATATGTACCACATCTTTTTCCATTCGTCTGTCTGTGGGCATTTAGGTTGCTTCCATTACCTGGCTGTTGTAAATAGTGCTGCAATGAACATTGTGGTGAATGTGTGTTTTTGATTTATGGTTGTCTCTGTGTATATGCCCAGAAGTGGGATTGCTGGATCCTATGGTAATTCTATTTCTAGTTTCTTTAAGGAAACTCCATACTGTTCTCCATAGTGACTGTATCAATTTACCTTCCCACCAATAGTGGAAGAGGGTTCCTTTTGTCCACACCCTCCCCAGAATTTGTTGTTTGTAGATTTTCTGATGATGCCGATTCTAACAGGTGTGAGGTGATACCTCATTGTCGTTTTGATTTGCATTTCTCTAATAATTAGTGGTGTTGAGCAGCTTTTCATGTGCGTCTTGGCCGTCTCTGTGACTTCTTTGAAGAAACGTCTATTTAGATCTTCTGCCCCTTTTTGTATTGGGTTGTTTGTTTTATTAATATTAAGCTGCGTGAGCTGTTTATATATATTGGAGATTAAACCTTTGTCCATTGATTCGTTTGCGAACGTTTTCGCCCATTCTGAGGGTTGCCTTTTTCCATTCCCGTTTTTTTTTAACCAAAAAAGAAAGAAAGCAAAAGAAGCAGAACACTAATGTGCATGAAATATGCCTCTTGAAACTGTCGTTTTGAAATATGGACGTCTTTTGAACTTTTTGGTCGATATATGACCCCAGGAATTGTTTTCAGGGCAGGTGTCATTTACAGGCCTGCAATGATTTGGAATATCCACTGACCAGTAGCGCTGGGATTAAAGCTGCTGTTGTGCGAAATGGCCACAAGGTGGCAGCAGTTCTCCCTTAGCAAATCTGGTTACCAGGGCAACAGAGCCTCAATGGAAGCCTGTTCTAGATTGGAATTTAGAATGGAATGTGCCAGGAGAAAGCCCCTCAAGTTTGTCTCACTACTTCTTGTTCGTGTTTTTAATTTAATTTTTAATTTTTTATTACAGCAAGTTTGATTACAACGTTTGCTTGTTGTAGGTGTGCAAGATGTGGTTCTTTTACACATATACATATGTCTGTTCTTCCTGGGACCCTTTTCCCATGTACGTTATGACAGAATGTTAAGTAGTCTTCTCTTGGCATTCCGTAGGTCTTTGGTGATTATATATTTCACCTGTGTTTGTATATGTCTCTTAACCCCAATATCGTAATGAATCCAATCCTCACACCTTTCCATTGGTGAACCATAAGTTTGTTTAATGAATCTGTGATTGCCCTTCTCCGTGGAAATATCTGCCCTGGTATCCGTTTTTAGGTAACACCTATAAGTGATATCCTACGATATGTGTCTTTCACTTTCTGACTTACTACAAGTCACGTGATTACCTGTAGACTCATCTACGGGGCTGCAAATGGCATTGTGCTCTTTTTTTCCTTGGCTAATATTCTGTCTTAGCGAGGTCCATTTTCTGCAATGTGATTCCCTGAGGGCTGAGGATTAGCTGACCTGGGCAGCCTGACCCTGCCGGCAAGCCCTCCCTAGGTGTGCCTGGGTTGAGTTCAATAGAAACAGCACTCCAGGCAGCAATAGCCCCTGCAGCTGTGCCTGACTCCATATTCTCTGCCCCGTCAGCAGTCTCGGGGCTGTGCTGGTGGGAGGGTGTGAGGGTCCATGGCTTTGTTGGTGGCCCGGTGTGAGTGGGGCTCTGCTGGAATTTCTGAAGGAGTTGCCAGGTTGCCACCTGTAAAGAAGAGGATGTGTCACCCATAACTTCCACTGGAATTTCTCTCCGGGCTGAGGTGAGGGAGGAAAAAAAGGAGTGGGGGCCGGGACAGGAGTGGTATCTCAGGCAGGGAAATGGAAAGCTTCCAGAAGAGCGCCCGGGGCCAGGACCATCCTGGCTGGCCTGCAGGCACCAAGTTGGCCTGCGTGCTGTCGCTGGTGTGGCTCCACGGCCCTTCCTCTAGGCTTTCAAGCCCTTGTACATATTCAGGTGTTTTACCTGGGAAGGGTGGGAACAGTTCAGCAGCAGCTGGCCTGGGGCTCAGCTCACGTTTACTCACAGAGGCCTTGGCACTGTCCCCCAGCTTTGCAATCATGACGCTCCTTGAGTGGGGGGGCCGGGCTGCTGGCTGTATGGGAGATGATTCCCCACCTCTGACCAATCTCAGAATTGTTTACCGCTGGAACAAGTGCCCTGATAGGGTTTTCCTCTGTATAACTGCTGGGTACAGGATTTGTTTTTTCTTTTTTGGTTCAAGTTAGAAGTTATTCATCTTTTATGTATTTATTGATATAAGCATGGAAATAATTCATTCATAGAAATACATCTGTGTGAAGGGAAGAACTTTTTTCTGTTTTATTTTTAAATTTCATTTCTAAAAATTTTGCAGTTTATTTATATTTATTTTTCTATACAGCAGGTTATTATTAGTTATCTATTTTATTCATATACATATATACAGGTCAATACCTATCTCCCAACTCATCTGACCACCAACACCCCATGGCTTCGCCCACTTGGTGTCCATACGTTTGTTCTCTACCTCTGTTTCTCTATTTCTGCCCTGCAAACCTGTTCATCTGTACCATATATCTAGGTTCCACATACATGCATTAATACAGAATATTTGTTTTGCTCTTTCTGACTTACTTCATTCTGTATGACAGTCTCTAGATCCACCGACTTCTCTACAAATAACCCAGTTTCATTCCTTTTCATGGCTGAATCATATTCCATTTTATATATGTACCACATCTTTTTCCATTCGTCTGTCTGTGGGCATTTAGGTTGCTTCCATTACCTGGCTGTTGTAAATAGTGCTGCAATGAACATTGTGGTGAATGTGTGTTTTTGATTTATGGTTGTCTCTGTGTATATGCCCAGAAGTGGGATTGCTGGATCCTATGGTAATTCTATTTCTAGTTTCTTTAAGGAAACTCCATACTGTTCTCCATAGTGACTGTATCAATTTACCTTCCCACCAATAGTGGAAGAGGGTTCCTTTTGTCCACACCCTCCCCAGAATTTGTTGTTTGTAGATTTTCTGATGATGCCGATTCTAACAGGTGTGAGGTGATACCTCATTGTCGTTTTGATTTGCATTTCTCTAATAATTAGTGGTGTTGAGCAGCTTTTCATGTGCGTCTTGGCCGTCTCTGTGACTTCTTTGAAGAAACGTCTATTTAGATCTTCTGCCCATTTTTGTATTGGGTTGTTTGTTTTATTAATATTAAGCTGCGTGAGCTGTTTATATATATTGGAGATTAAACCCTTGTCCATTGATTCGTTTGCGAACGTTTTCGCCCATTCTGAGGGTTGCCTTTTTCCATTCCCGTTTTTTTTTAACCAAAAAAGAAAGAAAGCAAAAGAAGCAGAACACTAATATGCGTGAAATATGCCTCTTGAAACTGTCGTTTTGAAATATGGACGTCTTTTGAACTTTTTGGTCGATATATGACCCCAGGAATTGTTTTCAGGGCAGGTGTCATTTACAGGCCTGCAATGATTTGGAATATCCACTGACCATTAGCGCTGGGATTAAAGCTGATGTTGTGTGAAACGGCCACAAGGTGGCAGCAGTTCTCCCTTAGCAAATCTGGTTACCAGGGCAACAGAGCCTCAATGGAAGCTGTGTTCTAGATTGGAATTTAGAATGGAATGTGCCAGGAGAAAGCCCCTCAAGTTTGTCTCACTACTTCTTGTTCGTGTTTTTAATTTAATTTTTAATTTTTTATTACAGCAAGTTTGATTACAACGTTTGCTTGTTGTAGGTGTGCAAGATGTGGTTCTTTTACACATATACATATGTCTGTTCTTCCTGGGACCCTTTTCCCATGTACGTTATGACAGAATGTTGAGTAGTCTTCTCTTGGCATTCCGTAGGTCTTTGGTGATTATATATTTCACCTGTGTTTGTATATGTCTCTTAACCCCAATATCGTAATGAATCCAATCCTCACACCTTTCCATTGGTGAACCATAAGTTTGTTTAATGAATCTGTGATTGCCCTTCTCCGTGGAAATATCTGCCCTGGTATCCGTTTTTAGGTAACACCTATAAGTGATATCCTACGATATGTGTCTTTCACTTTCTGACTTACTACAAGTCACGTGATTACCTGTAGACTCATCTACGGGGCTGCAAATGGCATTGTGCTCTTTTTTTCCTTGGCTAATATTCTGTCTTAGCGAGGTCCATTTTCTGCAATGTGATTCCCTGAGGGCTGAGGATTAGCTGACCTGGGCAGCCTGACCCTGCCGGCAAGCCCTCCCTAGGTGTGCCTGGGTTGAGTTCAATAGAAACAGCACTCCAGGCAGCAATAGCCCCTGCAGCTGTGCCTGACTCCATATTCTCTGCCCCGTCAGCAGTCTCGGGGCTGTGCTGGTGGGAGGGTGTGAGGGTCCATGGCTTTGTTGGTGGCCCGGTGTGAGTGGGGCTCTGCTGGAATTTCTGAAGGAGTTGCCAGGTTGCCACCTGTAAAGAAGAGGATGTGTCACCCATAACTTCCACTGGAATTTCTCTCCGGGCTGAGGTGAGGGAGGAAAAAAAGGAGTGGGGGCCGGGACAGGAGTGGTATCTCAGGCAGGGAAATGGAAAGCTTCCAGAAGAGCGCCCGGGGCCAGGACCATCCTGGCTGGCCTGCAGGCACCAAGTTGGCCTGCGTGCTGTCGCTGGTGTGGCTCCACGGCCCTTCCTCTAGGCTTTCAAGCCCTTGTACATATTCAGGTGTTTTACCTGGGAAGGGTGGGAACAGTTCAGCAGCAGCTGGCCTGGGGCTCAGCTCACGTTTACTCACAGAGGCCTTGGCACTGTCCCCCAGCTTTGCAATCATGACGCTCCTTGAGTGGGGGGGCCGGGCTGCTGGCTGTATGGGAGATGATTCCCCACCTCTGACCAATCTCAGAATTGTTTACCGCTGGAACAAGTGCCCTGATAGGGTTTTCCTCTGTATAACTGCTGGGTACAGGATTTGTTTTTTCTTTTTTGGTTCAAGTTAGAAGTTATTCATCTTTTATGTATTTATTGATATAAGCATGGAAATAATTCATTCATAGAAATACATCTGTGTGAAGGGAAGAACTTTTTTCTGTTTTATTTTTAAATTTCATTTCTAAAAATTTTGCAGTTTATTTATATTTATTTTTCTATACAGCAGGTTATTATTAGTTATCTATTTTATTCATATACATATATACAGGTCAATACCTATCTCCCAACTCATCTGACCACCAACACCCCATGGCTTCGCCCACTTGGTGTCCATACGTTTGTTCTCTACCTCTGTTTCTCTATTTCTGCCCTGCAAACCTGTTCATCTGTACCATATATCTAGGTTCCACATACATGCATTAATACAGAATATTTGTTTTGCTCTTTCTGACTTACTTCATTCTGTATGACAGTCTCTAGATCCACCGACTTCTCTACAAATAACCCAGTTTCATTCCTTTTCATGGCTGAATCATATTCCATTTTATATATGTACCACATCTTTTTCCATTCGTCTGTCTGTGGGCATTTAGGTTGCTTCCATTACCTGGCTGTTGTAAATAGTGCTGCAATGAACATTGTGGTGAATGTGTGTTTTTGATTTATGGTTGTCTCTGTGTATATGCCCAGAAGTGGGATTGCTGGATCCTATGGTAATTCTATTTCTAGTTTCTTTAAGGAAACTCCATACTGTTCTCCATAGTGACTGTATCAATTTACCTTCCCACCAATAGTGGAAGAGGGTTCCTTTTGTCCACACCCTCCCCAGAATTTGTTGTTTGTAGATTTTCTGATGATGCCGATTCTAACAGGTGTGAGGTGATACCTCATTGTCGTTTTGATTTGCATTTCTCTAATAATTAGTGGTGTTGAGCAGCTTTTCATGTGCGTCTTGGCCGTCTCTGTGACTTCTTTGAAGAAACGTCTATTTAGATCTTCTGCCCATTTTTGTATTGGGTTGTTTGTTTTATTAATATTAAGCTGCGTGAGCTGTTTATATATATTGGAGATTAAACCCTTGTCCATTGATTCGTTTGCGAACGTTTTCGCCCATTCTGAGGGTTGCCTTTTTCCATTCCCGTTTTTTTTTAACCAAAAAAGAAAGAAAGCAAAAGAAGCAGAACACTAATATGCGTGAAATATGCCTCTTGAAACTGTCGTTTTGAAATATGGACGTCTTTTGAACTTTTTGGTCGATATATGACCCCAGGAATTGTTTTCAGGGCAGGTGTCATTTACAGGCCTGCAATGATTTGGAATATCCACTGACCATTAGCGCTGGGATTAAAGCTGATGTTGTGTGAAACGGCCACAAGGTGGCAGCAGTTCTCCCTTAGCAAATCTGGTTACCAGGGCAACAGAGCCTCAATGGAAGCTGTGTTCTAGATTGGAATTTAGAATGGAATGTGCCAGGAGAAAGCCCCTCAAGTTTGTCTCACTACTTCTTGTTCGTGTTTTTAA
Source organism: Mesoplodon densirostris (assembly GCF_025265405.1). Lineage (NCBI taxonomy): Eukaryota > Metazoa > Chordata > Mammalia > Artiodactyla > Ziphiidae > Mesoplodon > Mesoplodon densirostris. Next base: position 102,205,635 of record NC_082666.1, read on the forward strand.
TTTAATTTTTAATTTTTTATTACAGCAAGTTTGATTACAACGTTTGCTTGTTGTAGGTGTGCAAGATGTGGTTCTTTTACACATATACATATGTCTGTTCTTCCTGGGACCCTTTTCCCATGTACGTTATGACAGAATGTTGAGTAGTCTTCTCTTGGCATTCCGTAGGTCTTTGGTGATTATATATTTCACCTGTGTTTGTATATGTCTCTTAACCCCAATATCGTAATGAATCCAATCCTCACACCTTTCCATTGGTGAACCATAAGTTTGTTTAATGAATCTGTGATTGCCCTTCTCCGTGGAAATATCTGCCCTGGTATCCGTTTTTAGGTAACACCTATAAGTGATATCCTACGATATGTGTCTTTCACTTTCTGACTTACTACAAGTCACGTGATTACCTGTAGACTCATCTACGGGGCTGCAAATGGCATTGTGCTCTTTTTTTCCTTGGCTAATATTCTGTCTTAGCGAGGTCCATTTTCTGCAATGTGATTCCCTGAGGGCTGAGGATTAGCTGACCTGGGCAGCCTGACCCTGCCGGCAAGCCCTCCCTAGGTGTGCCTGGGTTGAGTTCAATAGAAACAGCACTCCAGGCAGCAATAGCCCCTGCAGCTGTGCCTGACTCCATATTCTCTGCCCCGTCAGCAGTCTCGGGGCTGTGCTGGTGGGAGGGTGTGAGGGTCCATGGCTTTGTTGGTGGCCCGGTGTGAGTGGGGCTCTGCTGGAATTTCTGAAGGAGTTGCCAGGTTGCCACCTGTAAAGAAGAGGATGTGTCACCCATAACTTCCACTGGAATTTCTCTCCGGGCTGAGGTGAGGGAGGAAAAAAAGGAGTGGGGGCCGGGACAGGAGTGGTATCTCAGGCAGGGAAATGGAAAGCTTCCAGAAGAGCGCCCGGGGCCAGGACCATCCTGGCTGGCCTGCAGGCACCAAGTTGGCCTGCGTGCTGTCGCTGGTGTGGCTCCACGGCCCTTCCTCTAGGCTTTCAAGCCCTTGTACATATTCAGGTGTTTTACCTGGGAAGGGTGGGAACAGTTCAGCAGCAGCTGGCCTGGGGCTCAGCTCACGTTTACTCACAGAGGCCTTGGCACTGTCCCCCAGCTTTGCAATCATGACGCTCCTTGCGTGGGGGGGCCGGGCTGCTGGCTGTATGGGAGATGATTCCCCACCTCTGACCAATCTCAGAATTGTTTACCGCTGGAACAAGTGCCCTGATAGGGTTTTCCTCTGTATAACTGCTGGGTACAGGATTTGTTTTTTCTTTTTTGGTTCAAGTTAGAAGTTATTCATCTTTTATGTATTTATTGATATAAGCATGGAAATAATTCATTCATAGAAATACATCTGTGTGAAGGGAAGAACTTTTTTTCTGTTTTATTTTTAAATTTCATTTCTAAAAATTATGAAGTTTAATTATATTTATTTTTCTATACAGCAGGTTATTATTAGTTATCTATTTTATTCATATACATATATACAGGTCAATACCTATCTCCCAACTCATCTGACCACCAACACCCCATGGCTTCCCCCACTTGGTGTCCATACGTTTGTTCTCTACCTCTGTTTCTCTATTTCTGCCCTGCAAACCTGTTCATCTGTACCATATATCTAGGTTCCACATACATGCATTAATACAGAATATTTGTTTTGCTCTTTCTGACTTACTTCATTCTGTATGACAGTCTCTAGATCCACCGACTTCTCTACAAATAACCCAGTTTCATTCCTTTTCATGGCTGAGTCATATCCCATTTTATGTATGTACCACATCTTTATCCATTCATCTGTCTGTGGGCATTTAGGTTGCTTCCATTACCTGGCTATTGTAAATAGTGCTGCAATGAACATTGTGGTGAATGTGTGTTTTTGATTTATGGTTGTCTCTGGGTATATGCCCAGAAGAGGGATTGCTGGATCCTATGGTAATTCTATTTCTAGTTTCTTTAAGGAAACTCCATACTCTTCTCCATAGTGACTGTATCAATTTACCTTCCCACCAATAGTGGAAGAGGGTTCCTTTTGTCCACAACCTACCCAGAATTTGTTGTTTGTAGATTTTCTGATGCTGCCGATTCTAACAGGTGTGAGGTGATACCTCATTGTCATTTTGATTTGCATTTCTCTAATAATTAGTGGTGTTGTGCAGCTTTTCATATGCGTCTTGGTCGTCTCTGTGACTTCTTTGAAGAAACGTCTATTTAGATCTTCTGCCCATTTTTGTATTGGGTTGTTTGTTTTATTAATATTAAGCTGCGTGAGCTGTTTATATATATTGGAGATTAAACCCTTGTCCATTTTTTCGTTTGCGAACGTTTTCGCCCATTCTGAGGGTTGCCTTTTTCCATTCCAGTTTTTTTTTAACCAAAAAAGAAAGAAAGCAAAAGAAGCAGAACACTAATGTGCGTGAAATATGCCTCTTGAAACTGTCGTTTTGAAATATGGACGTCTTTTGAACTTTTTGGTCAATATATGACCCCAGGATTTGTTTTCAGGGCAGGTGTCATTTACAGGCCTGCAATGATTTGGAATATCCACTGACCATTAGCGCTGGGATTAAAGCTGCTGTTGTGTGAAACGGCCACAAGGTGGCAGCAGTTCTCCCGTAGCAAATCTGGTTACTAGGGCAACAGAGCCTCAATGGAAGCCTGTTCTAGATTGGAATTTAGAATGGAATGTGCCAGGAGAAAGCCCCTCAAGTTTGTCTCACTACTTCTTGTTCGTGTTTTTAATTTAATTTTTAATTTTTTATTACAGCAAGTTTGATTACAACGTTGGCTTGTTGTAGGTGTGCAAGATGTGGTTCTGTTACACATATACATATGTCTGTTCTTCCTGGGACACTTTTCCCATGTACATTATGACAGAATGTTGAGTAGTCTTCTCTTGGCATTCCGTAGGTCTTTGGTGATTATATATTTCACCTGTGTTTGTATATGTCTCTTAACCCCAATATCGTAATGAATCCAATCCTCACACCTTTCCATTGGTGAACCATAAGTTTGTTTAATGAATCTGTGATTGCCCTTCTCCGTGGAAATATCTGCCCTGGTATCCGTTTTTAGGTAACACCTATAAGTGATATCCTACGATATGTGTCTTTCACTTTCTGACTTACTACAAGTCACGTGCTTACCTGTAGACTCATCTACGGGGCTGCAAATGGCATTGTGCCCTTTTTTTCCTTGGCTAATATTCTGTTTTAGCGAGGTCCATTTTCTGCAATGTGATTCCCTGAGGGCTGAGGATTAGCTGACCTGGGCAGCCTGACCCTGCCGGCAAGCCCTCCCCAGGTGTGCGTGGGTTGAGGTCGATAGAAACAGCACTCCAGGCAGCAATAGCCCCTGCAGCTGTTCCTGACTCCATATTCTCTGCCCCGTCAGCAGTCTCGGGGCTGTGCTGGTGGGAGGGTGTGAGGGTCCAGGGCTTTGTTGGGGGCCCGGTGTGAGTGGGGCTCTGCTGGACTTTCTGCAGGAGTTGCCAGGCTGCCACCTGTAAAGAAGAGGATGTGTCACCCATAACTTCCACTGGAATTTCTCTCCGGGCTGAGGTGAGGGAGGAAAAAAAGGAGTGGGGGCCGGGACAGGAGTGGTATCTCAGGCAGGGAAATGGAAAGCTTCCAGAAGAGCGCCCGGGGCCAGGACCATCCTGGCTGGCCTGCAGGCACCAAGTTGGCCTGCGTGCTGTCGCTGGTGTGGCTCCACGGCCCTTCCTCTAGGCTTTCAAGCCCTTGTACATATTCAGGTGTTTTACCTGGGAAGGGTGGGAACAGTTCAGCAGCAGCTGGCCTGGGGCTCAGCTCACGTTTACTCACAGAGGCCTCGGCACGGTCCCCCAGCTTTGCAATGAGGATTCTCCTTGCGTGGGGGGGGCGGGCTGCTGGCTGTATGGGAGATGATTCCCCACCTCTGACCAATGTCAGAATTGTTTACCGCTGGAACAAGTTCCCTGATAGGGTTTTCCTCTGAATAACTGCTGGGTTCAGTTTTTTTTTTCTTTTTTGGTTCAAGTTAGAATTCATTCATCTTTTATGTATTTACTGATATAAGCATGGAAATAATTCATTCATAGAAATACATCTGTGTGAAGGGAAGAACTTTTTTCTGTTTTATTTTGAAATGTCATTTCTAAAAATTTTGCAGTTTAATTATATTTATTTTTCTATACAGCAGGTTATTATTAGTTATCTATTTTATTCATATACATATATACAGGTCAATACCTATCTCCCAACTCATCTGACCACCATCACCCCATGGCTTCCCCCACTTGGTGTCCATACGTTTGTTCTCTACCTCTGTTTCTCTATTTCTGCCCTGCAAACCTGTTCATCTGTACCATATATCTAGGTTCCACATACATGCATTAATACAGAATATTTGTTTTGCTCTTTCTGACTTACTTCATTCTGTATGACAGTCTCTAGATCCACCGACTTCTCTACAAATAACCCAGTTTCATTCCTTTTCATGGCTGAGTCATATTCCCTTTTATATATGTACCACATCTTTATCCATTCGTCTGTCTGTGGGCATTTAGGTTGCTTCCATTACCTGGCTATTGTAAATAGTGCTGCAATGAATATTGTGGTGAATGTGTGTTTTTGATTTATGGTTTTCTCTGGGTATATGCCCAGAAGTGGGATTGCTGGATCCTATGGTAATTCTATTTCTACTTTCTTTAAGGAAACTCCATACTGTTCTCCATAGTGACTGTATCAATTTACCTTCCCACTAATAGTGGAAGAGGGTTCCTTTTGTCCATACCCTCCCCAGAATTTGTTGTTTGTAGATTTTCTGATGATGCCGATTCTAACAGGTGTGAGGTGATACCTCATTGTCGTTGTGATTTGCATTTCTCTAATAATTAGTGGTGTTGAGCAGCTTTTCATGTGCGTCTTGGCCGTCTCTGTGACTTCTTTGAAGAAACGTCTATTTAGATCTTCTGCCCATTTTTGTATTGGGTTGTTTGTTTTATTAATATTAAGCTGCGTGAGCTGTTTATATATATTGGAGATTAAACCTTTGTCCATTGATTCGTTTGCGAACGTTTTCGCCCATTCTGAGGGTTGCCTTTTTCCATTCCCGTTTTTTTTTAACCAAAAAAGAAAGAAAGCAAAAGAAGCAGAACACTAATGTGCATGAAATATGCCTCTTGAAACTGTCGTTTTGAAATATGGACGTCTTTTGAACTTTTTGGTCGATATATGACCCCAGGAATTGTTTTCAGGGCAGGTGTCATTTACAGGCCTGCAATGATTTGGAATATCCACTGACCAGTAGCGCTGGGATTAAAGCTGCTGTTGTGCGAAATGGCCACAAGGTGGCAGCAGTTCTCCCTTAGCAAATCTGGTTACCAGGGCAACAGAGCCTCAATGGAAGCCTGTTCTAGATTGGAATTTAGAATGGAATGTGCCAGGAGAAAGCCCCTCAAGTTTGTCTCACTACTTCTTGTTCGTGTTTTTAATTTAATTTTTAATTTTTTATTACAGCAAGTTTGATTACAACGTTTGCTTGTTGTAGGTGTGCAAGATGTGGTTCTTTTACACATATACATATGTCTGTTCTTCCTGGGACCCTTTTCCCATGTACGTTATGACAGAATGTTGAGTAGTCTTCTCTTGGCATTCCGTAGGTCTTTGGTGATTATATATTTCACCTGTGTTTGTATATGTCTCTTAACCCCAATATCGTAATGAATCCAATCCTCACACCTTTCCATTGGTGAACCATAAGTTTGTTTAATGAATCTGTGATTGCCCTTCTCCGTGGAAATATCTGCCCTGGTATCCGTTTTTAGGTAACACCTATAAGTGATATCCTACGATATGTGTCTTTCACTTTCTGACTTACTACAAGTCACGTGATTACCTGTAGACTCATCTACGGGGCTGCAAATGGCATTGTGCTCTTTTTTTCCTTGGCTAATATTCTGTCTTAGCGAGGTCCATTTTCTGCAATGTGATTCCCTGAGGGCTGAGGATTAGCTGACCTGGGCAGCCTGACCCTGCCGGCAAGCCCTCCCTAGGTGTGCCTGGGTTGAGTTCAATAGAAACAGCACTCCAGGCAGCAATAGCCCCTGCAGCTGTGCCTGACTCCATATTCTCTGCCCCGTCAGCAGTCTCGGGGCTGTGCTGCTGGGAGGGTGTGAGGGTCCATGGCTTTGTTGGTGGCCCGGTGTGAGTGGGGCTCTGCTGGAATTTCTGAAGGAGTTGCCAGGTTGCCACCTGTAAAGAAGAGGATGTGTCACCCATAACTTCCACTGGAATTTCTCTCCGGGCTGAGGTGAGGGAGGAAAAAAAGGAGTGGGGGCCAGGACAGGAGTGGTATCTCAGGCAGGGAAATGGAAAGCTTCCAGAAGAGCGCCCGGGGCCAGGACCATCCTGGCTGGCCTGCAGGCACCAAGTTGGCCTGCGTGCTGTCGCTGGTGTGGCTCCACGGCCCTTCCTCTAGGCTTTCAAGCCCTTGTACATATTCAGGTGTTTTACCTGGGAAGGGTGGGAACAGTTCAGCAGCAGCTGGCCTGGGGCTCAGCTCACGTTTACTCACAGAGGCCTTGGCACTGTCCCCCAGCTTTGCAATCATGACGCTCCTTGAGTGGGGGGGCCGGGCTGCTGGCTGTATGGGAGATGATTCCCCACCTCTGACCAATCTCAGAATTGTTTACCGCTGGAACAAGTGCCCTGATAGGGTTTTCCTCTGTATAACTGCTGGGTACAGGATTTGTTTTTTCTTTTTTGGTTCAAGTTAGAAGTTATTCATCTTTTATGTATTTATTGATATAAGCATGGAAATAATTCATTCATAGAAATACATCTGTGTGAAGGGAAGAACTTTTTTCTGTTTTATTTTTAAATTTCATTTCTAAAAATTTTGCAGTTTATTTATATTTATTTTTCTATACAGCAGGTTATTATTAGTTATCTATTTTATTCATATACATATATACAGGTCAATACCTATCTCCCAACTCATCTGACCACCAACACCCCATGGCTTCGCCCACTTGGTGTCCATACGTTTGTTCTCTACCTCTGTTTCTCTATTTCTGCCCTGCAAACCTGTTCATCTGTACCATATATCTAGGTTCCACATACATGCATTAATACAGAATATTTGTTTTGCTCTTTCTGACTTACTTCATTCTGTATGACAGTCTCTAGATCCACCGACTTCTCTACAAATAACCCAGTTTCATTCCTTTTCATGGCTGAATCATATTCCATTTTATATATGTACCACATCTTTTTCCATTCGTCTGTCTGTGGGCATTTAGGTTGCTTCCATTACCTGGCTGTTGTAAATAGTGCTGCAATGAACATTGTGGTGAATGTGTGTTTTTGATTTATGGTTGTCTCTGTGTATATGCCCAGAAGTGGGATTGCTGGATCCTATGGTAATTCTATTTCTAGTTTCTTTAAGGAAACTCCATACTGTTCTCCATAGTGACTGTATCAATTTACCTTCCCGCCAATAGTGGAAGAGGGTTCCTTTTGTCCACACCCTCCCCAGAATTTGTTGTTTGTAGATTTTCTGATGATGCCGATTCTAACAGGTGTGAGGTGATACCTCATTGTCGTTTTGATTTGCATTTCTCTAATAATTAGTGGTGTTGAGCAGCTTTTCATGTGCGTCTTGGCCGTCTCTGTGACTTCTTTGAAGAAACGTCTATTTAGATCTTCTGCCCATTTTTGTATTGGGTTGTTTGTTTTATTAATATTAAGCTGCGTGAGCTGTTTATATATATTGGAGATTAAACCCTTGTCCATTGATTCGTTTGCGAACGTTTTCGCCCATTCTGAGGGTTGCCTTTTTCCATTCCCGTTTTTTTTTAACCAAAAAAGAAAGAAAGCAAAAGAAGCAGAACACTAATATGCGTGAAATATGCCTCTTGAAACTGTCGTTTTGAAATATGGACGTCTTTTGAACTTTTTGGTCGATATATGACCCCAGGAATTGTTTTCAGGGCAGGTGTCATTTACAGGCCTGCAATGATTTGGAATATCCACTGACCATTAGCGCTGGGATTAAAGCTGATGTTGTGTGAAACGGCCACAAGGTGGCAGCAGTTCTCCCTTAGCAAATCTGGTTACCAGGGCAACAGAGCCTCAATGGAAGCTGTGTTCTAGATTGGAATTTAGAATGGAATGTGCCAGGAGAAAGCCCCTCAAGTTTGTCTCACTACTTCTTGTTCGTGTTTTTAATTTAATTTTTAATTTTTTATTACAGCAAGTTTGATTACAACGTTTGCTTGTTGTAGGTGTGCAAGATGTGGTTCTTTTACACATATACATATGTCTGTTCTTCCTGGGACCCTTTTCCCATGTACGTTATGACAGAATGTTGAGTAGTCTTCTCTTGGCATTCCGTAGGTCTTTGGTGATTATATATTTCACCTGTGTTTGTATATGTCTCTTAACCCCAATATCGTAATGAATCCAATCCTCACACCTTTCCATTGGTGAACCATAAGTTTGTTTAATGAATCTGTGATTGCCCTTCTCCGTGGAAATATCTGCCCTGGTATCCGTTTTTAGGTAACACCTATAAGTGATATCCTACGATATGTGTCTTTCACTTTCTGACTTACTACAAGTCACGTGATTACCTGTAGACTCATCTACGGGGCTGCAAATGGCATTGTGCTCTTTTTTTCCTTGGCTAATATTCTGTCTTAGCGAGGTCCATTTTCTGCAATGTGATTCCCTGAGGGCTGAGGATTAGCTGACCTGGGCAGCCTGACCCTGCCGGCAAGCCCTCCCTAGGTGTGCCTGGGTTGAGTTCAATAGAAACAGCACTCCAGGCAGCAATAGCCCCTGCAGCTGTGCCTGACTCCATATTCTCTGCCCCGTCAGCAGTCTCGGGGCTGTGCTGGTGGGAGGGTGTGAGGGTCCATGGCTTTGTTGGTGGCCCGGTGTGAGTGGGGCTCTGCTGGAATTTCTGAAGGAGTTGCCAGGTTGCCACCTGTAAAGAAGAGGATGTGTCACCCATAACTTCCACTGGAATTTCTCTCCGGGCTGAGGTGAGGGAGGAAAAAAAGGAGTGGGGGCCGGGACAGGAGTGGTATCTCAGGCAGGGAAATGGAAAGCTTCCAGAAGAGCGCCCGGGGCCAGGACCATCCTGGCTGGCCTGCAGGCACCAAGTTGGCCTGCGTGCTGTCGCTGGTGTGGCTCCACGGCCCTTCCTCTAGGCTTTCAAGCCCTTGTACATATTCAGGTGTTTTACCTGGGAAGGGTGGGAACAGTTCAGCAGCAGCTGGCCTGGGGCTCAGCTCACGTTTACTCACAGAGGCCTTGGCACTGTCCCCCAGCTTTGCAATCATGACGCTCCTTGCGTGGGGGGGCCGGGCTGCTGGCTGTATGGGAGATGATTCCCCACCTCTGACCAATCTCAGAATTGTTTACCGCTGGAACAAGTGCCCTGATAGGGTTTTCCTCTGTATAACTGCTGGGTACAGGATTTGTTTTTTCTTTTTTGGTTCAAGTTAGAAGTTATTCATCTTTTATGTATTTATTGATATAAGCATGGAAATAATTCATTCATAGAAATACATCTGTGTGAAGGGAAGAACTTTTTTTCTGTTTTATTTTTAAGTTTCATTTCTAAAAATTTTGAAGTTTAATTATATTTATTTTTCTATACAGCAGGTTATTATTAGTTATCTATTTTATTCATATACATATATACAGGTCAATACCTATCTCCCAACTCATCTGACCACCAACACCCCATGGCTTCCCCCACTTGGTGTCCATACGTTTGTTCTCTACCTCTGTTTCTCTATTTCTGCCCTGCAAACCTGTTCATCTGTACCATATATCTAGGTTCCACATACATGCATTAATACAGAATATTTGTTTTGCTCTTTCTGACTTACTTCATTCTGTATGACAGTCTCTAGATCCACCGACTTCTCTACAAATAACCCAGTTTCATTCCTTTTCATGGCTGAGTCATATCCCATTTTATGTATGTACCACATCTTTATCCATTCATCTGTCTGTGGGCATTTAGGTTGCTTCCATTACCTGGCTATTGTAAATAGTGCTGCAATGAACATTGTGGTGAATGTGTGTTTTTGATTTATGGTTGTCTCTGGGTATATGCCCAGAAGAGGGATTGCTGGATCCTATGGTAATTCTATTTCTAGTTTCTTTAAGGAAACTCCATACTCTTCTCCATAGTGACTGTATCAATTTACCTTCCCACCAATAGTGGAAGAGGGTTCCTTTTGTCCACAACCTACCCAGAATTTGTTGTTTGTAGATTTTCTGATGCTGCCGATTCTAACAGGTGTGAGGTGATACCTCATTGTCATTTTGATTTGCATTTCTCTAATAATTAGTGGTGTTGTGCAGCTTTTCATATGCGTCTTGGTCGTCTCTGTGACTTCTTTGAAGAAACGTCTATTTAGATCTTCTGCCCATTTTTGTATTGGGTTGTTTGTTTTATTAATATTAAGCTGCGTGAGCTGTTTATATATATTGGAGATTAAACCCTTGTCCATTTTTTCGTTTGCGAACGTTTTCGCCCATTCTGAGGGTTGCCTTTTTCCATTCCAGTTTTTTTTTAACCAAAAAAGAAAGAAAGCAAAAGAAGCAGAACACTAATGTGCGTGAAATATGCCTCTTGAAACTGTCGTTTTGAAATATGGACGTCTTTTGAACTTTTTGGTCAATATATGACCCCAGGATTTGTTTTCAGGGCAGGTGTCATTTACAGGCCTGCAATGATTTGGAATATCCACTGACCATTAGCGCTGGGATTAAAGCTGCTGTTGTGTGAAACGGCCACAAGGTGGCAGCAGTTCTCCCGTAGCAAATCTGGTTACTAGGGCAACAGAGCCTCAATGGAAGCCTGTTCTAGATTGGAATTTAGAATGGAATGTGCCAGGAGAAAGCCCCTCAAGTTTGTCTCACTACTTCTTGTTCGTGTTTTTAATTTAATTTTTAATTTTTTATTACAGCAAGTTTGATTACAACGTTGGCTTGTTGTAGGTGTGCAAGATGTGGTTCTGTTACACATATACATATGTCTGTTCTTCCTGGGACACTTTTCCCATGTACATTATGACAGAATGTTGAGTAGTCTTCTCTTGGCATTCCGTAGGTCTTTGGTGATTATATATTTCACCTGTGTTTGTATATGTCTCTTAACCCCAATATCGTAATGAATCCAATCCTCACACCTTTCCATTGGTGAACCATAAGTTTGTTTAATGAATCTGTGATTGCCCTTCTCCGTGGAAATATCTGCCCTGGTATCCGTTTTTAGGTAACACCTATAAGTGATATCCTACGATATGTGTCTTTCACTTTCTGACTTACTACAAGTCACGTGCTTACCTGTAGACTCATCTACGGGGCTGCAAATGGCATTGTGCCCTTTTTTTCCTTGGCTAATATTCTGTCTTAGCGAGGTCCATTTTCTGCAATGTGATTCCCTGAGGGCTGAGGATTAGCTGACCTGGGCAGCCTGACCCTGCCGGCAAGCCCTCCCCAGGTGTGCGTGGGTTGAGGTCGATAGAAACAGCACTCCAGGCAGCAATAGCCCCTGCAGCTGTTCCTGACTCCATATTCTCTGCCCCGTCAGCAGTCTCGGGGCTGTGCTGGTGGGAGGGTGTGAGGGTCCAGGGCTTTGTTGGGGGCCCGGTGTGAGTGGGGCTCTGCTGGACTTTCTGCAGGAGTTGCCAGGCTGCCACCTGTAAAGAAGAGGATGTGTCACCCATAACTTCCACTGGAATTTCTCTCCGGGCTGAGGTGAGGGAGGAAAAAAAGGAGTGGGGGCCGGGACAGGAGTGGTATCTCAGGCAGGGAAATGGAAAGCTTCCAGAAGAGCGCCCGGGGCCAGGACCATCCTGGCTGGCCTGCAGGCACCAAGTTGGCCTGCGTGCTGTCGCTGGTGTGGCTCCACGGCCCTTCCTCTAGGCTTTCAAGCCCTTGTACATATTCAGGTGTTTTACCTGGGAAGGGTGGGAACAGTTCAGCAGCAGCTGGCCTGGGGCTCAGCTCACGTTTACTCACAGAGGCCTCGGCACGGTCCCCCAGCTTTGCAATGAGGATTCTCCTTGCGTGGGGGGGGCGGGCTGCTGGCTGTATGGGAGATGATTCCCCACCTCTGACCAATGTCAGAATTGTTTACCGCTGGAACAAGTTCCCTGATAGGGTTTTCCTCTGAATAACTGCTGGGTTCAGTTTTTTTTTTCTTTTTTGGTTCAAGTTAGAATTCATTCATCTTTTATGTATTTACTGATATAAGCATGGAAATAATTCATTCATAGAAATACATCTGTGTGAAGGGAAGAACTTTTTTCTGTTTTATTTTGAAATGTCATTTCTAAAAATTTTGCAGTTTAATTATATTTATTTTTCTATACAGCAGGTTATTATTAGTTATCTATTTTATTCATATACATATATACAGGTCAATACCTATCTCCCAACTCATCTGACCACCATCACCCCATGGCTTCCCCCACTTGGTGTCCATACGTTTGTTCTCTACCTCTGTTTCTCTATTTCTGCCCTGCAAACCTGTTCATCTGTACCATATATCTAGGTTCCACATACATGCATTAATACAGAATATTTGTTTTGCTCTTTCTGACTTACTTCATTCTGTATGACAGTCTCTAGATCCACCGACTTCTCTACAAATAACCCAGTTTCATTCCTTTTCATGGCTGAGTCATATTCCCTTTTATATATGTACCACATCTTTATCCATTCGTCTGTCTGTGGGCATTTAGGTTGCTTCCATTACCTGGCTATTGTAAATAGTGCTGCAATGAATATTGTGGTGAATGTGTGTTTTTGATTTATGGTTTTCTCTGGGTATATGCCCAGAAGTGGGATTGCTGGATCCTATGGTAATTCTATTTCTACTTTCTTTAAGGAAACTCCATACTGTTCTCCATAGTGACTGTATCAATTTACCTTCCCACTAATAGTGGAAGAGGGTTCCTTTTGTCCATACCCTCCCCAGAATTTGTTGTTTGTAGATTTTCTGATGATGCCGATTCTAACAGGTGTGAGGTGATACCTCATTGTCGTTGTGATTTGCATTTCTCTAATAATTAGTGGTGTTGAGCAGCTTTTCATGTGCGTCTTGGCCGTCTCTGTGACTTCTTTGAAGAAACGTCTATTTAGATCTTCTGCCCATTTTTGTATTGGGTTGTTTGTTTTATTAATATTAAGCTGCGTGAGCTGTTTATATATGTTGGAGATTAAACCATTGTCCATTGATTCGTTTGCGAACATTTTGGCCCATTCTGAGGGTTGCCTTTTTCCATTCCCGTTTTTTTTAACCAAAAAAGAAAGAAAGCAAAAGAAGCAGAACACTAATGTGCGTGAAATATGCCTCTTGAAACTGTCGTTTTGAAATATGGACGTCTTTTGAACTTTTTGGTCGATATATGACCCCAGGATTTGTTTTCAGGGCAGGTGTCATTTACAGGCCAGCAATGATTTGGAATATCCACTGACCATTAGCGCTGGGATTAAAGCTGATGTTGTTTGAAACGGCCACAAGGTGGCAGCAGTTCTCCCTTAGCAAATCTGGTTACCAGGGCAACAGAGCCTCAATGGAAGCCGTGTTCTAGATTGGAATTTAGAATGGAATGTGCCAGGAGAAAGCCCCTCAAGTTTGTCTCACTACTTCTTGTTCGTGTTTTTAATTTAATTTTTAATTTTTTATTACAGCAATTTTGATTACAACGTTTGGCTTGTTGTAGGTGTGCAAGATGTGGTTCTTTTACACATATACATATGTCTGTTCTTCCTGGGACCCTTTTCCCATGTACGTTATGACAGAATGTTGAGTAGTCTTCCCTTGGCATTCCGTAGGTCTTTGCTGATTATATATTTCACCTGAGTTTGTATATGTCTCTTAACCCCAATATCGTAATGAATCCAATCCTCACACCTTTCCATTGGTGAACCATAAGTTTGTTTAATGAATCTGTGATTGCCCTTCTCCGTGCAAATATCTTCCCTGGTATCCGTTTTTAGGTAACACCTATACGTGATATCCTACGATATGTGTCTTTCACTTTCTGACTTACTACAAGTCACATGATTACCTGTAGACTCATCTACGGGGCTGCAAATGGCATTGTGCCCTTTTTTTCCTTGGCTAATATTCTGTCTTAGCGAGGTCCATTTTCTGCAATGTGATTCCCTGAGGGCTGAGGATTAGCTGACCAGGGCAGCCTGATCCTGCCGGCAAGCCCTCCCCAGGTGTGCCTGGGTTGAGATCAATAGAAACAGCACTCCAGGCAGCAATAGCCCCTGCAGCTGTGCCTGACTCCATATTCTCTGCCCCGTCAGCAGTCTCGGGGCTGTGCTGGTGGGAGGGTGTGAGGGTCCACGGCTTTTTTGGTGGCCCGGTGTGAGTGGGGCTCTGCTGGACTTTCTGCAGGAGTTGCCAGGCTGCCACCTGTAAAGAAGAGGATGTGTCACCCATAACTTCCGCTGGAATTTCTCTCCGGGCTGCGGTGAGGGAGGAAAAAAAGGAGTGGGGGCCGGGACAGGAGGGGTGTCTCAGGCAGAGAAATGGAAAGCTTCTTGAAGAGCACCTGGGTCCAGGATCAACCTGGCTGGCCTGCAGGCACCAAGTTGGCCTGCGTGCTGTCCCTGGTGTGTCTCCACGACCCTTCCTCTAGGCGTTCAAACCCTTGTACATATTCAGGTGTTTTACCTGGGAAGGGTGGGAACAGTTTAGCAGCAGCTGGCCTTGGGCTCAGCTCACGTTTACTCACAGAGGCCTCGGCACGGTCCCCCAGGTTTGCAATGAGGACGCTCTTTGCGTGGTGGGGCCGGGCTGCTGGCTGTATGGGAGATGATTTCCCACCTCTGACCAATTTCAGAATTGTTTACCGCTGGAGCAAGTGCCCTGATAAGGTTTTCCTCTGTATAACTGCTGGGTTCAGGATTTATTTTTTCTTTTTTGGTTCAAGTTAGAATTCATTCATCTTTTATGTATTTACTGATATAAGCATGGAAATAATTCATTCATAGAAATACATCTGTGTGAAGGGAAGAACTATTTTCTGTTTTATTTTTAAATTTCATTTCTAAAAATTTTGAAGTTTAAATATATTTATTTTTCTATACAGCAGGTTATTATTAGTTATCTATTTTATTCATATACATATATACAGGTCAATACCTATCTCCCAACTCATCTGACCAACAACACCCCATGGCTTCCCCCGCTTGGTGTCCATACGTTTGTTCTCTACCTCTGTTTCTCTATTTCTGCCCTGAAAACCTGTTCATCTGTACCATATATCTAGGTTCCACATACATGCATTAATACAGAATATTTGTTTTGCTCTTTCTGACTTACTTCATTCTGTATGACAGTCTCTAGATCCACCGACTTCTCTACAAATAACCCAGTTTCATTCCTTTTCATGGCTGAGTCATATCCTATTTTATATATGTACCACATCTTTATCCATTCGTCTGTCTGTGGGCATTTAGGTTGCTTCCATTACCAGGCTATTGTAAATAGTGCTGCAATGAACATTGTGGTGAATGTGTGTTTTTGATTTATGGTTTTGTCTGGGTATATGCCCAGAAGTGGCATTGCTGGATCCTATGGTAATTCTATTTCTAGTTTCTTTAAGGAAACTCCATACTGTTCTCCATAGTGACTGTATCAATTTACCTTCCCACCAATAGTGGAAGAGGGTTCCATTTGTCCACATCCTCCCCAGAATTTGTTGTTTGTAGATTTTCTGATGATGCCGATTCTAACAGGTGTGAAGTGATACCTCATTGTCGTTTTGATTTGCATTTCTCTAATAATTAGTGGTGTTGAGCAGATTTTCATGTGCGTCTGGGCCGTCTCTGTGACTTCTTTGAAGAAACGTCTATTTAGATCTTCTGCCCATTTTTGTATTGGGTTCTTTGTTTTATTGATATTAAGCTGCGTGAGCTGTTTATATATATTGGAGATTAAACCCTTGTCCATTGATTCGTTTGCGAACGTTTTCGCCCATTCTGAGGGTTGCCTTTTTCCATTCCCGTTTTTTTAACCAAAAAAGAAAGAAAGCAAAAGAAGCAGAACACTTATGTGCATGAAATATGCCACTTGAAACTGTCGTTTGGAAATATGGACGTCTTTTGAGCTTTTTGGTCGATATATGACCCCAGGATTTGTTTTCAGGGCAGGTGTCATTTACAGGCCTGCAATGATTTGGAATATCCACTGACCAGTAGCGCTGGGATTAAAGCTGCTGTTGTGTGTAACGGCCACAAGGTGGCAGCAGTTCTCCCTTAGAAAATCCGGTTATTAGGGCAACAGAGCCTCAATGGAAGTCGTGTTCTAGATTGGAATTTAGAATGGAATGTGCCAGGAGAAAGCCCCTCAAGTTTGTCTCACTACTTCTTGTTCGTGTTTTTAATTTAATTTTTTATTTTTTATTACAGCCAGTTTGATTACAACGTTTGGTTTGTTGTAGGTGTGCAAGATGTGGTTCTTTTACACATATACATATGTCTGTTCTTCCTGGGATCCTTTTCCCATGTACGTATGTCAGAATGTTGAGTAGTCTTCTGTTGGCATTCCGTAGGTCTTTGGTGATTATATATTTCACCTGTGTTTGTATATGTCTCTTAACCCCAATATCGTAATGAATCCAATCCTCACACCTTTCCATTGGTGAACCATAAGTTTGTTTAATGAATCTGTGATTGCCCTTCTCCGTGGAAATATCTGCCCTGGTATCCGTTTTTAGGTAACACCTATAAGTGATATCCTACGATATGTGTCTTTCACTTTCTGACTTACTACAAGTCACGTGATTACCTGTAGACTCATCTACGGGGCTTCAAATGGCATTGTGTCCTTTTATTCCTTGGCTAATATTCTGTCTTAGCGAGGTCCACTTTCTGCAATGTGATTCCCTGACGGCTGAGTTTTAGCTGACCTGGGCAGCCTGACCCTGCCGGCAAGCCCTCCCTTGGTGTGCGTGGGTTGAGGTCGATAGAAACAGCACTCCAGGCAGCAATAGCCCCTGCAGCTGTGCCTGATTCCATATTCTCTGCCCCGTCAGCAGTCTCGGGGCTGTGCTGGTGGGAGGGTGTGAGGGTCCACGGCTTTGTTGGTGGCCCGGTGTGAGTGGGGCTCTGCTGGACTTTCTGCAGGAGTTGCCAGGCTGCCACCTGTAAATAAGAGGATGTGTCACCCATAACTTCCACTGGAATTTCTCTCCGGGCTGAGGTGAGGAAGGAAAAAAAAAAGAGTGGGGGCCGGGACAGGAGGTGTATCTCAGGCAGGGAAATGGAAAGCTTCCAGAAGAGCGCCCGGGGCCAGGACCATCCTGGCTGTCCTGCAGGCACCAAGTTGGCCTGCGTGCTGTCGCTGGTGTGACTCCACAGCCCTGCCTCTAGGCTTTCAAGTCCTTGTACATATTCAGGTGTTTTACCTGGGAAGGGTGGGAACAGTTCAGCAGCAGCTGGCCTGGGGCTCAGCTCACATTTACTCACAGAGGCCTCGGCACGGTCCCCCAGCTTTGCAATGAGGACGCTCCTTTCGTGGGGGGGCCGGGCTGCTGGCTGTATGGGAGATGATTCCCCACCTCTGACCAATCTCAGAATTGTTTACCGCTGGAGCAAGTGCCCTGATAGGGTTTTCCTCTGTATAACTGCTGGGTTCAGGTTTTTTTTTCTTTTTTGTTTCAAGTTAGTATTTATTCATCTTTTATGTATTTATTGATATAAGCATGGAAATAATTCATTCATATAAATACATCTGTGTGAAGGGAAGAACTTTTTTCTGTTTTATTTTTAAATTTCATTTCTAAAAATTTTGAAGTTTAATTATATTTATTTTTCTATACAGCAGGTTATTATTAGTTATCTATTTTATTCATATACATATATACAGGTCAATACCTATCTCCCAACTCATCTGACGACCAACACCCCATGGCTTCCCCGACTTGGTGTCCATACGTTTGTTCTCTACCTCTGTTTCTCTATTTCTGCCCTGCAAACCTGTTCATCTGTACCATATATCTAGGTTCCACACATGCATTAATACAGAATATTTGTTTTGCTCTTTCTGACTTACTTCATTCTGTATGACAATCTCTAGATCCACCGACTTCTCTACAAATAACCCAGTTTCATTCCTTTTCATGGCTGAGTCATATTCCATTTTATATATGTACCACATCTTTATCCATTCGTCTGTCTGTGGGCATTTAGGTTGCTTCCATTACCTGGCTATTGTAAATAGTGCTGCAATGAATATTGTGGTGAATGTGTGTTTTTGATTTATGGTTTTCTCTGGGTATATGCCCAGAAGTGGGATTGCTGGATCCTATGGTAATTCTATTTCTAGTTTCTTTAAGATAACTCCATACTGTTCTCCATAGTGACTGTATCAATTTACCTTCCCAGCAATAGTGGAAGAGGGTTCCTTTTGTCCATACCCTCCCCAGAATTTGTTGTTTGTAGATTTTCTGATGATGCCGATTCTAACAGGTGTGAGGTGATACCTCATTGTCGTTGTGATTTGCATTTCTCTAATAATTAGTGGTGTTGAGCAGCTTTTCATGTGCGTCTTGGCCGTCTCTGTGACTTCTTTGAAGAAACGTCTATTTAGATCTTCTGCCCATTTTTGTATTGGGTTGTTTGTTTTATTAATATTAAGCTGAGTGAGCTGTTTATATATGTTGGAGATTAAACCATTGTCCATTGATTCGTTTGCGAACGTTTTGGCCCATTCTGAGGGTTGCCTTTTTCCATTCCCATTTTTTTTAACCAAAAAAGAAAGAAAGCAAAAGAAGCAGAACACTAATGTGCGTGAAATATGCCTCTTGAAACTGTCGTTTTGAAATATGGACGTCTTTTGAACTTTTTGGTCGATATATGACCCCAGGATTTGTTTTCAGGGCAGGTGTCATTTACAGGCCAGCAATGATTTGGAATATCCACTGACCATTAGCGCTGGGATTAAAGCTGATGTTGTGTGAAACGGCCACAAGGTGGCAGCAGTTCTCCCTTAGCAAATCTGGTTACCAGGGCAACAGAGCCTCAATGGAAGCCGTGTTCTAGATTGGAATTTAGAATGGAATGTGCCAGGAGAAAGCCCCTCAAGTTTGTCTCACTACTTCTTGTTCGTGTTTTTAATTTAATTTTTAATTTTTTATTACAGCAAGTTTGATTACAACGTTTGGCTTGTTGTAGGTGTGCAAGATGTGGTTCTTTTACACATATACATATGTCTGTTCTTCCTGGGACCCTTTTCCCATGTACGTTATGACAGAATGTTGAGTAGTCTTCCCTTGGCATTCCGTAGGTCTTTGGTGATTATATATTTCACCTGTGTTTGTATATGTCTCTTAACCCCAATATCGTAATGAATCCAATCCTCACACCTTTCCATTGGTGAACCATAAGTTTGTTTAATGAATCTGTGATTGCCCTTCTCCGTGGAAATATCTTCCCTGGTATCCGTTTTTAGGTAACACCTATAAGTGATATCCTACGATATGTGTCTTTCACTTTCTGACTTACTACAAGTCACATGATTACCTGTAGACTCATCTACGGGGCTGCAAATGGCATTGTGCCCTTTTTTTCCTTGGCTAATATTCTGTCTTAGCGAGGTCCATTTTCTTCAATGTGATTCCCTGAGGGCTGAGGATTAGCTGACCAGGGCAGCCTGATCCTGCCGGCAAGCCCTCCCCAGGTGTGCCTGGGTTGAGATCAATAGAAACAGCACTCCAGGCAGCAATAGCCCCTGCAGCTGTGCCTGACTCCATATTCTCTGCCCCGTCAGCAGTCTCGGGGCTGTGCTGGTGGGAGGGTGTGAGGGTCCACGGCTTTTTTGGTGGCCCGGTGTGAGTGGGGCTCTGCTGGACTTTCTGCAGGAGTTGCCAGGCTGCCACCTGTAAAGAAGAGGATGTGTCACCCATAACTTCCGCTGGAATTTCTCTCCGGGCTGCGGTGAGGGAGGAAAAAAAGGAGTGGGGGCCGGGACAGGAGGGGTGTCTCAGGCAGAGAAATGGAAAGCTTCCAGAAGAGCACCTGGGTCCAGGATCAACCTGGCTGGCCTGCAGGCACCAAGTTGGCCTGCGTGCTGTCGCTGGTGTGTCTCCACGACCCTTCCTCTAGGCGTTCAAGCCCTTGTACATATTCAGGTGTTTTACCTGGGAAGGGTGGGAACAGTTTAGCAGCAGCTGGCCTTGGGCTCAGCTCACGTTTACTCACAGAGGCCTCGGCACGGTCCCCCAGGTTTGCAATGAGGACGCTCCTTGCGTGGTGGGGCCGGGCTGCTGGCTGTATGGGAGATGATTTCCCACCTCTGACCAATTTCAGAATTGTTTACCGCTGGAGCAAGTGCCCTGATAAGGTTTTCCTCTGTATAACTGCTGGGTTCAGGATTTATTTTTTCTTTTTTGGTTCAAGTTAGAATTCATTCATCTTTTATGTATTTACTGATATAAGCATGGAAATAATTCATTCATAGAAATACATCTGTGTGAAGGGAAGAACTATTTTCTGTTTTATTTTTAAATTTCATTTCTAAAAATTTTGATGTTTAATTATATTTATTTTTCTATACAGCAGGTTATTATTAGTTATCTATTTTATTCATATACATATATACAGGTCAATACCTATCTCCCAACTCATCTGACCAACAACACCCCATGGCTTCCCCCGCTTGGTGTCCATACGTTTGTTCTCTACCTCTGTTTCTCTATTTCTGCCCTGAAAACCTGTTCATCTGTACCATATATCTAGGTTCCACATACATGCATTAATACAGAATATTTGTTTTGCTCTTTCTGACTTACTTCATTCTGTATGACAGTCTCTAGATCCACCGACTTCTCTACAAATAACCCAGTTTCATTCCTTTTCATGGCTGAGTCATATTCCATTTTATATATGTACCACATCTTTATCCATTCGTCTGTCTGTGGGCATTTAGGTTGCTTCCATTACCAGGCTATTGTAAATAGTGCTGCAATGAACATTGTGGTGAATGTGTGTTTTTGATTTATGGTTTTGTCTGGGTATATGCCCAGAAGTGGGATTGCTGGATCCTATGGTAATTCTATTTCTAGTTTCTTTAAGGAAACTCCATACTGTTCTCCATAGTGACTGTATCAATTTACCTTCCCACCAATAGTGGAAGAGGGTTCCATTTGTCCACATCCTCCCCAGAATTTGTTGTTTGTAGATTTTCTGATGATGCCGATTCTAACAGGTGTGAAGTGATACCTCATTGTCGTTTTGATTTGCATTTCTCTAATAATTAGTGGTGTTGAGCAGATTTTCATGTGCGTCTGGGCCGTCTCTGTGACTTCTTTGAAGAAACGTCTATTTAGATCTTCTGCCCATTTTTGTATTGGGTTCTTTGTTTTATTGATATTAAGCTGCGTGAGCTGTTTATATATATTGGAGATTAAACCCTTGTCCATTGATTCGTTTGCGAACGTTTTCGCCCATTCTGAGGGTTGCCTTTTTCCATTCCCGTTTTTTTAACCAAAAAAGAAAGAAAGCAAAAGAAGCAGAACACTTATGTGCATGAAATATGCCACTTGAAACTGTCGTTTGGAAATATGGACGTCTTTTGAGATTTTTGGTCGATATATGACCCCAGGATTTGTTTTCAGGGCAGGTGTCATTTACAGGCCTGCAATGATTTGGAATATCCACTGACCAGTAGCCCTGGGATTAAAGCTGCTGTTGTGTGTAACGGCCACAAGGTGGCAGCAGTTCTCCCTTAGAAAATCCGGTTATTAGGGCAACAGAGCCTCAATGGAAGTCGTGTTCTAGATTGGAATTTAGAATGGAATGTGCCAGGAGAAAGCCCCTCAAGTTTGTCTCACTACTTCTTGTTCGTGTTTTTAATTTAATTTTTTATTTTTTATTACAGCCAGTTTGATTACAACGTTTGGTTTGTTGTAGGTGTGCAAGATGTGGTTCTTTTACACATATACATATGTCTGTTCTTCCTGGGACCCTTTTCCCATGTACGTTATGTCAGAATGATGAGTAGTCTTCTGTTGGCATTCCGTAGGTCTTTGGTGATTATATATTTCACCTGTGTTTGTATATGTCTCTTAACCCCAATATCGTAATGAATCCAATCCTCACACCTTTCCATTGGTGAACCATAAGTTTGTTTAATGAATCTGTGATTGCCCTTCTCCTTGGAAATATCTGCCCTGGTATCCGTTTTTAGGTAACACCTATAAGTGATATCCTACGATATGTGTCTTTCACTTTCTGACTTACTACAAGTCACGTGATTACCTGTGGACTCATCTATGGGGCTGCAAATGGCATTGTGTCCTTTTATACCTTGGCTAATATTCTGTCTTAGCGAGGTCCACTTTCTGCAATGTGATTCCCTCAGGGCTGAGGATTAGCTGACCTGGGCAGCCTGACCCTGCCGGCAAGCCCTCCCCAGGTGTGCCTGGGTTGAGGTCAATAGAAACAGCACTCCAGGCAGCAATAGCCCCTGCAGCTGTGCCTCACTCCATATTCTCTGCCCCGTCAGCAGTCTCGGGGCTGTGCTGGTGGGAGGGTGTGAGGGTCCACGGCTTTGTTGGTGGCCCGGTGTGAGTGGGGCTCTGCTGGACTTTCTGCAGGAGTTGCCAGGCTGCCACCTGTAAAGAAGAGGATGTGTCACCCATAACTTCCACTGGAATTTCTCTCCGGGCTGAGGTGAGGAAGGAAAAAAAAAAGAGTGGGGGCCGGGACAGGAGGTGTATCTCAGGCAGGGAAATGGAAAGCTTCCAGAAGAGCGCCCGGGGCCAGGACCATCCTGGCTGGCCTGCAGGCACCAAGTTGGCCTGCGTGCTGTCGCTGGTGTGACTCCACAGCCCTGCCTCTAGGCTTTCAAGTCCTTGTACATATTCAGGTGTTTTACCTGGGAAGGGTGGGAACAGTTCAGCAGCAGCTGGCCTGGGGCTCAGCTCACGTTTACTCACAGAGGCCTCGGCAGGGTCCCCCAGCTTTGCAATGAGGACGCTCCTTGCGTGGGGGGGCCGGGCTGCTGGCTGTATGGGAGATGATTCCCCACCTCTGACCAATCTCAGAATTGTTTACCGCTGGAGCAAGTGCCCTGATAGGGTTTTCCTCTGTATAACTGCTGGGTTCAGGTTTTTTTTTTCTTTTTTGTTTCAAGTTAGTATTTATTCATCTTTTATGTATTTATTGATATAAGCATGGAAATAATTCATTCATATAAATACATCTGTGTGAAGGGAAGAACTTTTTTCTGTTTTATTTTTAAATTTCATTTCTAAAAATTTTGAAGTTTAATTATATTTATTTTTCTATACAGCAGGTTATTATTAGTTATCTATTTTATTCATATACATATATACAGGTCAATACCTATCTCCCAACTCCTCTGACGACCAACACCCCATGGCTTCCCCGACTTGGTGTCCATACGTTTGTTCTCTACCTCTGTTTCTCTATTTCTGCCCTGCAAACCTGTTCATCTGTACCATATATCTAGGTTCCACACATGCATTAATACAGAATATTTGTTTTGCTCTTTCTGACTTACTTCATTCTGTATGACAGTCTCTAGATCCACCGACTTCTCTACAAATAACCCAGTTTCATTCCTTTTCATGGCTGAGTCATATCCCATTTTATGTATGTACCACATCTTTATCCATTCATCTGTCTGTGGGCATTTAGGTTGCTTCCATTACCTGGCTATTGTAAATAGTGCTGCAATGAACATTGTGGTGAATGTGTGTTTTTGATTTATGGTTGTCTCTGTGTATATGCCCAGAAGTGGGATTGCTCGATCCTATGGTAATTCTATTTCTAGTTTCTTTAAGGAAACTCCATACTGTTCTCCATAGTGACTGTATCAATTTACCTTCCCACCAATAGTGGAAGAGGGTTCCTTTTGTCCACACCCTCCCCAGAATTTGTTGTTTGTAGATTTTCTGATGCTGCCGATTCTAACAGGTGTGAGGTGATACCTCATTGTCGTTTTGATTTGCATTTCTCTAATAATTAGTGGTGTTGAGCAGCTTTTCATGTGCGTCTTGGCCGTCTCTGTGACTTCTTTGAAGAAACGTCTATTTAGATCTTCTGCCCATTTTTGTATTGGGTTGTTTGTTTTATTAATATTAAGCTGCGTGAGCTGTTTATATATGTTGGAGATTAAACCATTGTCCATTGATTCGTTTGCGAACATTTTGGCCCATTCTGAGGGTTGCCTTTTTCCATTCCCGTTTTTTTTAACCAAAAAAGAAAGAAAGCAAAAGAAGCAGAACACTAATGTGCGTGAAATATGCCTCTTGAAACTGTCGTTTTGAAATATGGACGTCTTTTGAACTTTTTGGTCGATATATGACCCCAGGATTTGTTTTCAGGGCAGGTGTCATTTACAGGCCAGCAATGATTTGGAATATCCACTGACCATTAGCGCTGGGATTAAAGCTGATGTTGTGTGAAACGGCCACAAGGTAGCAGCAGTTCTCCCTTAGCAAATCTGGTTACCAGGGCAACAGAGCCTCAATGGAAGCCTGTTCTAGATTGGAATTTAGAATGGAATGTGCCAGGAGAAAGCCCCTCAAGTTTGTCTCACTACTTCTTGTTCGTGTTTTTAATTTAATTTTTAATTTTTTATTACAGCAAGTTTGATTACAACGTTTGGCTTGTTGTAGGTGTGCAAGATGTGGTTCTTTTACACATATACATATGTCTGTTCTTCCTGGGACCCTTTTCCCATGTACGTTATGACAGAATGTTGAGTACTCTTCCCTTGGCATTCCGTAGGTCTTTGGTGATTATATATTTCACCTGTGTTTGTATATGTCTCTTAACCCCAATATCGTAATGAATCCAATCCTCACACCTTTCCATTGGTGAACCATAAGTTTGTTTAATGAATCTGTGATTGCCCTTCTCCGTGGAAATATCTTCCCTGGTATCCGTTTTTAGGTAACACCTATAAGTGATATCCTACGATATGTGTCTTTCACTTTCTGACTTACTACAAGTCACATGATTACCTGTAGACTCATCTACGGGGCTGCAAATGGCATTGTGCCCTTTTTTTCCTTGGCTAATATTCTGTCTTAGCGAGGTCCATTTTCTGCAATGTGATTCCCTGAGGGCTGAGGATTAGCTGACCAGGGCAGCCTGATCCTGCCGGCAAGCCCTCCCCAGGTGTGCCTGGGTTGAGATCAATAGAAACAGCACTCCAGGCAGCAATAGCCCCTGCAGCTGTGCCTGACTCCATATTCTCTGCCCCGTCAGCAGTCTCGGGGCTGTGCTGGTGGGAGGGTGTGAGGGTCCACGGCTTTTTTGGTGGCCCGGTGTGAGTGGGGCTCTGCTGGACTTTCTGCAGGAGTTGCCAGGCTGCCACCTGTAAAGAAGAGGATGTGTCACCCATAACTTCCGCTGGAATTTCTCTCCGGGCTGCGGTGAGGGAGGAAAAAAAAGGAGTGGGGGCCGGGACAGGAGGGGTGTCTCAGGCAGAGAAATGGAAAGCTTCCAGAAGAGCACCTGGGTCCAGGATCAACCTGGCTGGCCTGCAGGCACCAAGTTGGCCTGCGTGCTGTCGCTGGTGTGTCTCCACGACCCTTCCTCTAGGCGTTCAAGCCCTTGTACTTATTCAGGTGATTTACCTGGGAAGGGTGGGAACAGTTTAGCAGCAGCTGGCCTTGGGCTCAGCTCACGTTTACTCACAGAGGCCTCGGCACGGTCCCCCAGGTTTGCAATGAGGACGCTCCTTGCGTGGTGGGGCCGGGCTGCTGGCTGTATGGGAGATGATTTCCCACCTCTGACCAATTTCAGAATTGTTTACCGCTGGAGCAAGTGCCCTGATAAGGTTTTCCTCTGTATAACTGCTGGGTTCAGGATTTATTTTTTCTTTTTTGGTTCAAGTTAGAATTCATTCATCTTTTATGTATTTACTGATATAAGCATGGAAATAATTCATTCATAGAAATACATCTGTGTGAAGGGAAGAACTATTTTCTGTTTTATTTTTAAATTTCATTTCTAAAAATTTTGAAGTTTAATTATATTTATTTTTCTATACAGCAGGTTATTATTAGTTATCTATTTTATTCATATACATATATACAGGTCAATACCTATCTCCCAACTCATCTGACCAACAACACCCCATGGCTTCCCCCGCTTGGTGTCCATACGTTTGTTCTCTACCTCTGTTTCTCTATTTCTGCCCTGAAAACCTGTTCATCTGTACCATATATCTAGGTTCCACATACATGCATTAATACAGAATATTTGTTTTGCTCTTTCTGACTTACTTCATTCTGTATGACAGTCTCTAGATCCACCGACTTCTCTACAAATAACCCAGTTTCATTCCTTTTCATGGCTGAGTCATATCCTATTTTATATATGTACCACATCTTTATCCATTCGTCTGTCTGTGGGCATTTAGGTTGCTTCCATTACCAGGCTATTGTAAATAGTGCTGCAATGAACATTGTGGTGAATGTGTGTTTTTGATTTATGGTTTTGTCTGGGTATATGCCCAGAAGTGGGATTGCTGGATCCTATGGTAATTCTATTTCTAGTTTCTTTAAGGAAACTCCATACTGTTCTCCATAGTGACTGTATCAATTTACCTTCCCACCAATAGTGGAAGAGGGTTCCATTTGTCCACATCCTCCCCAGAATTTGTTGTTTGTAGATTTTCTGATGATGCCGATTCTAACAGGTGTGAGGTGATACCTCATTGTCGTTGTGATTTGCATTTCTCTAATAATTAGTGGTGTTGAGCAGCTTTTCATGTGCGTCTTGGCCGTCTCTGTGACTTCTTTGAAGAAACGTCTATTTAGATCTTCTGCCCATTTTTGTATTGGGTTCTTTGTTTTATAGATATTAAGCTGCGTGAGCTGTTTATATATATTGGAGATTAAACCCTTGTCCATTGATTCGTTTGCGAACGTTTTGGCCCATTCTGAGGGTTGCCTTTTTCCATTCCCGTTTTTTTAACCAAAAAAGAAAGAAAGCAAAAGAAGCAGAACACTTATGTGCATGAAATATGCCACTTGAAACTGTCGTTTTGAAATATGGACGTCTTTTGAGCTTTTTGGTCGATATATGACCCCAGGATTTGTTTTCAGGGCAGGTGTCATTTACAGGCCTGCAATGATTTGGAATATCCACTGACCAGTAGCGCTGGGATTAAAGCTGCTGTTGTGCGAAATGGCCACAAGGTGGCAGCAGTTCTCCCTTAGCAAATCTGGTTACCAGGGCAACAGAGCCTCAATGGAAGCCTGTTCTAGATTGGAATTTAGAATGGAATGTGCCAGGAGAAAGCCCCTCAAGTTTGTCTCACTACTTCTTGTTCGTGTTTTTAATTTAATTTTTAATTTTTTATTACAGCAAGTTTGATTACAACGTTTGCTTGTTGTAGGTGTGCAAGATGTGGTTCTTTTACACATACACATATGTCTGTTCTTCCTGGGACCCTTTTCCCATGTACGTTATGACAGAATGTTGAGTAGTCTTCTCTTGGCATTCCGTAGGTCTTTGGTGATTATATATTTCACCTGTGTTTGTATATGTCTCTTAACCCCAATATCGTAATGAATCCAATCCTCACACCTTTCCATTGGTGAACCATAAGTTTGTTTAATGAACCTGTGATTGCCCTTCTCCGTGGAAATATCTGCCCTGGTATCCGTTTTTAGGTAACACCTATAAGTGATATCCTACGATATGTGTCTTTCACTTTCTGACTTACTACAAGTCACGTGATTACATGTAGACTCATCTACGTGGCTGCAAATGGCATTGTGCTCTTTTTTTCCTTGGCTAATATTCTGTCTTAGCGAGGTCCATTTTCTGCAATGTGATTCCCTGAGGGCTGAGGATTAGCTGACCTGGGCAGCCTGACCCTGCCGGCAAGCCCTCCCCAGGTGTGCGTGGGTTGAGTTCAATAGAAACAGCACTCCAGGCAGCAATAGCCCCTGCAGCTGTGCCTGACTCCATATTCTCTGCCCCGTCAGCAGTCTCGGGGCTGTGCTGGTGGGATGTTGTGAGGGTCCACGGCTTTGTTGGTGGCCCGGTGTGAGTGGGGCTCTGCTGGAATTTCTGCAGGAGTTGCCAGGTTGCCCCCTGTAAAGAAGAGGATGTGTCACCCATAACTTCCACTGGAATTTCTCTCCGGGCTGAGGTGAGGGAGGAAAAAAAGGAGTGGGGGCCGGGACAGGAGTGGTATCTCAGGCAGGGAAATGGAAAGCTTCCAGGAGAGCGCCCGGGTCCAGGACCATCCTGGCTGGCCTGCAGGCACCAAGTTGGCCTGCGTGCTGTCGCTGGTGTGGCTCCACGACCCTTCCTCTAGGCTTTCAAGCCCTTGTACATATTCAGGTGTTTTACCTGGAAGGGTGGGAACAGTTCAGCAGTAGCTGGCCTGGGGCTCAGCTCACGTTTACTCACAGAGGCCTCGGCACTGTCCCCCAGCTTTGCAATCAGGACGCTCCTTGCGTGGGGGGGCCGGGTTGCTGGCTGTATGGGAGATGATTCCCCACCTCTGACCAATCTCAGAATTGTTTACCGATGGAACAAGTGCCCTGATAGGGTTTTCCTCTGTATAACTGCTAGGTACAGGATTTGTTTTTTCTTTTTTGGTTCAACTTAGAATTTATTCATCTTTTATGTATTTATTGATATAAGCATGGAAATAATTCATTCATAGAAATACATCTGTGTGAAGGGAAGAACTTTTTTCTGTTTTATTTTTAAATTTCATTTCTAAAAATTTTGCAGTTTAATTATATTTATTTTTCTATACAGCAGGTTATTATTAGTTATCTATTTTATTCATATACATATATACAGGTCAATACCTATCTCCCAACTCATCTGACCACCAACACCCCATGGCTTCCCCCACTTGGTGTCCATACATTTGTTCTCTACCTGTGTTTCTCTATTTCTGCCCTGCAAACCTGTTCATCTGTACCATATATCTAGGTTCCACATACATGCATTAATACAGAATATTTGTTTTGCTCTTTCTGACTTACTTCATTCTGTATGACAGTCTCTAGATCCACCGACTTCTCTACAAATAACCCAGTTTCATTCCTTTTCATGGCTGAGTCATATCCCATTTTATGTATGTACCACATCTTTATCCATTCATCTGTCTGTGGGCATTTAGGTTGCTTCCATTACCTGGCTATTGTAAATAGTGCTGCAATGAACATTGTGGTGAATGTGTGTTTTTGATTTATGGTTGTCTCTGGGTATATGCCCAGAAGTGGGATTGCTGGATCCTATGGTAATTCTATTTCTAGTTTCTTTAAGGAAACTCCATACTCTTCTCCATAGTGACTGTATCAATTTACCTTCCCACCAATAGTGGAAGAGGGTTCCTTTTGTCCACACCCTCCCCAGAATTTGTTGTTTGTAGATTTTCTGATGATGCCGATTCTAACAGGTGTGAGGTGATACCTCATTGTCGTTTTGATTTGCATTTCTCTAATAATTAGTGGTGTTGAGCAGCTTTTCATGTGCGTCTTGGCCGTCTCTGTGACTTCTTGGAAGAAACGTCTATTTAGATCTTCTGCCCATTTTTGTATTGGGTTGTTTGTTTTATTAATATTAAGCTGCGTGAGCTGTTTATATATATTGGAGATTAAACCCTTGTCCATTGATTCATTTGCGAACGTTTTCGCCCATTCTGAGGGTTGCCTTTTTCCATTCCCGTTTTTTTTTAACCAAAAAAGAAAGAAAGCAAAAGAAGCAGAACACTAATGTGCGTGAAATATGCTTCTTGAAACTGTCGTTTTGAAATATGGACGTCTTTTGAACTTTTTGGTCGATATATGACCCCAGGATTTGTTTTCAGAGCAGGTGTCATTTACAGGCCTGCAATGATTTGGAATATCCACTGACCAGTAGCGCTGGGATTAAAGCTGCTGTTGTGCGAAATGGCCACAAGGTGGCAGCAGTTCTCCCTTAGCAAATCTGGTTACCAGGGCAACAGAGCCTCAATGGAAGCCTGTTCTAGATTGGAATTTAGAATGGAATGTGCCAGGAGAAAGCCCCTCAAGTTTGTCTCACTACTTCTTGTTCGTGTTTTTAATTTAATTTTTAATTTTTTATTACAGCAAGTTTGATTACAACGTTTGCTTGTTGTAGGTGTGCAAGATGTGGTTCTGTTACACATATACATATGTCTGTTCTTCCTGGGACCCTTTTCCCATGTACATTATGACAGAATGTTGAGTAGTCTTCTCTTGGCATTCCGTAGGTCTTTGGTGATTATATATTTCACCTGTGTTTGTATATGTCTCTTAACCCCAATATCGTAATGAATCCAATCCTCACACCTTTCCATTGGTGAACCATAAGTTTGTTTAATGAATCTGTGATTGCCCTTCTCCGTGGAAATATCTGCCCTGGTATCCGTTTTTAGGTAACACCTATAAGTGATATCCTACGATATGTGTCTTTCACTTTCTGACTTACTACAAGTCACGTGATTACCTGTAGACTCATCTACGGGGCTGCAAATGGCATTGTGCCCTTTTTTTCCTTGGCTAATATTCTGTCTTAGCGAGGACCATTTTCTGCAATGTGATTCCCTGAGGGCTGAGGATTAGCTGACCTGGGCAGCCTGACCCTGCCGGCAAGCCCTCCCCAGGTGTGCCTGGGTTGAGGTCAATAGAAACAGCACTCCAGGCCGCAATAGCCCCTGCAGCTGTGCCTGACTCCATATTCTCTGCCCCGTCAGCAGTCTCGGGGCTGTGCTGGTGGGAGGGAGTGAGGGTCCACGGCTTTGTTGGTGGCCCGGTGTGAGTGGGGCTCTGCTGGAATTTCTGCAGGAGTGGCCAGGTTGCCACCTGTAAAGAAGAGGATGTGTCACCCATAATTTCCACTGGAATTTCTCTCCGGGCTGAGGTGAGGGAGGAAAACAAGGAGTGGGGGCCGGGACAGGAGTGGTATCTCAGGCAGGGAAATGGAAAACTTCCAGAAGAGCGCCCGGGGCCAGGACCATCCTGGCTGGCCTGCAGGCACCAAGTTGGCCTGCGTGCTGTCGCTGGTGTGGCTCCACGGCCCTTCCTCTAGGCTTTCAAGCCCTTGTACATATTCAGGTGTTTTACCTGGGAAGGGTGGGAACAGTTCAGCAGCAGCTGGCCTGGGGCTCAGCTCACGTTTACTCACAGAGGCCTCGGCACGGTCCCCCAGCTTTGCAATGAGGACGCTCCTTGAGTGGGGGGTCCGGGCTGCTGGCTGTATGGGAGATGATTCCCCACCTCTGACCAATGTCAGAATTGTTTACCGCTGGAGCAAGTGCCCTGATAGGGTTTTCCTCTGTATAACTGCTGGGTTCAGGTTTTTTTTTTCTTTTTTGGTTCAAGTTAGAATTTATTCATCTTTTATGTATTTATTGATATAAGCATGGAAATAATTCATTCATAGAAATACATCTGTGTGAAGGGAAGAACTTTTTTCTGTTTTATTTTTAAATTTCATTTCTAAAAATTTTGCAGTTTAATTATATTTATTTTTCTATACAGCAGGTTATTATTAGTTATCTATTTTATTCATATACATATATACAGGTCAATACCTATCTCCCAACTCATCTGACCGCCAACACCCGATGGCTTCCCCCACTTGGTGTCCATACGTTTGTTCTCTACCTCTGTTTCTCTATTTCTGCCCTGCAAACCTGTTCATCTGTACCATATATCTAGGTTTCACATACATGCATTAATACAGAATATTTGTTTTGCTCTTTCTGACTTACTTCATTCTGTATGACAGTCTCTAGATCCACCGACTTCTCTACAAATAACCCAGTTTCATTCCTTTTCATGGCTGAGTCATATCCCATTTTATGTATGTACCACATCTTTATCCATTCATCTGTCTGTGGGCATTTAGGTTGCTTCCATTACCTGGCTATTGTAAATAGTGCTGCAATGAACATTGTGGTGAATGTGTGTTTTTGATTTATGGTTGTCTCTGGGTATATGCCCAGAAGTGGGATTGCTGGATCCTATGGTAATTCTATTTCTAGTTTCTTTAAGGAAACTCCATACTCTTCTCCATAGTGACTGTATCAATTTACCTTCCCACCAATAGTGGAAGAGGGTTCCTTTTGTCCACACCCTCCCCAGAATTTGTTGTTTGTAGATTTTCTGATGATGCCGATTCTAACAGGTGTGAGGTGATACCTCATTGTCGTTTTGATTTGCATTTCTCTAATAATTAGTGGTGTTGAGCAGCTTTTCATGTGCGTCTTGGCCGTCTCTGTGACTTCTTGGAAGAAACGTCTATTTAGATCTTCTGCCCATTTTTGTATTGGGTTGTTTGTTTTATTAATATTAAGCTGCGTGAGCTGTTTATATATATTGGAGATTAAACCCTTGTCCATTGATTCGTTTGCGAACGTTTTCGCCCATTCTGAGGGTTGCCTTTTTCCATTCCCGTTTTTTTTTAACCAAAAAAGAAAGAAAGCAAAAGAAGCAGAACACTAATGTGCGTGAAATATGCCTCTTGAAACTGTCGTTTTGAAATATGGACGTCTTTTGACCTTTTTGGTCGATATATGACCCCAGGATTTGTTTTCAGGGCAGGTGTCATTTACAGGCCTGCAATGATTTGGAATATCCACTGACCATTAGCGCTGGAATTAAAGCTGCTGTTGTGTGAAACGGCCACAAGGTGGCAGCAGTTCGCCATTAACAAATCTGGTTACCAGGGCAACAGAGCCTCAATGGAAGTCGTGTTCTAGATTGGAATTTAGAATGGAATGTGCCAGGAGAAAGCCCCTCAAGTTTGTCTCACTACTTCTTGTTCGTGTTTTTAATTTAATTTTTAATTTTTTATTACAGCAAGTTTGATTACAACGTTTGGCTTGTTGTAGGTGTGCAAGATGTGGTTCTTTTACACATATACATATGTCTGTTCTTCCTGGGACCCTTTTCCATGTACGTTATGACAGAATGTTGAGTAGTCTTCTCTTGGCATTCCATAGGTCTTTGGTGATTATATATTTCACCTGTGTTTGTATATGTCTCTTAACCCCAATATCATAATGAATCCAATCCTCACACCTTTCCATTGGTGAGCCATAAGTTTGTTTAATGAATCTGTGATTGCCCTTCACCGTGGAAATATCTGCCCTGGTATCCGCTTTTAGGTAACACCTATAAGTGATATCCTACGATATGTGTCTTTCACTTTCTGACTTAATACAAGTCACGTGCTTACCTATAGACTCATCTACGGGGCTGCAAATGGCATTGTGCCCGTTTTTTCCTTGGCTAATATTCTGTCTTAGCGAGGTCCATTTTCTGCAATGTGATTCCCTGAGGGCTGAGGATTAGCTGACCTGGGCAGCCTGACCCTGCCGGCAAGCCCTCCCCAGGTGTGCCTGGGTTGAGGTCAATAGAAACAGCACTCCAGGCAGCAATAGCCCCTGCAGCTGTGCCTGACTCCATATTCTCTGCCCCATCAGCAGTCTCGAGGCTGTGCTGGTGGGAGGGAGTGAGGGTCCACGGCTTTGTTGGTGGCCCGGTGTGAGTGGGGCTCTGCTGGAATTTCTGCAGGAGTTGCCAGGTTGCCACCTGTAAAGAAGAGGATGTGTCACCCATAATTTCCACTGGAATTTCTCTCCGGGCTGAGGTGAGGGAGGAAAAAAAGGAGTGGGGGCCGGGACAGGAGTGGTATCTCAGGCAGGGAAATGGAAAACTTCCAGAAGAGCGCCCGGGGCCAGGACCATCCTGGCTGGCCTGCAGGCACCAAGTTGGCCTGCGTGCTGTCACTGGTGTGGCTCCACGGCCCTTCCTCTAGGCTTTCAAGCCCTTGTACATATTCAGGTGTTTTACCTGGGAAGGGTGGGAACAGTTCAGCAGTAGCTGGCCTGGGGCTCAGCTCACGTTTACTCACAGAGGCCTCGGCACGGTCCCCCAGCTTTGCAATGAGGACGCTCCTTGCATGGGGGGGCCGGGCTGCTGGCTGTATGGGAGATGATTCCCCACCTCTGACCAATGTCAGAATTGTTTACCGCTGGAGCAAGTGCCCTGATAGGGTTTTCCTCTCTATAACTGCTGGGTTCAGGTTTTTTTTTCTTTTTTGGTTCAAGTTAGAATTTATTCATCTTTTATGTATTTATTGATATAAGCATGGAAATAATTCATTCATAGAAATACATCTGTGTGAAGGGAAGAACCTTTTTCTGTTTTATTTTTAAATTTCATTTCTAAAAATTTTGAAGTTTAATTATATTTATTTTTCTATACAGCAGGTTATTATTAGTTATCTATTTTATTCATATACATATATACAGGTCAATACCTATCTCCCAACTCATCTGACCACCAACACCCCATGGCTTCCCCCACTTGGTGTCCATACATTTGTTCTCTACCTCTGTTTCTCTATTTCTGCCCTGCAAACCTGTTCATCTGTACCATATATCTAGGTTCCACATACATGCATTAATACAGAATATTTGTTTTGCTCTTTCTGACTTACTTCATTCTGTATGACAGTCTCTAGATCCACCGACTTCTCTACAAATAACCCAGTTTCATTCCTTTTCATGGCTGAGTCATATCCCATTTTATGTATGTACCACATCTTTATCCATTCATCTGTCTGTGGGCATTTAGGTTGCTTCCATTACCTGGCTATTGTAAATAGTGCTGCAATGAACATTGTGGTGAATGTGTGTTTTTGATTTATGGTTGTCTCTGGGTATATGCCCAGAAGTGGGATTGCTGGATCCTATGGTAATTCTATTTCTAGTTTCTTTAAGGAAACTCCATACTCTTCTCCATAGTGACTGTATCAATTTACCTTCCCACCAATAGTGGAAGAGGGTTCCTTTTGTCCACACCCTCCCCAGAATTTGTTGTTTGTAGATTTTCTGATGATGCCGATTCTATCAGGTGTGAGGTGATACCTCATTGTCGTTTTGATTTGCATTTCTCTAATAATTAGTGGTGTTGAGCAGCTTTTCATGTGCGTCTTGGCCGTCTCTGTGACTTCTTGGAAGAAACGTCTATTTAGATCTTCTGCCCATTTTTGTATTGGGTTGTTTGTTTTATTAATATTAAGCTGTGTGAGCTGTTTATATATATTGGAGATTAAACCCTTGTCCATTGATTCGTTTGCGAACGTTTTCGCCCATTCTGAGGGCTGCCTTTTTCCATTCCCGTTCTTTTTAACCAAAAAAGAAAGAAAGCAAAAGAAGCAGAACACTAATGTGCGTGAAATATGCCTCTTGAAACTGTCGTTTTGAAATATGGACGTCTTTTGAACTTTTTGGTCGATATATGACCCCAGGATTTGTTTTCAGGGCAGGTGTCATTTACAGGCCTGCAATGATTTGGAATATCCACTGACCATTAGCGCTGGGATTAAAGCTGCTGTTGTGTGAAACGGCCACAAGGTGGCAGCAGTTCTCCCTTAGCAAATCTGGTTACTAGGGCAACAGAGCCTCAATGGAAGCCTGTTCTAGATTGGAATTTAGAATGGAATGTGCCAGGAGAAAGCCCCTCAAGTTTGTCTCACTACTTCTTTTTCGTGTTTTTAATTTAATTTTTAATTTTTTATTACAGCAAGTTTGATTACAATGCTTGCTTGTTGTAGGTGTGCAAGATGTGGTTCTTTTACACATATACATATGTCTGTTCTTCCTGGGACCCTTTTCCATGTACGTTATGACAGAATGTTGAGTAGTCTTCTCTTGGCATTCCGTAGGTCTTTGGTGATTATATATTTCACCTGTGTTTGTATATGTCTCTTAACCCCAATATCATAATGAATCCAATCCTCACACCTTTCCATTGGTGAGCCATAAGTTTGTTTAATGAATCTGTGATTGCCCTTCACCGTGGAAATATCTGCCCTGGTATCCGTTTTTAGGTAACACCTATAAGTGATATCCTACGATATGTGTCTTTCACTTTCTGACTTACTACAAGTCACGTGCTTACCTGTAGACTCATCTACGGGGCTGCAAATGGCATTGTGCCCTTTTTTTCCTTGGCTAATATTCTGTCTTAGCGAGGTCCATTTTCTGCAATGTGATTCCCTGAGGGCTGAGGATTAGCTGACCTGGGCAGCCTGATCCTGCCGGCAAGCCCTCCCCAGGTGTGCCTGAGTTGAGGTCGATAGAAACAGCACTCCAGGCAGCAATAGCCCCTGCAGCTGTGCCTGACTCCATATTCTCTGCCCCGTCAGCAGTCTCGGGGCTGTGCTGGTGGGAGGGTGTGAGGGTCCACGGCTTTGTTGGTGGCCCGGTGTGAGTGGGGCTCTGCTGGACTTTCTGCAGGAGTTGCCAGGCTGCCACCTGTAAAGAAGAGGATGTGTCACCCATAACTTCTTCTGGAATTTCTCTCCGGGCTGAGGTGAGGAAGGAAAAAAAGGAATGGGGGCTGGGACAGGAGGGGTATATCAGGCAGGGAAATGGAAAGCTTCCAGAAGAGTGCCCGGGGCCAGGACCATCCTGGCTGGCCTGCAGGCACCAAGTTGGCCTGCGTGCTGTCGCTGGTGTGGCTCCACGGCCCTTCCTCTAGGCTTTCAAGCCCTTGTACATATTCAGGTGTTTTACCTGGGAAGGTTGGGAACAGTTCAGCAGCAGCTGGCCTGGGGCTCAGCTCACGTTTACTCACAGAGGCCTCGGCACGGTCCCCCAGCTTTGCAATGAGGACGCTCCTTGCGTGGGGGGTCCGGGCTGCTGGCTGTATGGGAGATGATTCCCCACCTCTGACCAATCTCAGAATTGTTTACCGCTGGAGCAAGTGCCCTGATAGGGTTTTCCTCTGTATAACTGCTGGGTACAGGATTTGTTTTTTCTTTTTTGGTTCAAGTTAGAAGTTATTCATCTTTTATGTATTTATTGATATAAGCATGGAAATAATTCATTCATAGAAATACATCTGTGTGAAGGGAAGAACTTTTTTTCTGTTTTATTTTTAAATTTCATTTCTAAAAATTTTGCAGTTTAATTATATTTATTTTTCTATACAGCAGGTTATTATTAGTTATCTATTTTATTCATATACATATATACAGGTCAATACCTATCTCCCAACTCATCTGACCACCAACACCCCATGGCTTCCCCCACTTGGTGTCCATACGTTTGTTCTCTACCTCTGTTTCTCTATTTCTTCCCTGCAAACCTGTTCATCTGTACCATATATCTAGGTTCCACCTACATGCATTAATACAGAATATTTGTTTTGCTCTTTCTGACTTACTTCATCCCGTATGACATTCTCTAGATCCACTGACTTCTCTACAAATAACCCAGTTTCATTCCTTTTCATGGCTGAGTCATATTCCATTTTATATATGTACCACATCTTTATCCATTCATCTGTCTGTGGGCATTTAGGTTGCTTCCATTACCTGGCTATTGTAAATAGTGCTGCAATGAACATTGTGGTGAATGTGTGTTTTTGATTTATGGTTGTCTCTATGTATATGCCCAGAAGTGGGATTGCTCGATCCTATGGTAATTCTATTTCTAGTTTCTTTAAGGAAACTCCATACTGTTCTCCATAGTGACTGTATCAATTTACCTTCCCACCAATAGTGGAAGAGGGTTCCTTTTGTCCACACCCTCCCCAGAATTTGTTGTTTGTAGATTTTCTGATGCTGCCGATTCTAACAGGTGTGAGGTGATACCTCATTGTCGTTTTGATTTGCATTTCTCTAATAATTAGTGGTGTAGAGCAGCTTTTCATGTGCGTCTTGGCCGTCTCTGTGACTTCTTGGAAGAAACGTCTATTTAGATCTTCTGCCCATTTTTGTATTGGGTTGTTTGTTTTATTAATATTAAGCTGCGTGAGCTGTTTATATATATTGGAGATTAAACCCTTGTCCATTGATTCGTTTGCGAACGTTTTCGCCCATTCTGAGGGTTGCCTTTTTCCATTCCCGTTTTTTTTTAACCAAAAAAGAAAGAAAGCAAAAGAAGCAGAACACTAATGTGCGTGAAATATGCTTCTTGAAACTGTCGTTTTGAAATATGGACGTCTTTTGAACTTTTTGGTCGATATATGACCCCAGGATTTGTTTTCAGAGCAGGTGTCATTTACAGGCCTGCAATGATTTGGAATATCCACTGACCAGTAGCGTTGGGATTAAAGCTGCTGTTGTGCGAAATGGCCACAAGGTGGCAGCAGTTCTCCCTTAGCAAATCTGGTTACCAGGGCAACAGAGCCTCAATGGAAGCCTGTTCTAGATTGGAATTTAGAATGGAATGTGCCAGGAGAAAGCCCCTCAAGTTTGTCTCACTACTTCTTGTTCGTGTTTTTAATTTAATTTTTAATTTTTTATTACAGCAAGTTTGATTACAACGTTTGCTTGTTGTAGGTGTGCAAGATGTGGTTCTGTTACACATATACATATGTCTGTTCCTCCTGGGACCCTTTTCCCATGTACGTTATGACAGAATGTTGAGTAGTCTTCTCTTGGCATTCCGTAGGTCTTTGGTGATTATATATTTCACCTGTGTTTGTATATGTCTCTTAACCCCAATATCGTAATGAATCCAATCCTCACACCTTTCCATTGGTGAACCATAAGTTTGTTTAATGAATCTGTGATTGCCCTTCTCCGTGGAAATATCTGCCCTGGTATCCGTTTTTAGGTAACACCTATAAGTGATATCCTACGATATGTGTCTTTCACTTTCTGACTTACTACAAGTCACGTGCTTACCTGTAGACTCATCTACGGGGCTGCAAATGGCATTGTGCCCTTTTTTTCCTTGGCTAATATTCTGTCTTAGCGAGGTCCATTTTCTGCAATGTGATTCCCTGAGGGCTGAGGATTAGCTGACCTGGGCAGCCTGATCCTGCCGGCAAGCCCTCCCCAGGTGTGCCTGAGTTGAGGTCGATAGAAACAGCACTCCAGGCAGCAATAGCCCCTGCAGCTGTGCCTGACTCCATATTCTCTGCCCCGTCAGCAGTCTCGGGGCTGTGCTGGTGGGAGGGTGTGAGGGTCCACGGCTTTGTTGGTGGCCCGGTGTGAGTGGGGCTCTGCTGGACTTTCTGCAGGAGTTGCCAGGCTGCCACCTGTAAAGAAGAGGATGTGTCACCCATAACTTCTTCTGGAATTTCTCTCCGGGCTGAGGTGAGGAAGGAAAAAAAGGAATGGGGGCTGGGACAGGAGGGGTATATCAGGCAGGGAAATGGAAAGCTTCCAGAAGAGTGCCCGGGGCCAGGACCATCCTGGCTGGCCTGCAGGCACCAAGTTGGCCTGCGTGCTGTCGCTGGTGTGGCTCCACGGCCCTTCCTCTAGGCTTTCAAGCCCTTGTACATATTCAGGTGTTTTACCTGGGAAGGTTGGGAACAGTTCAGCAGCAGCTGGCCTGGGGCTCAGCTCACGTTTACTCACAGAGGCCTCGGCACGGTCCCCCAGCTTTGCAATGAGGACGCTCCTTGCGTGGGGGGTCCGGGCTGCTGGCTGTATGGGAGATGATTCCCCACCTCTGACCAATCTCAGAATTGTTTACCGCTGGAGCAAGTGCCCTGATAGGGTTTTCCTCTGTATAACTGCTGGGTACAGGATTTGTTTTTTCTTTTTTGGTTCAAGTTAGAAGTTATTCATCTTTTATGTATTTATTGATATAAGCATGGAAATAATTCATTCATAGAAATACATCTGTGTGAAGGGAAGAACTTTTTTTCTGTTTTATTTTTAAATTTCATTTCTAAAAATTTTGCAGTTTAATTATATTTATTTTTCTATACAGCAGGTTATTATTAGTTATCTATTTTATTCATATACATATATACAGGTCAATACCTATCTCCCAACTCATCTGACCACCAACACCCCATGGCTTCCCCCACTTGGTGTCCATACGTTTGTTCTCTACCTCTGTTTCTCTATTTCTTCCCTGCAAACCTGTTCATCTGTACCATATATCTAGGTTCCACCTACATGCATTAATACAGAATATTTGTTTTGCTCTTTCTGACTTACTTCATCCCGTATGACATTCTCTAGATCCACTGACTTCTCTACAAATAACCCAGTTTCATTCCTTTTCATGGCTGAGTCATATTCCATTTTATATATGTACCACATCTTTATCCATTCATCTGTCTGTGGGCATTTAGGTTGCTTCCATTACCTGGCTATTGTAAATAGTGCTGCAATGAACATTGTGGTGAATGTGTGTTTTTGATTTATGGTTGTCTCTATGTATATGCCCAGAAGTGGGATTGCTCGATCCTATGGTAATTCTATTTCTAGTTTCTTTAAGGAAACTCCATACTGTTCTCCATAGTGACTGTATCAATTTACCTTCCCACCAATAGTGGAAGAGGGTTCCTTTTGTCCACACCCTCCCCAGAATTTGTTGTTTGTAGATTTTCTGATGCTGCCGATTCTAACAGGTGTGAGGTGATACCTCATTGTCGTTTTGATTTGCATTTCTCTAATAATTAGTGGTGTAGAGGAGCTTTTCATGTGCGTCTTGGCCGTCTCTGTGACTTCTTGGAAGAAACGTCTATTTAGATCTTCTGCCCATTTTTGTATTGGGTTGTTTGTTTTATTAATATTAAGCTGCGTGAGCTGTTTATATATATTGGAGATTAAACCCTTGTCCATTGATTCGTTTGCGAACGTTTTCGCCCATTCTGAGGGTTGCCTTTTTCCATTCCCGTTTTTTTTTAACCAAAAAAGAAAGAAAGCAAAAGAAGCAGAACACTAATGTGCGTGAAATATGCTTCTTGAAACTGTCGTTTTGAAATATGGACGTCTTTTGAACTTTTTGGTCGATATATGACCCCAGGATTTGTTTTCAGAGCAGGTGTCATTTACAGGCCTGCAATGATTTGGAATATCCACTGACCAGTAGCGTTGGGATTAAAGCTGCTGTTGTGCGAAATGGCCACAAGGTGGCAGCAGTTCTCCCTTAGCAAATCTGGTTACCAGGGCAACAGAGCCTCAATGGAAGCCTGTTCTAGATTGGAATTTAGAATGGAATGTGCCAGGAGAAAGCCCCTCAAGTTTGTCTCACTACTTCTTGTTCGTGTTTTTAATTTAATTTTTAATTTTTTATTACAGCAAGTTTGATTACAACGTTTGCTTGTTGTAGGTGTGCAAGATGTGGTTCTGTTACACATATACATATGTCTGTTCCTCCTGGGACCCTTTTCCCATGTACGTTATGACAGAATGTTGAGTAGTCTTCTCTTGGCATTCCGTAGGTCTTTGGTGATTATATATTTCACCTGTGTTTGTATATGTCTCTTAACCCCAATATCGTAATGAATCCAATCCTCACACCTTTCCATTGGTGAACCATAAGTTTGTTTAATGAATCTGTGATTGCCCTTCTCCGTGGAAATATCTGCCCTGGTATCCGTTTTTAGGTAACACCTATAAGTGATATCCTACGATATGTGTCTTTCACTTTCTGACTTACTACAAGTCACGTGATTACCTGTAGAATCATCTACGGGGCTGCAAATGGCATTGTGCCCTTTTTTTCCTTGGCTAATATTCTGTCTTATCGAGGTCCATTTTCTGCAATGTGATTCCCTGAGGGCTGAGGATTAGCTGACCTGGGCAGCCTGACCCTGCCGGCAAGCCCTCCCCAGGTGTGCCTGGGTTGAGTTCAATAGAAACAGCACTCCAGGCAGCAATAGCCCCTGCAGCTGTGCCTGACTCCATATTCTCTGCCCCGTCAGCAGTCTCGGGGCTGTGCTGGTGGGAGGGAGTGAGGGTCCACGGCTTTGTTGGTGGCCCGGTGTGAGTGGGGCTCTGCTGGAATTTCTGCAGGAGTGGCCAGGTTGCCACCTGTAAAGAAGAGGTTGTGTCACCCATAATTTCCACTGGAATTTCTCTCCGGGCTGAGGTGAGGGAGGAAAAAAAGGAGTGGGGGCCGGGACAGGAGTGGTATCTCAGGCAGGGAAATGGAAAACTTCCAGAAGAGCGCCCGGGGCCAGGACCATCCTGGCTGGCCTGCAGGCACCAAGTTGGCCTGCGTGCTGTCGCTGGTGTGGCTCCACGGCCCTTCCTCTAGGCTTTCAAGCCCTTGTACATATTCAGGTGTTTTACCTGGGAAGGGTGGGAACAGTTCAGCAGCAGCTGGCCTGGGGCTCAGCTCACGTTTACTCACAGAGGCCTCGGCACGGTCCCCCAGCTTTGCAATGAGGACGCTCCTTGAGTGGGGGGTCCGGGCTGCTGGCTGTATGGGAGATGATTCCCCACCTCTGACCAATGTCAGAATTGTTTACCGCTGGAGCAAGTGCCCTGATAGGGTTTTCCTCTGTATAACTGCTGGGTTCAGGTTTTTTTTTTCTTTTTTGGTTCAAGTTAGAATTTATTCATCTTTTATGTATTTATTGATATAAGCATGGAAATAATTCATTCATAGAAATACATCTGTGTGAAGGGAAGAACTTTTTTCTGTTTTATTTTTAAATTTCATTTCTAAAAATTTTGCAGTTTAATTATATTTATTTTTCTATACAGCAGGTTATTATTAGTTATCTATTTTATTCATATACATATATACAGGTCAATACCTATCTCCCAACTCATCTGACCGCCAACACCCCATGGCTTCCCCCACTTGGTGTCCATACGTTTGTTCTCTACCTCTGTTTCTCTATTTCTGCCCTGCAAACCTGTTCATCTGTACCATATATCTAGGTTCCACATACATGCATTAATACAGAATATTTGTTTTGCTCTTTCTGACTTACTTCATTCTGTATGACAGTCTCTAGATCCACCGACTTCTCTACAAATAACCCAGTTTCATTCCTTTTCATGGCTGAGTCATATCCCATTTTATGTATGTACCACATCTTTATCCATTCATCTGTCTGTGGGCATTTAGGTTGCTTCCATTACCTGGCTATTGTAAATAGTGCTGCAATGAACATTGTGGTGAATGTGTGTTTTTGATTTATGGTTGTCTCTGGGTATATGCCCAGAAGTGGGATTGCTGGATCCTATGGTAATTCTATTTCTAGTTTCTTTAAGGAAACTCCATACTCTTCTCCATAGTGACTGTTTCAATTTACCTTCCCACCAATAGTGGAAGAGGGTTCCTTTTGTCCACACCCTCCCCAGAATTTGTTGTTTGTAGATTTTCTGATGATGCCGATTCTAACAGGTGTGAGGTGATACCTCATTGTCGTTTTGATTTGCATTTCTCTAATAATTAGTGGTGTTGAGCAGCTTTTCATGTGCGTCTTGGCCGTCTCTGTGACTTCTTGGAAGAAACGTCTATTTAGATCTTCTGCCCATTTTTGTATTGGGTTGTTTGTTTTATTAATATTAAGCTGCGTGAGCTGTTTATATATATTGGAGATTAAACCCTTGTCCATTGATTCATTTGCGAACGTTTTCGCCCATTCTGAGGGCTGCCTTTTTCCATTCCCGTTTTTTTTAACCAAAAAAGAAAGAAAGCAAAAGAAGCAGAACACTAATGTGCGTGAAATATGCCTCTTGAAACTGTCGTTTTGAAATATGGACGTCTTTTGAACTTTTTGGTCGATATATGACCCCAGGATTTGTTTTCAGGGCAGGTGTCATTTACAGGCCTGCAATGATTTGGAATATCCACTGACCATTAGCGCTGGGATTAAAGCTGCTGTTGTGTGAAACGGCCAAAAGGTGGCAGCAGTTCTCCATTAGCAAATCTGGATACCAGGGCAACAGAGCCTCAATGGAAGTCGTGTTCTAGATTGGAATTTAGAATGGAATGTGCCAGGAGAAAGCCCCTCAAGTTTGTCTCACTACTTCTTGTTCGTGTTTTTAATTTAATTTTTAATTTTTTATTACAGCAAGTTTGATTACAACGTTTGCTTGTTGTAGGTGTGCAAGATGTGGTTCTTTTACACATATACATATGTCTGTTCTTCCTGGGACCCTTTTCCCATGTACGTTATGACAGAATGTTGAGTAGTCTTCTCTTGGCATTCCGTAGGTCTTTGGTGATTATATATTTCACCTGTTTGTATATGTCTCTTAACCCCAATATCGTAATGAATCCAATCCTCACACCTTTCCATTGGTGAGCCATAAGTTTGTTTAATGAATCTGTGATTGCCCTTCTCCGTGGAAATATCTGCCCTGGTATCCGTTTTTAGGTAACACCTATAAGTGATATCCTACGATATGTGTCTTTCACTTTCTGACTTACTACAAGTCACGTGCTTACCTATAGACTCATCTACGGGGCTGCAAATGGCATTGTGCCCTTTTTTTCCTTGGCTAATATTCTGTCTTAGCGAGGTCCATTTTCTGCAATGTGATTCCCTGAGGGCTGAGGATTAGCTGACCTGGGCAGCCTGACCCTGCCGGCAAGCCCTCCCCAGGTGTGCGTGGGTTGAGGTCGATAGAAACAGCACTCCAGGCAGCAATAGCCCCTGCAGCTGTGCCTGATTCCATATTCTCTGCCCCGTCAGCAGTCTCGGGGCTGTGCTGGTGGGAGGGTGTGAGGGTCCACGGCTTTGTTGGTGACCCGTTGTGAGTGGGGTTCTGCTGGACTTTCTGCAGGAGTTGCCAGGCTGCCACCTGTAAAGAAGAGGATGTGTCACCCATAACTTCCACTGGAATTTCTCTCCGGTCTGAGGTGAGGAAGGCAAAAAAGGAATGATGGCCGGGACAGGAGGGGTATATCAGGCAGGGAAATGGAAAGCTTCCAGAAGAGTGCCCGGGGCCAGGACCATCCTG
The DNA here is from genome assembly GCF_025265405.1 of Mesoplodon densirostris. Taxonomy (NCBI): domain Eukaryota; kingdom Metazoa; phylum Chordata; class Mammalia; order Artiodactyla; family Ziphiidae; genus Mesoplodon; species Mesoplodon densirostris. The sequence goes on from NC_082666.1 coordinate 102,250,320, forward strand.
GCTGGCCTGCAGGCACCAAGTTGGCCTGCGTGCTGTCGCTGGTGTGGCTCCACGGCCCTTCCTCTAGGCTTTCAAGCCCTTGTACATATTCAGGTGTTTTACCTGGGAAGGGTGGGAACAGTTCAGCAGCAGCTGGCCTGGGGCTCAGCTCACGTTTACTCACAGAGGCCTCGGCACGGTCCCCCAGCTTTGCAATGACGACGCTCCTTGCGTGGGGGGGCCGGGCTGCTGGCTGTATGGGAGATGATTCCCCACCTCTGACCAATGTCAGAATTGTTTACCGCTGGAGCAAGTGCCCTGATAGGGTTTTCCTCTGTATAACTGCTGGGTTCAGGTTTTTTTTTTCTTTTTTGGTTCAAGTTAGAAGTTATTCATCTTTTATGTATTTATTGATATAAGCATGGAAATAATTCATTCATAGAAATACATCTGTGTGAAGGGAAGAACTTTTTTCTGTTTTATTTTTAAATTTCATTTCTAAAAATTTTGCAGTTTAATTATATTTATTTTTCTATACAGCAGTTTATTATTAGTTATCTATTTTATTCATATACATATATACAGGTCAATACCTATCTCCCAACTCATCTGACCGCCAACACCCCATGGCTTCCCCCACTTTGTGTCCATACGTTTGTTCTCTACCTCTGTTTCTCTATTTCTGCCCTGCAAACCTGTTCATCTGTACCATATATCTAGGTTTCACATACATGCATTAATACAGAATATTTGTTTTGCTCTTTCTGACTTACTTCATTCTGTATGACAGTCTCTAGATCCACCGACTTCTCTACAAATAACCCAGTTTCATTCCTTTTCATGGCTGAGTCATATCCCATTTTATGTATGTACCACATCTTTATCCATTCATCTGTCTGTGGGCATTTAGGTTGCTTCCATTACCTGGCTATTGTAAATAGTGCTGCAATGAACATTGTGGTGAATGTGTGTTTTTGATTTATGGTTGTCTCTGGGTATATGCCCAGAAGTGGGATTGCTGGATCCTATGGTAATTCTATTTCTAGTTTCTTTAAGGAAACTCCATACTGTTCTCCATAGTGACTGTATCAATTTACCTTCCCACCAATAGTGGAAGAGGGTTCCTTTTGTCCACACCCTCCCCAGAATTTGTTGTTTGTAGATTTTCTGATGATGCCGATTCTAACAGGTGTGAGGTGATACCTCATTGTCGTTTTGATTTGCATTTCTCTAATAATTAGTGGTGTTGAGCAGCTTTTCATGTGCGTCTTGGCCGTCTCTGTGACTTCTTTGAAGAAACGTCTATTTAGATCTTCTGCCCATTTTTGTATTGGGTTGTTTGTTTTATTAATATTAAGCTGCGTGAGCTGTTTATATATATTGGAGATTAAACCCTTGTCCATTGATTCGTTTGCGAACGTTTTCTCCCATTCTGAGGGTTGCCTTTTTCCATTCCCGTTTTTTTTTAACCAAAAAAGAAAGAAAGCAAAAGAAGCAGAACACTAATGTGCGTGAAATATGCCTCTTGAAACTGTCGTTTTGAAATATGGACGTCTTTTGACCTTTTTGGTCGATATATGACCCCAGGATTTGTTTTCAGGGCAGGTGTCATTTACAGGCCTGCAATGATTTGGAATATCCACTGACCATTAGCGCTGGAATTAAAGCTGCTGTTGTGTGAAACGGCCACAAGGTGGCAGCAGTTCTCCATTAACAAATCTGGTTACCAGGGCAACAGAGCCTCAATGGAAGTCGTGTTCTAGATTGGAATTTAGAATGGAATGTGCCAGGAGAAAGCCCCTCAAGTTTGTCTCACTACTTCTTGTTCGTGTTTTTAATTTAATTTTTAATTTTTTATTACAGCAAGTTTGATTACAACGTTTGGCTTGTTGTAGGTGTGCAAGATGTGGTTCTTTTACACATATACATATGTCTGTTCTTCCTGGGACCCTTTTCGATGTACGTTATGACAGAATGTTGAGTAGTCTTCTCTTGGCATTCCGTAGGTCTTTGGTGATTATATATTTCACCTGTGTTTGTATATGTCTCTTAACCCCAATATCATAATGAATCCAATCCTCACACCTTTCCATTGGTGAGCCATAAGTTTGTTTAATGAATCTGTGATTGCCCTTCACCGTGGAATATCTGCCCTGGTATCCGTTTTTAGGTAACACCTATAAGTGATATCCTACGATATGTGTCTTTCACTTTCTGACTTAATACAAGTCACGTGCTTACCTATAGACTCATCTACGGGGCTGCAAATGGCATTGTGCCCTTTTTTTCCTTGGCTAATATTCTGTCTTAGCGAGGTCCATTTTCTGCAATGTGATTCCCTGAGGGCTGAGGATTAGCTGACCTGGGCAGCCTGACCCTGCCGGCAAGCCCTCCCCAGGTGTGCCTGGGTTGAGGTCAATAGAAACAGCACTCCAGGCAGCAATAGCCCCTGCAGCTGTGCCTGACTCCATATTCTCTGCCCCGTCAGCAGTCTCGGGGCTGTGCTGGTGGGAGGGAGTGAGGGTCCACGGCTTTGTTGGTGGCCCGGTGTGAGTGGGGCTCTGCTGGAATTTCTGCAGGAGTTGCCAGGTTGCCACCTGTAAAGAAGAGGATGTGTCACCCATAATTTCCACTGGAATTTCTCTTCGGGCTGAGGTGAGGGAGGAAAAAAAGGAGTGGGGGCCGGGACAGGAGTGGTATCTCAGGCAGGGAAATGGAAAACTTCCAGAAGAGCGCCCGGGGCCAGGACCATCCTGGCTGGCCTGCAGGCACCAAGTTGGCCTGCGTGCTGTCGCTGGTGTGGCTCCACGGCCCTTCCTCTAGGCTTTCAAGCCCTTGTACATATTCAGGTGTTTTACCTGGGAAGGGTGGGAACAGTTCAGCAGTAGCTGGCCTGGGTCTCAGCTCACGTTTACTCACAGAGGCCTCGGCACGGTCCCCCAGCTTTGCAATGAGGACGCTCCTTGCGTGGGGGCTCCAGGCTGCTGGCTGTATGGGAGATGATTCCCCACCTCTGACCAATGTCAGAATTGTTTACCGCTGGAGCAAGTGCCCTGATAGGGTTTTCCTCTGTATAACTGCTGGGTTCGGGTTTTTTTTTTTCTTTTTTGGTTCAAGTTAGAATTTATTCATCTTTTATGTATTTATTGATATAAGCATGGAAATAATTCATTCATAGAAATACATCTGTGTGAAGGGAAGAACTTTTTTCTGTTTTATTTTTAAATTTCATTTCTAAAAGTTTTGCAGTTTAATTATATTTATTTTTCAATACAGCAATTTATTATTAGTTATCTATTTTATTCATATACATATATACAGGTCAATACCTATCTCCCAACTCATCTGACCACCATCACCCCATGGCTTCCACCACTTGGTGTCCATACGTTTGTTCTCTACCTCTGTTTCTCTATTTCTGCCCTGCAAACCTGTTCATCTGTACCATATATCTAGGTTCCACATACATGCATTAATACAGAATATTTGTTTTGCTCTTTCTGACTTACTTCATTCTGTATGACAGTCTCTAGATCCACCGACTTCTCTACAAATAACCCAGTTTCATTCCTTTTCATGGCTGAGTCATATCCCATTTTATGTATGTACCACATCTTTATCCATTCATCTGTCTGTGGGCATTTAGGTTGCTTCCATTACCTGGCTATTGTAAATAGTGCTGCAATGAACATTGTGGTGAATGTGTGTTTTTGATTTATGGTTGTCTCTGGGTATATGCCCAGAAGTGGGATTGCTGGATCCTATGGTAATTCTATTTCTAGTTTCTTTAAGGAAACTCCATACTCTTCTCCATAGTGACTGTATCAATTTACCTTCCCACCAATAGTGGAAGAGGGTTCCTTTTGTCCACACCCTCCCCAGAATTTGTTGTTTGTAGATTTTCTGATGATGCCGATTCTAACAGGTGTGAGGTGATACCTCATTGTCGTTTTGATTTGCATTTCTCTAATAATTAGTGGTGTTGAGCAGCTTTTCATGTGCGTCTTGGCCGTCTCTGTGACTTCTTGGAAGAAACGTCTATTTAGATCTTCTGCCCATTTTTGTATTGGGTTGTTTGTTTTATTAATATTAAGCTGTGTGAGCTGTTTATATATATTGGAGATTAAACCCTTGTCCATTGATTCGTTTGCGAACGTTTTCGCCCATTCTGAGGGCTGCCTTTTTCCATTCCCGTTCTTTTTAACCAAAAAAGAAAGAAAGCAAAAGAAGCAGAATACTAATGTGCGTGAAATATGCCTCTTGAAACTGTCGTTTTGAAATATGGACGTCTTTTGAACTTTTTGGTCGATATATGACCCCAGGATTTGTTTTCAGGGCAGGTGTCATTTACAGGCCTGCAATGATTTGGAATATCCACTGACCATTAGCGCTGGGATTAAAGCTGCTGTTGTGTGAAACGGCCACAAGGTGGCAGCAGTTTTCCCTTAGCAAATCTGGTTACTAGGGCAACAGAGCCTCAATGGAAGCCTGTTCTAGATTGGAATTTAGAATGGAATGTGCCAGGAGAAAGCCCCTCAAGTTTGTCTCACTACTTCTTGTTCGTGTTTTTAATTTAATTTTTAATTTTTTATTACAGCAAGTTTGATTACAACGTTTGCTTGTTGTAGGTGTGCAAGATGTGGTTCTTTTACACATATACATATGTCTGTTCTTCCTGGGACCCTTTTCCATGTACGTTATGACAGAATGTTGAGTAGTCTTCTCTTGGCATTCCGTAGGTCTTTGGTGATTATATATTTCACCTGTGTTTGTATATGTCTCTTAACCCCAATATAATGAATCCAATCCTCACACCTTTCCATTGGTGAGCCATAAGTTTGTTTAATGAATCTGTGATTGCCCTTCACCGTGGAAATATCTGCCCTGGTATCCGTTTTTAGGTAACACCTATAAGTGATATCCTACGATATGTGTCTTTCACTTTCTGACTTACTACAAGTCACGTGCTTACCTGTAGACTCATCTACGGGGCTGCAAATGGCATTGTGCCCTTTTTTTCCTTGGCTAATATTCTGTCGTAGCGAGGTCCATTTTCTGCAATGTGATTCCCTGAGGGCTGAGGATTAGCTGACCTGGGCAGCCTGATCCTGCCGGCAAGCCCTCCCCAGGTGTGCCTGGGTTGAGGTCGATAGAAACAGCACTCCAGGCAGCAATAGCCCCTGCAGCTGTGCCTGACTCCATATTCTCTGCCCCGTCAGCAGTCTCGGGGCTGTGCTGGTGGGAGGGTGTGAGGGTCCACGGCTTTGTTGGTGGCCCGGTGTGCGTGGGGCTCTGCTGGACTTTCTGAAGGAGTTGCCAGGCTGCCACCTGTAAAGAAGAGGATGTGTCACCCATAACTTCTTCTGGAATTTCTCTCCGGGCTGAGGTGAGGAAGGAAAAAAAGGAATGGGGGCTGGGACAGGAGGGGTATATCAGGCAGGGAAATGGAAAGCTTCCAGAAGAGTGCCCGGGGCCAGGACCATCCTGGCTGGCCTGCAGGCACCAAGTTGGCCTGCGTGCTGTCGCTGGTGTGGCTCCACGGCCCTTCCTCTAGGCTTTCAAGCCCTTGTACATATTCAGGTGTTTTACCTGGGAAGGGTGGGAACAGTTCAGCAGCAGCTGGCCTGGGGCTCAGCTCACGTTTACTCACAGAGGCCTCGGCACGGTCCCCCAGCTTTGCAATGAGGACGCTCCTTGCGTGGGGGGTCCGGGCTGCTGGCTGTATGGGAGATGATTCCCCACCTCTGACCAATCTCAGAATTGTTTACCGCTGGAGCAAGTGCCCTGATAGGGTTTTCCTCTGTATAACTGCTGGGTACAGGATTTTTTTTTTCTTTTTTGGTTCAAGTTAGAAGTTATTCATCTTTTATGTATTTATTGATATAAGCATGGAAATAATTCATTCATAGAAATACATCTGTGTGAAGGGAAGAACTTTTTTCTGTTTTATTTTTAAATTTCATTTCTAAAAATTTTTCAGTTTAATTATATTTATTTTTCTATACAGCAGGTTATTATTAGTTATGTATTTTATTCATATACATATATACAGGTCAATACCTATCTCCCAACTCATCTGACCACCATCACCCCATGGCTTCCCCCACTTGGTGTCCATACGTTTGTTCTCTACCTCTGTTTCTCTATTTCTGCCCTGCAAACCTGTTCATCTGTACCATATATCTAGGTTCCACATACATGCATTAATACAGAATATTTGTTTTCCTCTTTCTGACTTACTTCATTCTGTATGACAGTCTCTAGATCCACCGACTTCTCTACAAATAACCCAGTTTCATTCCTTTTCATGGCTGAGTCATATCCCATTTTATGTATGTACCACATCTTTATCCATTCATCTGTCTGTGGGCATTTAGGTTGCTTCCATTACCTGGCTATTGTAAATAGTGCTGCAATGAACATTGTGGTGAATGTGTGTTTTTGATTTATGGTTGTCTCTGTGTATATGCCCAGAAGTGGGATTGCTGGATCCTATGGTAATTCTATTTCTAGTTTCTTTAAGGAAACTCCATACTGTTCTCCATAGTGACTGTATCAATTTACCTTCCCACCAATAGTGGAAGAGGGATCCTTTTGTCCACACCCTCCCCAGAATTTGTTGTTTGTAGATTTTCTGATGATGCCGATTCTAACAGGTGTGAGGTGATACCTCATTGTCATTTTGATTTGCATTTCTCTAATAATTAGTGGTGTTGAGCAGCTTTTCATGTGCGTCTTGGCCGTCTCTGTGACTTCTTTGAAGAAACGTCTATTTAGATCTTCTGCCCATTTTTGTATTGGGTTGTTTGTTTTATTAATATTAAGCTGCGTGAGCTGTTTATATATATTGGAGATTAAACCCTTGTCCATTGATTCGTTTGCGAACGTTTTCGCCCATTCTGAGGGTTGCCTTTTTCCATTCCCATTTTTTTTTAACCAAAAAAGAAAGAAAGCAAAAGAAGCAGAACACTAATGTGCGTGAAATATGCCTCTTGAAACTGTCGTTTTGAAATATGGACGTCTTTTGAACTTTTTGGTCGATATATGACCCCAGGATTTGTTTTCAGGGCAGGTGTCATTTACAGGCCTGCAATGATTTGGAATATCCACTGACCAGTAGCGCTGGGATTAAAGCTGCTGTTGTGCGAAATGGCCACAAGGTGGCAGCAGTTCTCCCTTAGCAAATCTGGTTACCAGGGCAACAGAGCCTCAATGGAAGCCTGTACTAGATTGGAATTTAGAATGGAATGTGCCAGGAGAAAGCCCCTCAAGTTTGTCTCACTACTTCTTGTTCGTGTTTTTAATTTAATTTTTTATTTTTTATTACAGCAAGTTTGATTACAACGTTTGCTTGTTGTAGGTGTGCAAGATGTGGTTCTTTTACACATATACATATGTCTGTTCTTCCTGGGACCCTTTTCCCATGTACGTTATGACAGAATGTTGAGTAGTCTTCTCTTGGCATTCCGTAGGTCTTTGGTGATTATATATTTCACCTGTGTTTGTATATGTCTCTTAACCCCAATATCGTAATGAATCCAATCCTCACACCTTTCCATTGGTGAACCATAAGTTTGTTTAATGAATCTGTGATTGCCCTTCTCCGTGGAAATATCTGCCCTGGTATCCGTTTTTAGGTAACACCTATAAGTGATATCCTACGATATGTGTCTTACACTTTCTGACTTACTACAAGTCACGTGATTACCTGTAGACTCATCTACGGGGCTGCAAATGGCATTGTGCTCTTTTTTTCCTTGGCTAATATTCTGTCTTAGCGAGGTCCATTTTCTGCAATGTGATTCCCTGAGGGCTGAGGATTAGCTGACCTGGGCAGCCTGACCCTGCCGGCAAGCCCTCCCCAGGTGTGCGTGGGTTGAGGTCGATAGAAACAGCACTCCAGGCAGCAATAGCCCCTGCAGCTGTGCCTGACTCCATATTCTCTGCCCCGTCAGCAGTCTCGGGGCTGTGCTGGTGGGAGGGTGTGAGGGTCCATGGCTTTGTTGGTGGCCCGGTGTGAGTGGGGCTCTGCTGGAATTTCTGCAGGAGTTGCCAGGTTGCCACCTGTAAAGAAGAGGATGTGTCACCCATAACTTCCACTGGAATTTCTCTCCGGGCTGAGGTGAGGGAGGAAAAAAAGGAGTGGGGGCCGGGACAGGAGTGATATCTCAGGCAGGGAAATGGAAAGCTTCCAGAAGAGCGCCGAGGGCCAGGACCATCCTGGCTGGCCTGCAGGCACCAAGTTGGCCTGCGTGCTGTCGCTGGTGTGGCTCCACGGCCCTTCCTCTAGGCTTTCAAGCCCTTGTACATATTCAGGTGTTTTACCTGGGAAGGGTGGGAACAGTTCAGCAGCAGCTGGCCTGGGGCTCAGCTCACGTTTACTCACAGAGGCCTCGGCACTGTCCCCCAGCTTTGCAATCAGGATGCTCCTTGCGTGGTGGTGCGGGGCTGCTGGTTGTATGGGAGATGATTCCCCTCCTCTGACCAATCTCAGAATTGTTTACCGATGGAACAAGTGCCCTGATAGGGTTTTCCTCTGTATAACTGCTGGGTACAGGATTTGTTTTTTCTTTTTTGGTTCAAGTTACAAGTTATTCATCTTTTATGTATTTATTGATATAAGCATGGAAATAATTCATTCATAGAAATACATCTGTGTGAAGGGAAGAACTTTTTTTCTGTTTTATTTTTAAATTTCATTTCTAAAAATTTTGAAGTTTAGTCATATTTAATTTTCTATACAGCAGGTTATTATTAGTTATCTATTTTATTCATATACATATATACAGGTCAATACCTATCTCCCAACTCATCTGACCACCAACACCCCATTGCTTCCCCCACTTGGTGTCCATACGTTTGTTCTCTACCTCTGTTTCTCTATTTCTGCCCTGCAAACCTGTTCATCTGTACCATATATCTAGGTTCCACATACATGCATTAATACAGAATATTTGTTTTGCTCTTTCTGACTTACTTCATTCTGTATGACAGTCTCTAGATCCACCGACTTCTCTACAAATAACCCACTTTCATTCCTTTTCATGGCTGAGTCATATCCCATTTTATGTATGTACCACATCTTTATCCATTCATCTGTCTGTGGGCATTTACGTTGCTTCCATTACCTGGCTATTGTAAATAGTGCTGCAATGAACATTGTGGTGAATGTGTGTTTTTGATTTATGGTTTTCTCTGGCTATATGCCCAGAAGTGGGATTGCTGGATCTTATGGTAATTCTATTTCTAGTTTCTTTAAGGAAACTCCATACTGTTCTCCATACGACTGTATCAATTTACCTTCCCACTAATAGTGGAAGAGGGTTCCTTTTGTCCACACCTTCCCCAGAATTTGTTGTTTGTAGATTTTCTGATGATGCCGATTCTAACAGGTGTGAGGTGATACCTCATTGTCGTTTTGATTTGCATTTCTCTAATAATTAGTGGTGTTGAGCAGCTTTTCATGTGCGTCTTGGCCGTCTCTGTGACTTCTTTGAAGAAACGTCTATTTAGATCTTCTGCCCATTTTTGTATTGGGTTGTTTGTTTTATTAATATTAAGCTGCGTGAGCTGTTTATATATATTGGAGATTAAACCCTTATCCATTGATTCGTTTGCGAACGTTTTCGCCCATTCTGAGGGTTGCCTTTTTCCATTCCCGTTTTTTTTAACCAAAAAAGAAAGAAAGCAAAAGAAGCAGAACACTAATGTGCGTGAAATATGCCTCTTGAAACTGTCGTTTTGAAATATGGACGTCTTTTGAACTTTTTGGTCGATATATGACCCCAGGATTTGTTTTCAGGGCAGGTGTCATTTACAGGCCTGCAATGATTTGGAATATCCACTGACCATTAGCGCTGGGATTAAAGCTGCTGTTGTGTGAAACGGCCACAAGGTGGCAGCAGTTCTCCCTTAGCAAATCTGGTTACTAGGGCAACAGAGCCTCAATGGAAGCCTGTTCTAAATTGGAATTTAGAATGGAATGTGCCAGGAGAAAGCCCCTCAAGTTTGTCTCACTACTTCTTGTTCGTGTTTTTAATTTAATTTTTAATTTTTTATTACAGCAAGTTTGATTACAACGTTTGCTTGTTGTAGGTGTGCAAGATGTGGTTCTGTTACACATATACATATGTCTGTTCTTCCTGGGACCCTTTTCCCATGTACGTTATGACAGAATGTTGAGTAGTCTTCTCTTGGCATTCCGTAGGTCTTTGGTGATTATATATTTCACCTGTGTTTGTATATGTCTCTTAACCCCAATATCGTAATGAATCCAATCCTCACACCTTTCCATTGGTGAACCATAAGTTTGTTTAATGAATCTGTGATTGCCCTTCTCCGTGGAAATATCTGCCCTGGTATCCGTTTTTAGGTAACACCTATAAGTGATATCCTACGATATGTGTCTTTCACTTTCTGACTTACTACAAGTCACGTGCTTACCTGTAGACTCATCTACTGGGCTGCAAATGGCATTGTGACCTTTTTTTCCTTGGCTAATATTCTGTCTTAGTGAGGTCCATTTTCTGCAATGTGATTCCCTGAGGGCTGAGGATTAGCTGACCTGGGCAGCCTGACCCTACCGGCAAGCCCTCCCCAGGTGTGCGTGGGTTGAGGTCGATAGAAACAGCACTCCAGGCAGCAATAGCCCCTGCAGCTGTGCCTGATTCCATATTCTCTGCCCCGTCAGCAGTCTCGGGGCTGTGCTGGTGGGAGGGTGTGAGGGTCCACGGCTTTGTTGGTGGCCCGGTGTGAGTGGGGCTCTGCTGGACTTTCTGCAGGAGTTGCCAGGCTGCCACCTGTAAAGAAGAGGATGTGTCACCCATAACTTCCACTGGAATTTCTCTCTGGGCTGAGGTGAGGAAGGAAAAAATGGAGTGGGGGCCGGGACAGGAGTGGTATCTCAGGCAGGGAAATGGAAAGCTTCCAGAAGAGCGCCCGGGGCCAGGACCATCCTGGCTGGCCTGCAGGCACCAAGTTGGCCTGCGTGCTGTCACTGGTGTGGCTCCACGGCCCTTCCTCTAGGCTTTCAAGCCCTTGTACATATTCAGGTGTTTTACCTGGGAAGGGTGGGAACAGTTCAGCAGCAGCTGGCCTGGGGCTCAGCTCACGTTTACTCACAGAGGCCTTGGCACTGTCCCCCAGCTTTGCAATCAGGACGCTCCTTGCGTGGGGGGGCCGGGCTGCTGGCTGTATGGGAGATGATTCCCCACCTCTGACCAATCTCAGAATTGTTTACCGCTGGAACAAGTGCCCTGATAGGGTTTTCCTCTGTATAACTGCTGGGTACAGGATTTGTTTTTTCTTTTTTGGTTCAAGTTAGAAGTTATTCATCTTTTATGTATTTATTGATATAAGCATGGAAATAATTCATTCATAGAAATACATCTGTGTGAAGGGAAGAACTTTTTTTCTGTTTTATTTTTAAATTTCATTTCTAAAAATTTTGAAGTTTAATTATATTTATTTTTCTATACAGCAGGTTATTATTAGTTATCTATTTTATTCATATACATATATACAGGTCAATACCTATCTCCCAACTCATCTGACCACCAACACCCCATGGCTTCCCCCACTTGGTGTCCATACGTTTGTTCTCTACCTCTGTTTCTCTATTTCTGCCCTGCAAACCTGTTCATCTGTACCATATATCTAGGTTCCACATACATGCATTAATACAGAATATTTGTTTTGCTATTTCTGACTTACTTCATTCTGTATGACAGTCTCTAGATCCACCGACTTCACTACAAATAACCCAGTTTCATTCCTTTTCATGGCTGAGTCATATTCATTTTTATGTATGTACCACATCTTTATCCATTCATCTGTCTGTGGGCATTTAGGTTGCTTCCATTACCTGGCTATTGTAAATAGTGCTGCAATGAACATTGTGGTGAATGTGTGTTTTTGATTTATGGTTGTCTCTGGGTATATGCCCAGAAGTGGGATTGCTGGATCCTATGGTAATTCTATTTCTAGTTTCTTTAAGGAAACTCCATACTCTTCTCCATAGTGACTGTATCAATTTACCTTCCCACCAATAGTGGAAGAGGGTTCCTTTTGTCCACACCCTCCCCAGAATTTGTTGTTTGTAGATTTTCTGATGATGCCGATTCTAACAGGTGTGAGGTGATACCTCATTGTCATTTTGATTTGCATTTCTCTAATAGTTAGTGGTGTTGAGCAGCTTTTCATGTGCGTCTTGGCCGTCTCTGTGACTTCTTTGAAGAAACGTCTATTTAGATCTTCTGCCCATTTTTGTATTGGGTTGTTTGTTTTATTAATATTAAGCTGCGTGAGCTGTTTATATATATTGGAGATTAAACCCTTGTCCATTGATTCGTTTGCGAACGTTTTCGCCCATTCTGAGGGTTGCCTTTTTCCATTCCCGTTTTTTTTTAACCAAAAAAGAAAGAAAGCAAAAGAAGCAGAACACTAATGTGCGTGAAATATGCCTCTTGAAACTGTCGTTTTGAAATATGGACGTCTTTTGAACTTTTTGGTCGATATATGACCCCAGGATTTGTTTTCAGGGCAGGTGTCATTTACAGGCCTGAAATGATTTGGAATATCCACTGACCAGTAGCACTGGGATTAAAGCTGCTGTTGTGCGAAATGGCCACAAGGTGGCAGCAGTTCTCCCTTAGCAAATCTGGTTACCAGGGCAACAGAGCCTCAATGGAAGCCTGTTCTAGATTGGAATTTAGAATGGAATGTGCCAGGAGAAAGCCCCTCAAGTTTGTCTCACTACTTCTTGTTCGTGTTTTTAATTTAATTTTTAATTTTTTATTACAGCAATTTGATTACAACGTTTGCTTGTTGTAGGTGTGCAAGATGTGGTTCTTTTACACATATACATATGTCTGTTCTTCCTGGGACCCTTTTCCCATGTACATTATGACAGAATGTTGAGTAGTCTTCTCTTGGCATTCCGTAGGTCTTTGGTGATTATATATTTCACCTGTGTTTGTATATGTCTCTTAACCCCAATATCGTAATGAATCCAATCCTCACACCTTTCCATTGGTGAACCATAAGTTTGTTTAATGAATCTGTGATTGCCCTTCTCCGTGGAAATATCTGCCCTGGTATCCGTTTTTAGGTAACACCTATAAGTGATATCCTACGATATGTGTCTTTCACTTTCTGACTTACTACAAGTCACGTGATTACCTGTAGACTCATCTACGGGGCTGCAAATGGCATTGTGCTCTTTTTTTCCTTGGCTAATATTCTGTCTTAGCGAGGTCCATTTTCTGCAATGTGATTCCCTGAGGGCTGAGGATTAGCTGACCTGGGCAGCCTGACCCTGCCGGCAAGCCCTCCCCAGGTGTGCCTGTGTTGAGTTCAATAGAAACAGCACTCCAGGCAGCAATAGCCCCTGCAGCTGTGCCTGACTCCATATTCTCTGCCCCGTCAGCAGTCTCGGGGCTGTGCTGGTGGGAGGGTGTGAGGGTCCATGGCTTTGTTGGTGGCCCGGTGTGAGTGGGGCTCTGCTGGAATTTCTGCAGGAGTTGCCAGGTTGCCACCTGTAAAGAAGAGGATGTGTCACCCATAACTTCCACTGGAATTTCTCTCCGGGCTGAGGTGAGGGAGGAAAAAAAGGAGTGGGGGCCGGGACAGGAGTGGTATCTCAGGCAGGGAAATGGAAAGCTTCCAGAAGAGCGCCGAGGGCCAGGACCATCCTGGCTGGCCTGCAGGCACCAAGTTGGCCTGCGTGCTGTCGCTGGTGTGGCTCCACGGCCCTTCCTCTAGGCTTTCAAGCCCTTGTACATATTCAGGTGTTTTACCTGGGAAGGGTGGGAACAGTTCAGCAGCAGCTGGCCTGGGGCTCAGCTCACGTTTACTCACAGAGGCTTCGGCACTGTCCCCCAGCTTTGCAATCAGGACGCTCCTTGCGTGGGGGTGCGGGGCTGCTGGTTGTATGGGAGATGATTCCCCTCCTCTGACCAATCTCAGAATTGTTTACCGATGGAACAGGTGCCCTGATAGGGTTTTCCTCTGTATAACTGCTGGGTACAGGATTTGTTTTTTTCTTTTTTGGTTCAAGTTACAAGTTATTCATCTTTTATGTATTTATTGGTATAAGCATGAAATAATTCATTCATAGAAATACATCTTTGTGAAGGGAAGAACTTTTTTTCTGTTTTATTTTTAAATTTCATTTCTAAAAATTTTGAAGTTTAATCATATTTAATTTTCTATACAACAGGTTATTATTAGTTATCTATTTTATTCATATACATATATACGGGTCAATACCTATCTCCCAACTCATCTGACCACCAACACCCCATGGCTTCCCCCACTTGGTGTCCATACGTTTGTTCTCTACCTCTGTTTCTCTATTTCTGCCCTGCAAACCTGTTCATCTGTACCATATATCTAGGTTCCACATACATGCATTAATACAGAATATTTGTTTTGCTCTTTCTGACTTACTTCATTCTGTATGACAGTCTCTAGATCCACCGACTTCTCTACAAATAACCCAGTTTCATTCCTTTTCATGGCTGAGTCATATCCCATTTTATGTATGTACCACATCTTTATCCATTCGTCTGTCTGTGGGCATTTAGGTTGCTTCCATTACCTGGCTATTGTAAATAGTGCTGCAATGAACATTGTGGTGAATGTGTGTTTTTGATTTATGGTTTTCTCTGGCTATATGCCCAGAAGTGGGATTGCTGGATCCTATGGTAATTCTATTTCTAGTTTCTTTAAGGAAACTCCATACTGTTCTCCATACGACTGTATCAATTTACCTTCCCACTAATAGTGGAAGAGGGTTCCTTTTGTCCACACCTTCCCCAGAATTTGTTGTTTGTAGATTTTCTGATGATGCCGATTCTAACAGGTGTGAGGTGATACCTCATTGTCGTTTTGATTTGCATTTCTCTAATAATTAGTGGTGTTGAGCAGCTTTTCATGTGCGTCTTGGCCGTCTCTGTGACTTCTTTGAAGAAACGTCTATTTAGATCTTCTGCCCATTTTTGTATTGGGTTGTTTGTTTTATTAATATTAAGCTGCGTGAGCTGTTTATATATATTGGAGATTAAACCCTTGTCCATTGATTCGTTTGCGAACGTTTTCGCCCATTCTGAGGGTTGCCTTTTTCCATTCCCGTTTTTTTTTAACCAAAAAAGAAAGAAAGCAAAAGAAGCAGAACACTAATGTGCGTGAAATATGCCTCTTGAAACTGTCGTTTTGAAATATGGACGTCTTTTGAACTTTTTGGTCGATATATGACCCCAGGATTTGTTTTCAGGGCAGGTGTCATTTACAGGCCTGCAATGATTTGGAATATTCACTGACCATTAGCGCTGGGATTAAAGCTGCTGTTGTGTGAAACGGCCACAAGGTGGCAGCAGTTCTCCCTTAGCAAATCTGGTTACTAGGGCAACAGAGCCTCAATGGAAGCCTGTTCTAAATTGGAATTTAGAATGGAATGTGCCAGGAGAAAGCCCCTCAAGTTTGTCTCACTACTTCTTGTTCGTGTTTTTAATTTAATTTTTAATTTTTTATTACAGCAAGTTTGATTACAACGTTTGCTTGTTGTAGGTGTGCAAGATGTGGTTCTGTTACACATATACATATGTCTGTTCTTCCTGGGACCCTTTTCCCATGTACGTTATGACAGAATGTTGAGTAGTCTTCTCTTGGCATTCCGTAGGTCTTTGGTGATTATATATTTCACCTGTGTTTGTATATGTCTCTTAACCCCAATATCGTAATGAATCCAATCCTCACACCTTTCCATTGGTGAACCATAAGTTTGTTTAATGAATCTGTGATTGCCCTTCTCCGTGGAAATATCTGCCCTGGTATCCGTTTTTAGGTAACACCTATAAGTGATATCCTACGATATGTGTCTTTCACTTTCTGACTTACTACAAGTCACGTGCTTACCTGTAGACTCATCTACGGGGCTGCAAATGGCATTGTGCCCTTTTTTCCCTTGGCTAATATTCTGTCTTAGTGAGGTCCATTTTCTGCAATGTGATTCCCTGAGGGCTGAGGATTAGCTGACCTGGGCAGCCTGACCCTGCCGGCAAGCCCTCCCCAGGTGTGCGTGGGTTGAGGTCGATAGAAACAGCACTCCAGGCAGCAATAGCCCCTGCAGCTGTGCCTGATTCCATATTCTCTGCCCCGTCAGCAGTCTCGGGGCTGTGCTGGTGGGAGGGTGTAAGGGTCCACGGCTTTGTTGGTGGCCTGGTGTGAGTGGGGCTCTGCTGGACTTTCTGCAGGAGTTGCCAGGCTGCCACCTGTAAAGAAGAGGATGTGTCACCCATAACTTCCACTGGAATTTCTCTCCGGGCTGAGGTGAGGAAGGAAAAAAAGGAATGATGGCCGGGACAGGAGGGGTATATCAGGCAGGGAAATGGAAAGCTTCTAGAAGAGTGCCCGGGGCCAGGACCATCCTGGCTGGCCTGCAGGCACCAAGTTGGCCTGCGTGCTGTCGCTGGTGTGGCTCCACGGCCCTTCCTCTAGGCTTTCAAGCCCTTGTACATATTCAGGTGTTTTACCTGGGAAGGGTGGGAACAGTTCAGCAGCAGCTGGCCTGGGGCTCAGCTCACGTTTACTCACAGAGGCCTCGGCACGGTCCCCCAGCTTTGCAATGAGGATGCTCCTTGCGTGGGGGGCCCGGACTGCTGGCTGTATGGGAGATGATTCCCCACCTCTGACCAATGTCAGAATTGTTTACCGCTGGAGCAAGTGCCCTGATAGGGTTTTTCTCTGTATAACTGCTGGGTTCAGGTTTTTTTTTTCTTTTTTGGTTCAAGTTAGAATTTATTCATCTTTTATGTATTTATTGATATAAGCATGGAAATAATTCATTCATAGAAATACATCCGTGTGAAGGGAAGAACTTTTTTCTGTTTTATTTTTAAATTTCATTTCTAAAAATTTTGCAGTTTAATTATATTTATTTTTCTATACAGCAGGTTATTATTAGTTATCTATTTTATTCATATACATATATACAGGTCAATACCTATCTCCCAACTCATCTGACCACCATCACCCCATGGCTTCCCCCACTTGGTGTCCATACCTTTGTTCTCTACCTCTGTTTCTCTATTTCTGCCCTGCAAACCTGTTCATCTGTACCATATATCTAGGTTCCACATACATGCATTAATACAGAATATTTGTTTTGCTCTTTCTGACTTACTTCATTCTGTATGACAGTCTCTAGATCCACCGACTTCTCTACAAATAACCCAGTTTCATTCCTTTTCATGGCTGATTCATATCCCATTTTATGTATGTACCACATCTTTATCCATTCATCTGTCTGTGGGCATTTAGGTTGCTTCCATTACCTGGCTATTGTAAATAGTGCTGCAATGAACATTGTGGTGAATGTGTGTTTTTGATTTATGGTTGTCTCTGTGTATATGCCCAGAAGTGGGATTGCTGGATCCTATGGTAATTCTATTTCTAGTTTCTTTAAGGAAACTCCATACTGTTCTCCATAGTGACTGTATCAATTTACCTTCCCACCAATAGTGGAAGAGGGTTCCTTTTGTCCACACCCTCCCCAGAATTTGTTGTTTGTAGATTTTCTGATGCTGCCGATTCTAACAGGTGTGAGGTGATACCTCATTGTCGTTTTGATTTGCATTTCTCTAATAATTAGTGGTGTTGAGCATCTTTTCATGTGCGTCTTGGCCGTCTCTGTGACTTCTTTGAAGAAACGTCTATTTAGATCTTCTGCCCATTTTTGTATTGGGTTGTTTGTTTTATTAATATTAAGCTGCGTGAGCTGTTTATATATATTGGAGATTAAACCCTTGTCCATTGATTCGTTTGCGAACGTTTTCGCCCATTCTGAGGGTTGCCTTTTTCCATTCCCGTTTTTTTTTAACCAAGAAAGAAAGAAATCAAAAGAAGCAGAACACTAATGTGTGTGAAATATGCCTCTTGAAACTGTCGTTTTGAAATATGGACGTCTTTTGAACTTTTTGGTCGATATATGACCCCAGGATTTGTTTTCAGGGCAGGTGTCATTTACAGGCCTGCAATGATTTGGAATATCCACTGACCAGTAGCGCTGGGATTAAAGCTGCTGTTGTGCGAAATGGCCACAAGGTGGCAGCAGTTCTCCCTTAGCAAATCTGGTTACCAGGGCAACAGAGCCTCAATGGAAGCCTGTTCTAGATTGGAATTTAGAATGGAATGTGCCAGGAGAAAGCCCCTCAAGTTTGTCTCACTACTTCTTGTTCGTGTTTTTAATTTAATTTTTAATTTTTTATTACAGCAAGTTTGATTACAACGTTTGCTTGTTGTAGGTGTGCAAGATGTGGTTCTGTTACACATACACATATGTCTGTTCTTCCTGGGACCCTTTTCCCATGTACGTTATGACAGAATGTTGAGTAGTCTTCTCTTGGCATTCCGTAGGTCTTTGGTGATTATATATTTCACCTGTGTTTGTATATGTCTCTTAACCCCAATATCGTAATGAATCCAATCCTCACACCTTTCCATTGGTGAACCATAAGTTTGTTTAATGAATCTGTGATTGCCCTTCTCCGTGGAAATATCTGCCCTGGTATCCGTTTTTAGGTAACACCTATAAGTGATATCCTACGATATGTGTCTTTCACTTTCTGACTTACTACAAGTCACGTGCTTACCTGTAGACTCATCTAAGGGGCTACAAATGGCATTGTGCCCTTTTTTTCCTTGGCTAATATTCTGTCTTAGCGAGGTCCATTTTCTGCAATGTGATTCCCTGAGGGCTGAGTTTTAGCTGACCTGGGCAGCCTGACCCTGCCGGCAAGCCCTCCCTTGGTGTGCGTGGGTTGAGGTCGATAGAAACAGCACTCCAGGCAGCAATAGCCCCTGCAGCTGTGCCTGATTCCATATTCTCTGCCCCGTCAGCAGTCTCGGGGCTGTGCTGGTGGGAGGGTGTGAGGGTCCACGGCTTTGTTGGTGGCCCGGTGTGAGTGGGGCTCTGCTGGAATTTCTGCAGGAGTTGCCAGGTTGCCACCTGTAAAGAAGTGGATGTGTCACCCATAACTTCCACTGGAATTTCTCTCCGGGCTGAGGTGAGGGAGGAAAAAAAGGAATGGGGGCCGGGACAGGAGTGGTATCTCAGGCAGGGAAATGGAAAGCTTCCAGAAGAGCGCCCGGTGCCAGGACCATCGTGGCTGGCCTGCAGGCACCAAGTTGGCCTGCGTGCTGTCGCTGGTGTGGCTCCACGGCCCTTCCTCTAGGCTTTCAAGCCCTTGTACATATTCAGGTGTTTTACCTGGGAAGGGTGGGAACAGTTCAGCAGCAGCTGGCCTGGGGCTCAGCTCACGTTTACTCACAGAGGCCTCGGCACTGTCCCCCAGCTTTGCAATCAGGACGCTCCTTGCGTGGGGGGGCCGGGCTGCTGGCTGTATGGGAGATGATTCCCCACCTCTGACCAATGTCAGAATTGTTTACCGCTGGAGCAAGTGCCCTGATAGGGTTTTCCTCTGTATAAATGCTGGGTTCAGGTTTTTTTTTTCTTTTTTGGTTCAAGTTAGAATTTATTCATCTTTTATGTATTTATTGATATAAGCATGGAAATAATTCATTCATAGAAATACATCTGTGTGAAGGGAAGAACTTTTTTCTGTTTTATTTTTAAATTTCATTTCTAAAAATTTTGCAGTTTAATTATATTTATTTTTCTATACAGCAGGTTATTATTAGTTATCTATTTTATTCATATACATATATACAGGTCAATACCTATCTCCCAACTCATCTGACCACCATCACCCCATGGCTTCCCCCACTTGGTGTCCATACGTTTGTTCTCTACCTCTGTTTCTCTATTTCTGCCCTGCAAACCTGTTCATCTGTACCATATATCTAGGTTCCACATACATGCATTAATACAGAATATTTGTTTTGCTCTTTCTGACTTACTTCATTCTGTATGACAGTCTCTAGATCCACCGACTTCTCTACAAATAACCCAGTTTCATTCCTTTTCATGGCTGAGTCATATCCCATTTTATGTATGTACCACATCTTTATCCATTCATCTGTCTGTGGGCATTTAGGTTGCTTCCATTACCTGGCTATTGTAAATAGTGCTGCAATGAACATTGTGGTGAATGTGTGTTTTTGATTTATGGTTGTCTCTGTGTATATGCCCAGAAGTGGGATTGCTGGATCCTATGGTAATTCTATTTCTAGTTTCTTTAAGGAAACTCCATACTGTTCTCCATAGTGACTGTATCAATTTACCTTCCCACCAATAGTGGAAGAGGGTTCCTTTTGTCCACACCCTCCCCAGAATTTGTTGTTTGTAGATTTTCTGATGCTGCCGATTCTAACAGGTGTGAGGTGATACCTCATTGTCGTTTTGATTTGCATTTCTCTAATAATTAGTGGTGTTGAGCAGCTTTTCATGTGCGTCTTGGCCGTCTCTGTGACTTCTTGGAAGAAACGTCTATTTAGATCTTCTGCCCATTTTTGTATTGGGTTGTTTGTTTTATTAATATTAAGCTGCGTGAGCTGTTTATATATATTGGAGATTAAACCCTTGTCCATTGATTCGTTTGCGAACATTTTCGCCCATTCTGAGGGTTGCCTTTTTCCATTCCCGTTTTTTTTTAACCAAAAAAGAAAGAAAGCAAAAGAAGCAGAACACTAATGTGCGTGAAATATGCCTCTTGAAACTGTCGTTTTGAAATATGGACGTCTTTTGAACTTTTTGGTCGATATATGACCCCAGGATTTGTTTTCAGGGCAGGTGTCATTTACAGGCCTGCAATGATTTGGAATATCCACTGACCAGTAGCGCTGGGATTAAAGCTGCTGTTGTGCGAAATGGCCACAAGGTGGCAGCAGTTCTCCCTTAGCAAATCTGGTTACCAGGGCAACAGAGCCTCAATGGAAGCCTGTTCTAGATTGGAATTTAGAATGGAATGTGCCAGGAGAAAGCCCCTCAAGTTTGTCTCACTACTTCTTGTTCGTGTTTTTAATTTAATTTTTAATTTTTTATTACAGCAAGTTTGATTACAACGTTTGCTTGTTGTAGGTGTGCAAGATGTGGTTCTGTTACACATATACATATGTCTGTTCTTCCTGGGACCCTTTTCCCATGTACGTTATGACAGAATGTTGAGTAGTCTTCTCTTGGCATTCCGTAGGTCTTTGGTGATTATATATTTCACCTGTGTTTGTATATGTCTCTTAACCCCAATACCGTAATGAATCCAATCCTCACACCTTTCCATTGGTGAACCATAAGTTTGTTTAATGAATCTGTGATTGCCCTTCTCCGTGGAAATATCTGCCCTGGTATCCGTTTTTAGGTAACACCTATAAGTGATATCCTACGATATGTGTCTTTCACTTTCTGACTTACTACAAGTCACGTGATTACCTGTAGACTCATCTACGGGGCTGCAAATGGCATTGTGCTCTTTTTCTCCTTGGCTAATATTCTGTCTTAGCGAGGTCCATTTTCTGCAATGTGATTCCCTGAGGGCTGAGGATTAGCTGACCTGGGCAGCCTGACCCTGCCGGCAAGCCCTCCCCAGTTGTGCCTGGGTTGAGTTCAATAGAAACAGCACTCCAGGCAGCAATAGCCCCTGCAGCTGTGCCTGACTCCATATTCTCTGCCCCGTCAGCAGTCTCGGGGCTGTGCTGGTGGGAGGGTGTGAGGGTCCACGGCTTTGTTGGTGGCCCGGTGTGAGTGGGGCTCTGCTGGAATTTCTGCAGGAGTTGCCAGGTTGCCACCTGTAAAGAAGAGGATGTGTCACCCATAACTTCCACTGGAATTTCTCTCCGGGCTGAGGTGAGGGAGGAAAAAAAGGAGTGGGGGCCGGGACAGGAGTGGTATCTCAGGCAGGGAAATGGAAAGCTTCCAGAAGAGCGCCCGGGGCCAGGACCATCCTGGATGGCCTGCAGGCACCAAGTTGGCCTGCGTGCTGTCGCTGGTGTGGCTCCACGGCCCTTCCTCTAGGCTTTCAAGCCCTTGTACATATTCAGGTGTTTTACCTGGGAAGGGTGGGAACAGTTCAGCAGCAGCTGGCCTGGGGCTCAGCTCACGTTTACTCACAGAGGCCTCGGCACGGTCCCCCAGCTTTGCAATGAGGATGCTCCTTGCGTGGGGGGGCCGGGCTGCTGGCTGTATGGGAGATGATTCCCCACCTCTGACCAATGTCAGAATTGTTTACCGCTGGAGCAAGTGCCCTGATAGGGTTTTCCTCTGTATAACTGCTGGGTTCAGGTTTTTTTTTTCTTTTTTGGTTCAAGTTAGAATTTATTCATCTTTTATGTATTTATTGATATAAGCATGGAAATAATTCATTCATAGAAATACATCTGTGTGAAGGGAAGAACTTTTTTCTGTTTTATTTTTAAATTTCATTTCTAAAAATTTTGCAGTTTAATTATATTTATTTTTCTATACAGCAGGTTATTATTAGTTATCTATTTTATTCATATACATATATACAGGTCAATACCTATCTCCCAACTCATCTGACCACCATCACCCCATGGCTTCCCCCACTTGGTGTCCATACGTTTGTTCTCTACCTCTGTTTCTCTATTTCTGCCCTGCAAACCTGTTCATCTGTACCATATATCTAGGTTCCACATACATGCATTAATACAGAATATTTGTTTTGCTCTTTCTGACTTACTTCATTCTGTATGACAGTCTCTAGATCCACCGACTTCTCTACAAATAACCCAGTTTCATTCCTTTTCATGGCTGAGTCATATCCCATTTTATGTATGTACCACATCTTTATCCATTCATCTGTCTGTGGGCATTTAGGTTGCTTCCATTACCTGGCTATTGTAAATAGTGCTGCAATGAACATTGTGGTGAATGTGTGTTTTTGATTTATGGTTTTCTCTGGCTATATGCCCAGAAGTGGGATTGCTGGATCCTATGGTAATTCTATTTCTAGTTTCTTTAAGGAAACTCCATACTGTTCTCCATAGTGACTGTATCAATTTACCTTCCCACCAATAGTGGAAGAGGGTTCCTTTTGTCCACACCCTCCCCAGAATTTGTTGTTTGTAGATTTTCTGATGATGCCGATTCTAACAGGTGTGAGGTGATACCTCATTGTCGTTTTGATTTGCATTTCTCTAATAATTAGTGGTGTTGAGCATCTTTTCATGTGCGTCTTGGCCGTCTCTGTGACTTCTTTGAAGAAACGTCTATTTAGATCTTCTGCCCATTTTTGTATTGGGTTGTTTGTTTTATTAATATTAAGCTGCGTGAGCTGTTTATATATATTGGAGATTAAACCCTTGCCATTGATTCGTTTGCGAACGTTTTCGCCCATTCTGAGGGTTGCCTTTTTCCATTCCCTTTTTTTTTAACCAAAAAAGAAAGAAAGCAAAAGAAGCAGAACACTAATGTGCATGAAATATGCCTCTTGAAACTGTCGTTTTGAAATATGGACGTCTTTTGAACTTTTTGGTCGATATATGACCCCATGATTTGTTTTCAGGGCAGGTGTCATTTACAGGCCTGCAATGATTTGGAATATCCACTGACCATTAGCGCTGGGATTAAAGCTGCAGTTGTGTGAAACGGCCACAAGGTGGCAGCAGTTCTCCCTTAGCAAATCTGGTTACCAGGGCAACAGAGCCTCAATGGAAGCCTGTTCTAGATTGGAATTTAGAATGGAATGTGCCAGGAGAAAGCCCCTCAAGTTTGTCTCACTACTTCTTGTTCGTGTTTTTAATTTAATTTTTAATTTTTTATTACAGCAAGTTTGATTACAACGTTTGCTTGTTGTAGGTGTGCAAGATGTGGTTCTTTTACACATATACATATGTCTGTTCTTCCTGGGACCCTTTTCCCATGTACGTTATGACAGAATGTTGAGTAGTCTTCTCTTGGCATTCCGTAGGTCTTTGGTGATTATATATTTCACCTGTGTTTGTATATGTCTCTTAACCCCAATATCGTAATGAATCCAATCCTCACACCTTTCCATTGGTGAACCATAAGTTTGTTTAATGAATCTGTGATTGCCCTTCTCCGTGGAAATATCTGCCCTGGTATCCGTTTTTAGGTAACACCTATAAGTGATATCCTACGATATGTGTCTTTCACTTTCTGACTTACTACAAGTCACGTGATTACCTGTAGACTCATCTACGGGGCTGCAAATGGCATTGTGCTCTTTTTCTCCTTGGCTAATATTCTGTCTTAGCGAGGTCCATTTTCTGCAATGTGATTCCCTGAGTGCTGAGGATTAGCTGACCTGGGCAGCCTGACCCTGCCGGCAAGCCCTCCCCAGTTGTGCCTGGGTTGAGTTCAATAGAAACAGCACTCCAGGCAGCAATAGCCCCTGCAGCTGTGCCTGACTCCATATTCTCTGCCCCGTCAGCAGTCTCGGGGCTGTGCTGGTGGGAGGGTGTGAGGGTCCACGGCTTTGTTGGTGGCCCGGTGTGAGTGGGGCTCTGCTGGAATTTCTGCAGGAGTTGCCAGGTTGCCACCTGTAAAGAAGAGGATGTGTCACCCATAACTTCCACTGGAATTTCTCTCCGGGCTGAGGTGAGGGAGGAAAAAAAGGAGTGGGGGCCGGGACAGGAGTGGTATCTCAGGCAGGGAAATGGAAAGCTTCCAGAAGAGCGCCCGGGGCCAGGACCATCCTGGATGGCCTGCAGGCACCAAGTTGGCCTGCGTGCTGTCGCTGGTGTGGCTCCACGGCCCTTCCTCTAGGCTTTCAAGCCCTTGTACATATTCAGGTGTTTTACCTGGGAAGGGTGGGAACAGTTCAGCAGCAGCTGGCCTGGGGCTCAGCTCACGTTTACTCACAGAGGCCTCGGCACGGTCCCCTAGCTTTGCAATGAGGATGCTCCTTGCGTGGGGGGGCCGGGCTGCTGGCTGTATGGGAGATGATTCCCCACCTCTGACCAATTTCAGAATTGTTTACCGCTGGAGCAAGTGCCCTGATAGGGTATTCCTCTGTATAACTGCTGGGTTCAGGTTTTTTTTTTCTTTTTTGGTTCAAGTTAGAATTTATTCATCTTTTATGTATTTATTGATATAAGCATGGAAATAATTCATTCATAGAAATACATCTGTGTGAAGGGAAGAACTTTTTTCTGTTTTATTTTTAAATTTCATTTCTAAAAATTTTGCAGTTTAATTATATTTATTTTTCTATACAGCAGGTTATTATTAGTTATCTATTTTATTCATATACATATATACAGGTCAATACCTATCTCCCAACTCATCTGACCACCATCACCCCATGGCTTCCCCCACTTGGTGTCCATACGTTTGTTCTCTACCTCTGTTTCTCTATTTCTGCCCTGCAAACCTGTTCATCTGTACCATATATCTAGGTTCCACATACATGCATTAATACAGAATATTTGTTTTGCTCTTTCTGACTTACTTCATTCTGTATGACAGTCTCTAGATCCACCGACTTCTCTACAAATAACCCAGTTTCATTCCTTTTCATGGCTGAGTCATATCCCATTTTATGTATGTACCACATCTTTATCCATTCATCTGTCTGTGGGCATTTAGGTTGCTTCCATTACCTGGCTATTGTAAATAGTGCTGCAATGAACATTGTGGTGAATGTGTGTTTTTGATTTATGGTTGTCTCTGTGTATATGCCCAGAAGTGGGATTGCTGGATCCTATGGTAATTCTATTTCTAGTTTCTTTAAGGAAACTCCATACTGTTCTCCATAGTGACTGTATCAATTTACCTTCCCACCAATAGTGGAAGAGGGTTCCTTTTGTCCACACCCTCCCCAGAATTTGTTGTTTGTAGATTTTCTGATGATGCCGATTCTAACAGGTGTGAGGTGATACCTCATTGTCGTTTTGATTTGCATTTCTCTAATAATTAGTGGTGTTGAGCAGCTTTTCATGTGCGTCTTGGCCGTCTCTGTGACTTCTTTGAAGAAACGTCTATTTAGATCTTCTGCCCATTTTTGTATTGGGTTGTTTGTTTTATTAATATTAAGCTGCGTGAGCTGTTTATATATATTGGAGATTAAACCCTTGTCCATTGATTCGTTTGCGAACGTTTTCGCCCATTCTGAGGGTTGCCTTTTTCCATTCCCGTTTTTTTTTAACCAAAAAAGAAAGAAAGCAAAAGAAGCAGAACACTAATGTGCGTGAAATATGCCTCTTGAAACTGTCGTTTTGAAATATGGACGTCTTTTGAACTTTTTGGTCGATATATGACCCCAGGATTTGTTTTCAGGGCAGGTGTCATTTACAGGCCTGCAATGATTTGGAATATCCACTGACCATTAGCGCTGGGATTAAAGCTGCTGTTGTGCGAAATGGCCACAAGGTGGCATCAGTTCTCCCTTAGCAAATCTGGTTACCAGGGCAACAGAGCCTCAATGGAAGCCTGTTCTAGATTGGAATTTAGAATGGAATGTGCCAGGAGAAAGCCCCTCAAGTTTGTCTCACTACTTCTTGTTCGTGTTTTTAATTTAATTTTTAATTTTTTATTACAGCAAGTTTGATTACAACGTTTGCTTGTTGTAGGTGTGCAAGATGTGGTTCTGTTACACATATACATATGTCTGTTCTTCCTGGGACCCTTTTCCCATGTACGTTATGACAGAATGTTGAGTAGTCTTCTCTTGGCATTCCGTAGGTCTTTGGTGATTATATATTTCACCTGTGTTTGTATATGTCTCTTAACCCCAATATCGTAATGAATCCAATCCTCACACCTTTCCATTGGTGAACCATAAGTTTGTTTAATGAATCTGTGATTGCCCTTCTCCGTGGAAATATCTGCCCTGGTATCCGTTTTTAGGTAACACCTATAAGTGATATCCTACGATATGTGTCTTTCACTTTCTGACTTACTACAAGTCACGTGATTACCTGTAGACTCATCTACGGGGCTGCAAATGGCATTGTGCTCTTTTTTTCCTTGGCTAATATTCTGTCTTAGCGAGGTCCATTTTCTGCAATGTGATTCCCTGAGGGCTGAGGATTAGCTGACCTGGGCAGCCTGACCCTCCCGGCAAGCCCTCCCCAGGTGTGCGTGGGTTGAGGTCGATAGAAACAGCACTCCAGGCAGCAATAGCCCCTGCAGCTGTGCCTGATTCCATATTCTCTGCCCCGTCAGCAGTCTCGGGGCTGTGCTGGTGGGAGGGTGTGAGGGTCCACGGCTTTGTTGGTGGCCCGGTGTGAGTGGGGCTCTGCTGGACTTTCTGCAGGAGTTGCCAGGGTGCCACCTGTAAAGAAGAGGATGTGTCACCCATAACTTCCAATGGAATTTCTCTCCGGGCTGAGGTGAGGAAGGAAAAAAAGGAATGATGGCCGGGACAGGAGGGGTATATCAGGCAGGGAAATGGAAAGCTTCTAGAAGAGTGCCCGGGGCCAGGACCATCCTGGCTGGCCTGCAGGCACCAAGTTGGCCTGCATGCTGTCGCTGGTGTGGCTCCACGGCCCTTCCTCTAGGCTTTCAAGCCCTTGTACATATTCAGGTGTTTTACCTGGGAAGGGTGGGAACAGTTCAGCAGCAGCTGGCCTGGGGCTCAGCTCACGTTTACTCACAGAGGCCTCGGCACGGTCCCCCAGCTTTGCAATGACGACGCTCCTTGCGTGGGGGGGCCGGGCTGCTGGCTGTATGGGAGATGATTCCCCACCTCTGACCAATGTCAGAATTGTTTACCGCTGGAGCAAGTGCCCTGATAGGGTTTTCCTCTGTATAACTGCTGGGTTCAGGTTTTTTTTTTTTCTTTTTTGGTTCAAGTTAGAATTTATTCATCTTTTATGTATTTATTGATATAAGCATGGAAATAATTCATTCATAGAAATACATCTGTGTGAAGGGAAGAACTTTTTTCTGTTTTATTTTTAAATTTCATTTCTAAAAATTTTGCAGTTTAATTATATTTATTTTTCTATACAGCAGGTTATTATTAGTTATCTATTTTATTCATATACATATATACAGGTCAATACCTATCTCCCAACTCATCTGACCACCATCACCCCATGGCTTCCCCCACTTGGTGTCCATACGTTTGTTCTCTACCTCTGTTTCTCTATTTCTGCCCTGCAAACCTGTTCATCTGTACCATATATCTAGGTTCCACATACATGCATTAATACAGAATATTTGTTTTGCTCTTTCTGACTTACTTCATTCTGTATGACAGTCTCTAGATCCACCGACTTCTCTACAAATAACCCAGTTTCATTCCTTTTCATGGCTGAGTCATATCCCATTTTATGTATGTACCACATCTTTATCCATTCATCTGTCTGTGGGCATTTAGGTTGCTTCCATTACCTGGCTATTGTAAATAGTGCTGCAATGAACATTGTGGTGAATGTGTGTTTTTGATTTATGGTTGTCTCTGTGTATATGCCCAGAAGTGGGATTGCTGGATCCTATGGTAATTCTATTTCTAGTTTCTTTAAGGAAACTCCATACTGTTCTCCATAGTGACTGTATCAATTTACCTTCCCACCAATAGTGGAAGAGGGTTCCTTTTGTCCACACCCTCCCCAGAATTTGTTGTTTGTAGATTTTCTGATGATGCCGATTCTAACAGGTGTGAGGTGATACCTCATTGTCGTTTTGATTTGCATTTCTCTAATAATTAGTGGTGTTGAGCAGCTTTTCATGTGCGTCTTGGCCGTCTCTGTGACTTCTTTGAAGAAACGTCTATTTAGATCTTCTGCCCATTTTTGTATTGGGTTGTTTGTTTTATTAATATTAAGCTGCGTGAGCTGTTTATATATATTGGAGATTAAACCCTTGTCCATTGATTCGTTTGCGAACGTTTTCGCCCATTCTGAGGGTTGCCTTTTTCCATTCCCGTTTTTTTTTAACCAAAAAAGAAAGAAAGCAAAAGAAGCAGAACACTAATGTGCGTGAAATATGCCTCTTGAAACTGTCGTTTTGAAATATGGACGTCTTTTGAACTTTTTGGTCGATATATGACCCCAGGATTTGTTTTCAGGGCAGGTGTCATTTACAGGCCTGCAATGATTTGGAATATCCACTGACCATTAGCGCTGGGATTAAAGCTGCTGTTGTGCGAAATGGCCACAAGGTGGCATCAGTTCTCCCTTAGCAAATCTGGTTACCAGGGCAACAGAGCCTCAATGGAAGCCTGTTCTAGATTGGAATTTAGAATGGAATGTGCCAGGAGAAAGCCCCTCAAGTTTGTCTCACTACTTCTTGTTCGTGTTTTTAATTTAATTTTTAATTTTTTATTACAGCAAGTTTGATTACAACGTTTGCTTGTTGTAGGTGTGCAAGATGTGGTTCTGTTACACATATACATATGTCTGTTCTTCCTGGGACCCTTTTCCCATGTACGTTATGACAGAATGTTGAGTAGTCTTCTCTTGGCATTCCGTAGGTCTTTGGTGATTATATATTTCACCTGTGTTTGTATATGTCTCTTAACCCCAATATCGTAATGAATCCAATCCTCACACCTTTCCATTGGTGAACCATAAGTTTGTTTAATGAATCTGTGATTGCCCTTCTCCGTGGAAATATCTGCCCTGGTATCCGTTTTTAGGTAACACCTATAAGTGATATCCTACGATATGTGTCTTTCACTTTCTGACTTACTACAAGTCACGTGATTACCTGTAGACTCATCTACGGGGCTGCAAATGGCATTGTGCTCTTTTTTTCCTTGGCTAATATTCTGTCTTAGCGAGGTCCATTTTCTGCAATGTGATTCCCTGAGGGCTGAGGATTAGCTGACCTGGGCAGCCTGACCCTGCCGGCAAGCCCTCCCCAGGTGTGCCTGGGTTGAGTTCAATAGAAACAGCACTCCAGGCAGCAATAGCCCCTGCAGCTGTGCCTGACTCCATATTCTCTGCCCCGTCAGCAGTCTCGGGGCTGTGCTGGTGGGAGGGTGTGAGGGTCCACGGCTTTGTTGGTGGCCCGGTGTGAGTGGGGCTCTGCTGGACTTTCTGCAGGAGTTGCCAGGCTGCCACCTGTAAAGAAGAGGATGTGTCACCCATAACTTCCACTGGAATTTCTCTCCGGGCTGAGGTGAGGAAGGAAAAAAAGGAATGATGGCCGGGACAGGAGGGGTATATCAGGCAGGGAAATGGAAAGCTTCTAGAAGAGTGCCCGGGGCCAGGACCATCCTGGCTGTCCTGCAGGCACCAAGTTGGCCTGCATGCTGTCGCTGGTGTGGCTCCACGGCCCTTCCTCTAGGCTTTCAAGCCCTTGTACATATTCAGGTGTTTTACCTGGGAAGGGTGGGAACAGTTCAGCAGCAGCTGGCCTGGGGCTCAGCTCACGTTTACTCACAGAGGCCTCGGCACGGTCCCCCAGCTTTGCAATGACGACGCTCCTTGCGTGGGGGGGCCGGGCTGCTGGCTGTATGGGAGATGATTCCCCACCTCTGACCAATGTCAGAATTGTTTACCGCTGGAGCAAGTGCCCTGATAGGGTTTTCCTCTGTATAACTGCTGGGTTCAGGTTTTTTTTTTTCTTTTTTGGTTCAAGTTAGAATTTATTCATCTTTTATGTATTTATTGATATAAGCATGGAAATAATTCATTCATAGAAATACATCTGTGTGAAGGGAAGAACTTTTTTCTGTTTTATTTTTAAATTTCATATCTAAAAATTTTGCAGTTTAATTATATTTATTTTTCGATACAGCAGGTTATTATTAGTTATCTATTTTATTCATATACATATATACAGGTCAATACCTATCTCCCAACTCATCTGACCACCATCACCCCATGGCTTCCCCCACTTGGTGTCCATACGTTTGTTCTCTACCTCTGTTTCTCTATTTCTGCCCTGCAAACCTGTTCATCTGTACCATATATCTAGGTTCCACATACATGCATTAATACAGAATATTTGTTTTGCTCTTTCTGACTTACTTCATTCTGTATGACAGTCTCTAGATCCACCGACTTCTCTACAAATAACCCAGTTTCATTCCTTTTCATGGCTGAGTCATATCCCATTTTATGTATGTACCACATCTTTATCCATTCATCTGTCTGTGGGCATTTAGGTTGCTTCCATTACCTGGCTATTGTAAATAGTGCTGCAATGAACATTGTGGTGAATGTGTGTTTTTGATTTATGATTTTCTCTGGCTATATGCACAGAAGTGGGATTGCTGGATCCTATGGTAATTCTATTTCTAGTTTCTTTAAGGAAACTCCATACTGTTCTCCATAGTGACTGTATCAATTTACCTTCCCACCAATAGTGGAAGAGGGTTCCTTTTGTCCACACCCTCCCCAGAATTTGTTGTTTGTAGATTTTCTGATGATGCCAATTCTAACAGGTGTGAGGTGATACCTCATTGTCGTTTTGATTTGCATTTCTCTAATAATTAGTGGTGTTGAGCATCTTTTCATGTGCGTCTTGGCCGTCTCTGTGACTTCTTTGAAGAAACGTCTATTTAGATCTTCTGCCCATTTTTGTATTGGGTTGTTTGTTTTATTAATATTAAGCTGCGTGAGCTGTTTATATATATTGGAGATTAAACCCTTGCCCATTGATTCGTTTGCGAACGTTTTCGCCCATTCTGAGGGTTGCCTTTTTCCATTCCCGTTTTTTTTAACCAAAAAAGAAAGAAAGCAAAAGAAGCAGAACACTAATGTGCGTGAAATATGCCTCTTGAAACTGTCGTTTTGAAATATGGACGTCTTTTGAACTTTTTGGTCGATATATGACCCCAGGATTTGTTTTCAGGGCAGGTGTCATTTACAGGCCTGCAATGATTTGGAATATCCACTGACCAGTAGCGCTGGGATTAAAGCTGCTGTTGTGCGAAATGGCCACAAGGTGGCAGCAGTTCTCCCTTAGCAAATCTGGTTACCAGGGCAACAGAGCCTCAATGGAAGCCTGTTCTAGATTGGAATTTAGAATGGAATGTGCCAGGAGAAAGCCCCTCAAGTTTGTCTCACTACTTCTTGTTCGTGTTTTTAATTTAATTTTTAATTTTTTATTACAGCAAGTTTGATTACAACGTTTGCTTGTTGTAGGTGTGCAAGATGTGGTTCTGTTACACATATACATATGTCTGTTCTTCCTGGGACCCTTTTCCCATGTACGTTATGACAGAATGTTGAGTAGTCTTCTCTTGGCATTCCGTAGGTCTTTGGTGATTATATATTTCACCTGTGTTTGTATATGTCTCTTAACCCCAATATCGTAATGAATCCAATCCTCACACCTTTCCATTGGTGAACCATAAGTTTGTTTAATGAATCTGTGATTGCCCTTCTCCGTGGAAATATCTGCCCTGGTATCCGTTTTTAGGTAACACCTATAAGTGATATCCTACGATATGTGTCTTTCACTTTCTGACTTACTACAAGTCCCGTGCTTACCTGTAGACTCATCTACGGGGCTGCAAATGGCATTGTGCCCTTTTTTTCCTTGGCTAATATTCTGTCTTAGCGAGGTCCATTTTCTGCAATGTGATTCCCTGAGGGCTGAGGATTAGCTGACCTGGGCAGCCTGACCCTGCCGGCAAGCCCTCCCCAGGTGTGCCTGGGTTGAGTTCAATAGAAACAGCACTCCAGGCAGCAATAGCCCCTGCAACTGTGCCTGACTCCATATTCTCTGCCCCGTCAGCAGTCTCGGGGCTGTGCTGGTGGGAGGGTGTGAGGGTCCACGGCTTTGTTGGTGGCCCGGTGTGAGTGGGGCTCTGCTGGAATTTCTGCAGGAGTTGCCAGGTTGCCACCTGTAAAGAAGAGGATGTGTCACCCATAATTTCCACTGGAATTTCTCTCCGGGCTGAGGTGAGGGAGGAAAAAAAAGAGTGGGGGCCGGGACAGGAGTGGTATCTCAGGCAGGGAAATGGAAAGCTTCCAGAAGAGCGCCCGGGGCCAGGACCATCGTGGCTGGCCTGCAGGCACCAAGTTGGCCTGCGTGCTGTCGCTGGTGTGGCTCCACGGCCCTTCCTCTAGGCTTTCAAGCCCTTGTACATATTCAGGTGTTTTACCTGGGAAGGGTGGGAACACTTCAGCAGCAGCTGGCCTGGGGCTCAGCTCACGTTTACTCACAGAGGCCTCGGCACTGTCCCCCAGCTTTGCAATCAGGACGCTCCTTGCGTGGGTGGGCCGGGCTGCTGGCTGTATGGGAGATGATTCCCCACATCTGACCAATCTCAGAATTGTTTACCGCTGGAACAAGTGCCCTGATAGGGTTTTCCTCTGTATAACTGCTGGGTACAGGATTTTTTTTTTCTTTTTTGGTTCAAGTTAGAAGTTATTCATCTTTTATGGATTTATTGATATAAGCATGGAAATAATTCATTCATAGAAATACATCTGTGTGAAGGGAAGAACTTTTTTTCTGTTTTATTTTTAAATTTCATTTCTAAAAATTTTGCAGTTTAATCATATTTATTTTTCTATACAGCAGGTAATTATTAGTTATCTATTTTATTCATATACATATATACAGGTCAATACCTATCTCCCAACTCATCTGACCACCAACACCCCATGGCTTCCCCTACTTGGTGTCCATACGTTTGTTCTCTACCTCTGTTTCTCTATTTCTGCCCTGCAAACCTGTTCATCTGTACCATATATCTACGTTCCACATACATGCATTAATACAGAATATTTGTTTTGCTCTTTCTGACTTACTTCATTCTGTATGACAGTCTCTAGATCCACCGACTTTTCTACAAATAACCCAGTTTCATTCCTTTTCATGGCTGAGTCATATCCCATTTTATGTATGTACCACATCTTTATCCATTCGTCTGTCTGTGGGCATTTAGGTTGCTTCCATTACCTGGCTATTGTAAATAGTGCTGCAATGAACATTGTGGTGAATGTGTGTTTTTGATTTATGGTTGTCTCTGGGTATATGCCCAGAAGTGGGATTGCTGGATCCTGTGGTAATTCTATTCCTAGTTTCTTTAAGGAAACTCCATACTGTTCTCCATAGTGACTGTATCAATTTACCTTCCCACTAATAGTGGAAGAGGGTTCCTTTTGTCCACACCCTCCCCAGAATTTGTTGTTTGTAGATTTTCTGATGCTGCCGATTCTAACAGGTGTGAGGTGATACCTCATTGTCATTTTGATTTGCATTTCTCTAATAATTAGTGGTGTTGAGCATCTTTTCATGTGCGTCTTGGCCGTCTCTGTGACTTCTTTGAAGAAACGTCTATTTAGATCTTCTGCCCATTTTTGTATTGGGTTGTTTGTTTTATTAATATTAAGCTGCGTGAGCTGTTTATATATATTGGAGATTAAACCCTTGTCCATTGATTCGTTTGCGAACGTTTTCGCCCATTCTGAGGGTTGCCTTTTTCCATTCCCGTTTTTTTTTAACCAAAAAAGAAAGAAAGCAAAAGAAGCAGAACACTAATGTGCGTGAAATATGCCTCTTGAAACTGTCGTTTTGAAATATGGACGTCTTTAGAACTTTTTGGTCGATATATGACCCCAGGATTTGTTTTCAGGGCAGGTGTCATTTACAGGCCTGCAATGATTTGGAATATCCACTGACCAGTAGCGCTGGGATTAAAGCTGCTGTTGTGCGAAATGGCCACAAGGTGGCAGCAGTTCTCCCTTAGCAAATCTGGTTACCAGGGCAACAGAGCCTCAATGGAAGCCTGTTCTAGATTGGAATTTAGAATGGAATGTGCCAGGAGAAAGCCCCTCAAGTTTGTCTCACTACTTCTTGTTCGTGTTTTTAATTTAATTTTTAATTTTTTATTACAGCAAGTTTGATTACAACGTTTGCTTGTTGTAGGTGTGCAAGATGTGGTTCTTTTACACATATACATATGTCTGTTCTTCCTGGGACCCTTTTCCCATGTACGTTATGACAGAATGTTGAGTAGTCTTCTCTTGGCATTCCGTAGGTCTTTGGTGATTATATATTTCACCTGTGTTTGTATATGTCTCTTAACCCCAATATCGTAATGAATCCAATCCTCACACCTTTCCATTGGTGAACCATAAGTTTGTTTAATGAATCTGTGATTGCCCTTCTCCGTGGAAATATCTGCCCTGGTATCCGTTTTTAGGTAACACCTATAAGTGATATCCTACGATATGTGTCTTTCACTTTCTGACTTACTACAAGTCCCGTGCTTACCTGTAGACTCATCTACGGGGCTGCAAATGGCATTGTGCCCTTTTTTTCCTTGGCTAATA
Source organism: Mesoplodon densirostris (assembly GCF_025265405.1). Lineage (NCBI taxonomy): Eukaryota > Metazoa > Chordata > Mammalia > Artiodactyla > Ziphiidae > Mesoplodon > Mesoplodon densirostris. The sequence goes on from NC_082666.1 coordinate 102,285,420, forward strand.
TTCTGTCTTAGCGAGGTCCATTTTCTGCAATGTGATTCCCTGAGGGCTGAGGATTAGCTGACCTGGGCAGCCTGACCCTGCCGGCAAGCCCTCCCCAGGTGTGCCTGGGTTGAGTTCAATAGAAACAGCACTCCAGGCAGCAATAGCCCCTGCAGCTGTGCCTGACTCCATATTCTCTGCCCCGTCAGCAGTCTCGGGGCTGTGCTGGTGGGAGGGTGTGAGGGTCCACGGCTTTGTTGGTGGCCCGGTGTGAGTGGGGCTCTGCTGGAATTTCTGCAGGAGTTGCCAGGTTGCCACCTGTAAAGAAGAGGATGTGTCACCCATAATTTCCACTGGAATTTCTCTCCGGGCTGAGGTGAGGGAGGAAAAAAAAGAGTGGGGGCCGGGACAGGAGTGGTATCTCAGGCAGGGAAATGGAAAGCTTCCAGAAGAGCGCCCGGGGCCAGGACCATCCTGGCTGGCCTGCAGGCACCAAGTTGGCCTGCGTGCTGTCGCTGGTGTGGCTCCACGGCCCTTCCTCTAGGCTTTCAAGCCCTTGTACATATTCAGGTGTTTTACCTGGGAAGGGTGGGAACACTTCAGCAGCAGCTGGCCTGTGGCTCAGCTCACGTTTACTCACAGAGGCCTCGGCACTGTCCCCCAGCTTTGCAATCAGGACGCTCCTTGCGTGGGTGGGCCGGGCTGCTGGCTGTATGGGAGATGATTCCCCACCTCTGACCAATCTCAGAATTGTTTACCGCTGGAACAAGTGCCCTGATAGGGTTTTCCTCTGTATAACTGCTGGGTACAGGATTTTTTTTTTCTTTTTTGGTTCAAGTTAGAAGTTATTCATCTTTTATGTATTTATTGATATAAGCATGGAAATAATTCATTCATAGAAATACATCTGTGTGAAGGGAAGAACTTTTTTTCTGTTTTATTTTTAAATTTCATTTCTAAAAATTTTGCAGTTTAATCATATTTATTTTTCTATACAGCAGGTTATTATTAGTTATCTATTTTATTCATATACATATATACAGGTCAATACCTATCTCCCAACTCATCTGACCACCAACACCCCATGGCTTCCCCTACGTGGTGTCCATACGTTTGTTCTCTACCTCTGTTTCTCTATTTCTGCCCTGCAAACCTGTTCATCTGTACCATATATCTACGTTCCACATACATGCATTAATACAGAATATTTGTTTTGCTCTTTCTGACTTACTTCATTCTGTATGACAGTCTCTAGATCCACCGACTTCTCTACAAATAACCCAGTTTCATTCCTTTTCATGGCTGAGTCATATCCCATTTTATGTATGTACCACATCTTTATCCATTCGTCTGTCTGTGGGCATTTAGGTTGCTTCCATTACCTGGCTATTGTAAATAGTGCTGCAATGAACATTGTGGTGAATGTGTGTTTTTGATTTATGGTTGTCTCTGGGTATATGCCCAGAAGTGGGATTGCTGGATCCTGTGGTAATTCTATTCCTAGTTTCTTTAAGGAAACTCCATACTGTTCTCCATAGTGACTGTATCAATTTACCTTCCCACTAATAGTGGAAGAGGGTTCCTTTTGTCCACACCCTCCCCAGAATTTGTTGTTTGTAGATTTTCTGATGCTGCCGATTCTAACAGGTGTGAGGTGATACCTCATTGTCATTTTGATTTGCATTTCTCTAATAATTAGTGGTGTTGAGCATCTTTTCATGTGCGTCTTGGCCGTCTCTGTGACTTCTTTGAAGAAACGTCTATTTAGATCTTCTGCCCATTTTTGTATTGGGTTGTTTGTTTTATTAATATTAAGCTGCGTGAGCTGTTTATATATATTGGAGATTAAACCCTTGTCCATTGATTCGTTTGCGAACGTTTTCGCCCATTCTGAGGGTTGCCTTTTTCCATTCCCGTTTTTTTTTAACCAAAAAAGAAAGAAAGCAAAAGAAGCAGAACACTAATGTGCGTGAAATATGCCTCTTGAAACTGTCGTTTTGAAATATGGACGTCTTTAGAACTTTTTGGTCGATATATGACCCCAGGATTTGTTTTCAGGGCAGGTGTCATTTACAGGCCTGCAATGATTTGGAATATCCACTGACCAGTAGCGCTGGGATTAAAGCTGCTGTTGTGCGAAATGGCCACAAGGTGGCAGCAGTTCTCCCTTAGCAAATCTGGTTACCAGGGCAACAGAGCCTCAATGGAAGCCTGTTCTAGATTGGAATTTAGAATGGAATGTGCCAGGAGAAAGCCCCTCAAGTTTGTCTCACTACTTCTTGTTCGTGTTTTTAATTTAATTTTTAATTTTTTATTACAGCAAGTTTGATTACAACGTTTGCTTGTTGTAGGTGTGCAAGATGTGGTTCTTTTACACATATACATATGTCTGTTCTTCCTGGGACCCTTTTCCCATGTACGTTATGACAGAATGTTGAGTAGTCTTCTCTTGGCATTCCGTAGGTCTTTGGTGATTATATATTTCACCTGTGTTTGTATATGTCTCTTAACCCCAATATCGTAATGAATCCAATCCTCACACCTTTCCATTGGTGAACCATAAGTTTGTTTAATGAATCTGTGATTGCCCTTCTCCGTGGAAATATCTGCCCTGGTATCCGTTTTTAGGTAACACCTATAAGTGATATCCTACGATATGTGTCTTTCACTTTCTGACTTACTACAAGTCCCGTGCTTACCTGTAGACTCATCTACGGGGCTGCAAATGGCATTGTGCCCTTTTTTTCCTTGGCTAATATTCTGTCTTAGCGAGGTCCATTTTCTGCAATGTGATTCCCTGAGGGCTGAGGATTAGCTGACCTGGGCAGCCTGACCCTGCCGGCAAGCCCTCCCCAGGTGTGCCTGGGTTGAGTTCAATAGAAACAGCACTCCAGGCAGCAATAGCCCCTGCAGCTGTGCCTGACTCCATATTCTCTGCCCCGTCAGCAGTCTCGGGGCTGTGCTGGTGGGAGGGTGTGAGGGTCCACGGCTTTGTTGGTGGCCCGGTGTGAGTGGGCCTCTGCTGGAATTTCTGCAGGAGTTGCCAGGTTGCCACCTGTAAAGAAGAGGATGTGTCACCCATAATTTCCACTGGAATTTCTCTCCGGGCTGAGGTGAGGGAGGAAAAAAAAGAGTGGGGGCCGGGACAGGAGTGGTATCTCAGGCAGGGAAATGGAAAGCTTCCAGAAGAGCGCCCGGGGCCAGGACCATCCTGGCTGGCCTGCAGGCACCAAGTTGGCCTGCGTGCTGTCGCTGGTGTGGCTCCACGGCCCTTCCTCTAGGCTTTCAAGCCCTTGTACATATTCAGGTGTTTTACCTGGGAAGGGTGGGAACAGTTCAGCAGCAGCTGGCCTGGGGCTCAGCTCACGTTTACTCACAGAGGCCTCGGCACTGTCCCCCAGCTTTGCAATCAGGACGCTCCTTGCGTGGGTGGGCCGGGCTGCTGGCTGTATGGGAGATGATTCCCCACCTCTGACCAATCTCAGAATTGTTTACCACTGGAACAAGTGCCCTGATAGGGTTTTCCTCTGTATAACTGCTGGGTACAGGATTTTTTTTTTCTTTTTTGGTTCAAGTTAGAAGTTATTCATCTTTTATGTATTTATTGATATAAGCATGGAAATAATTCATTCATAGAAATACATCTGTGTGAAGGGAAGAACTTTTTTTCTGTTTTATTTTTAAATTTCATTTCTAAAAATTTTGCAGTTTAATCATATTTATTTTTCTATACAGCAGGTTATTATTAGTTATCTATTTTATTCATATACATATATACAGGTCAATACCTATCTCCCAACTCATCTGACCACCAACACCCCATGGCTTCCCCCACTTGGTGTCCATACGTTTGTTCTCTACCTCTGTTTCTCTATTTCTGCCCTGCAAACCTGTTCATCTGTACCATATATCTAGGTTCCACATACATGCATTAATACAGAATATTTGTTTTGCTCTTTCTGACTTACTTCATTCTGTATGACAGTCTCTAGATCCACCGACTTCTCTACAAATAACCCAGTTTCATTCCTTTTCATGGCTGAGTCATATCCCATTTTATGTATGTACCACATCTTTATCCATTCGTCTGTCTGTGGGCATTTAGGTTGCTTCCATTACCTGGCTATTGTAAATAGTGCTGCAATGAACATTGTGGTGAATGTGTGTTTTTGATTTATGGTTGTCTCTGGGTATATGCCCAGAAGTGGGATTGCTGGATCCTGTGGTAATTCTATTCCTAGTTTCTTTAAGGAAACTCCATACTGTTCTCCATAGTGACTGTATCAATTTACCTTCCCACTAATAGTGGAAGAGAGTTCCTTTTGTCCACACCCTCCCCAGAATTTGTTGTTTGTAGATTTTCTGATGCTGCCGATTCTAACAGGTGTGAGGTGATACCTCATTGTCATTTTGATTTGCATTTCTCTAATAATTAGTGGTGTTGAGCAGCTTTTCATGTGCGTCTTGGCCGTCTCTGTGACTTCTTGGAAGAAACGTCTATTTAGATCTTCTGCCCATTTTTGTATTGGGTTGTTTGTTTTATTAATATTAAGCTGCGTGAGCTGTTTATATATATTGGAGATTAAACCCTTGTCCATTGATTCGTTTGCGAACGTTTTCGCCCATTCTGAGGGTTGCCTTTTTCCATTCCCGTTTTTTTTTAACCAAAAAAGAAAGAAAGCAAAAGAAGCAGAACACTAATGTGCGTGAAATATGCCTCTTGAAACTGTCGTTTTGAAATATGGACGTCTTTTGAACTTTTTGGTCGATATATGACCCCAGGATTTGTTTTCAGGGCAGGTGTCATTTACAGGCCTGCAATGATTTGGAATATCCACTGACCATTAGCGCTGGGATTAAAGCTGCTGTTGTGTGAAATGGCCACAAGGTGGCAGCAGTTCTCCCTTAGCAAATCTGGTTACTAGGGCAACAGAGCCTCAATGGAAGCCTGTTCTAGATTGGAATTTAGAATGGAATGTGCCAGGAGAAAGCCCCTCAAGTTTGTCTCACTACTTCTTGTTCGTGTTTTTAATTTAATTTTTAATTTTTTATTACAGCAAGTTTGATTACAACGTTTGCTTGTTGTAGGTGTGCAAGATGTGGTTCTGTTACACATATACATACGTCTGTTCTTCCTGGGACCCTTTTCCCATGTACATTATGACAGAATGTTGAGTAGTCTTCTCTTGGCATTCCGTAGGTCTTTGGTGATTATATATTTCACCTGTGTTTGTATATGTCTCTTAACCCCAATATCGTAATGAATCCAATCCTCACACCTTTCCATTGGTGAACCATAAGTTTGTTTAATGAATCTGTGATTGCCCTTCTCCGTGGAAATATCGGCCCTGGTATCCGTTTTTAGGTAACACCTATAAGTGATATCCTACGATATGTGTCTTTCACTTTCTGACTTACTACAAGTCACGTGCTTACCTGTAGACTCATCTACAGGGCTGCAAATGGCATTGTGCCCTTTTTTTCCTTGGCTAATATTCTGTCTTAGCGAGGTCCATTTTCTGCAATGTGATTCCCTGAGGGCTGAGGATTAGCTGACCTGGGCAGCCTGACCCTGCCGGCAAGCCCTCCCCAGGTGTGCGTGGGTTGAGGTCGATAGAAACAGCACTCCAGGCAGCAATAGCCCCTGCAGCTGTGCCTGATTCCATATTCTCTGCCCCGTCAGCAGTCTCGGGGCTGTGCTGGTGGGAGGGTGTGAGGGTCCACGGCTTTGTTGGTGGCCCGGTGTGAGTGGGGCTCTGCTGGACTTTCTGCAGGAGTTGCCAGGCTGCCACCTGTAAAGAAGAGGATGTGTCACCCATAACTTCCACTGGAATTTCTCTCCGGGCTGAGGTGAGGAAGGAAAAAAAGGAATGATGGCCGGGACAGGAGGGGTATATCAGGCAGGGAAATGGAAAGCTTCTAGAAGAGTGCCCGGGGGCAGGACCATCCTGGCTGGCCTGCAGGCACCAAGTTGGCCTGCATGCTGTCGCTGGTGTGGCTCCACGGCCCTTCCTCTAGGCTTTCAAGCCCTTGTACATATTCAGGTGTTTTACCTGGGAAGGGTGGGAACATTTCAGCAGCAGCTGGCCTGGGGCTCAGCTCACGTTTACTCACAGAGGCCTCGGCACAGTCCCCCAGCTTTGCAATGAGGAGGCTCCTTGCGTGGGGGGGCCGGGCTGCTGGCTGTATGGGAGATGATTCCCCACCTCTGACCAATGTCAGAATTGTTTACCGCTGGAGCAAGTGCCCTGATAGGGTTTTCCTCTGTATAACTGCTGGGTTCAGGTTTTTTTTTCTTTTTTGGTTCAAGTTAGAATTTATTCATCTTTTATGTATTTATTGATATAAGCATGGAAATAATTCATTCATAGAAATACATCTGTGTGAAGGGAAGAACTTTTTTTCTGTTTTATTTTTAAATTTCATTTCTAAAAATTTTGCAGTTTAATCATATTTATTTTTCTATACAGCAGGTTATTATTAGTTATCTATTTTATTCATATACATATATACAGGTCAATACCTATCTCCCAACTCATCTGACCACCAACACCCCATGGCTTCCCCCACTTGGTGTCCATACGTTTGTTCTCTACCTCTGTTTCTCTATTTCTGCCCTGCAAACCTGTTCATCTGTACCATATATCTACGTTCCACATACATGCATTAATACAGAATATTTGTTTTGCTCTTTCTGACTTACTTCATTCTGTATGACAGTCTCTAGATCCACCGACTTCTCTACAAATAACCCAGTTTCATTCCTTTTCATGGCTGAGTCATATCCCATTTTATGTATGTACCACATCTTTATCCATTCGTCTGTCTGTGGGCATTTAGGTTGCTTCCATTACCTGGCTATTGTAAATAGTGCTGCAATGAACATTGTGGTGAATGTGTGTTTTTGATTTATGGTTTTCTCTGGCTATATGCCCAGAAGTGGGATTGCTGGATCCTATGGTAATTCTATTTCTAGTTTCTTTAAGGAAACTCCATACGGTTCTCCATACGACTGTATCAATTTACCTTCCCACTAATAGTGGAAGAGGGTTCCTTTTGTCCACACCCTCCCCAGAATTTGTTGTTTGTAGATTTTCTGATGCTGCCGATTCTAACAGGTGTGAGGTGATACCTCATTGTCATTTTGATTTGCATTTCTCTAATAATTAGTGGTGTTGAGCAGCTTTTCATGTGCGTCTTGGCCGTCTCTGTGACTTCTTTGAAGAAACGTCTATTTAGATCTTCTGCCCATTTTTGTATTGGGTTGTTTGTTTTATTAATATTAAGCTGCGTGAGCTGTTTATATATATTGGAGATTAAACCCTTGTCCATTGATTCGTTTGCGAACGTTTTCGCCCATTCTGAGGGTTGCCTTTTTCCATTCCCGTTTTTTTTTAACCAAAAAAGAAAGAAAGCAAAAGAAGCAGAACACTAATGTGCGTGAAATATGCCTCTTGAAACTGTCGTTTTGAAATATGGACGTCTTTTGAACTTTTTGGTCGATATATGACCCCAGGATTTGTTTTCAGGGCAGGTGTCATTTACAGGCCTGCAATGATTTGGAATATCCACTGACCAGTAGCGCTGGGATTAAAGCTGCTGTTGTGCGAAATGGCCACAAGGTGGCAGCAGTTCTCCCTTAGCAAATCTGGTTACCAGGGCAACAGAGCCTCAATGGAAGCCTGTTCTAGATTGGAATTTAGAATGGAATGTGCCAGGAGAAAGCCCCTCAAGTTTGTCTCACTACTTCTTGTTCGTGTTTTTAATTTAATTTTTAATTTTTTATTACAGCAAGTTTGATTACAACGTTTGCTTGTTGTAGGTGTGCAAGATGTGGTTCTTTTACACATATACATATGTCTGTTCTTCCTGGGACCCTTTTCCCATGTACGTTATGACAGAATGTTGAGTAGTCTTCTCTTGGCATTCCGTAGGTCTTTGGTGATTATATATTTCACCTGTGTTTGTATATGTCTCTTAACCCCAATATCGTAATGAATCCAATCCTCACACCTTTCCATTGGTGAACCATAAGTTTGTTTAATGAATCTGTGATTGCCCTTCTCCGTGGAAATATCTGCCCTGGTATCCGTTTTTAGGTAACACCTATAAGTGATATCCTACGATATGTGTCTTTCACTTTCTGACTTACTACAAGTCCCGTGCTTACCTGTAGACTCATCTACGGGGCTGCAAATGGCATTGTGCCCTTTTTTTCCTTGGCTAATATTCTGTCTTAGCGAGGTCCATTTTCTGCAATGTGATTCCCTGAGGGCTGAGGATTAGCTGACCTGGGCAGCCTGACCCTGCCGGCAAGCCCTCCCCAGGTGTGCCTGGGTTGAGTTCAATAGAAACAGCACTCCAGGCAGCAATAGCCCCTGCAGCTGTGCCTGACTCCATATTCTCTGCCCCGTCAGCAGTCTCGGGGCTGTGCTGGTGGGAGGGTGTGAGGGTCCACGGCTTTGTTGGTGGCCCGGTGTGAGTGGGCCTCTGCTGGAATTTCTGCAGGAGTTGCCAGGTTGCCACCTGTAAAGAAGAGGATGTGTCACCCATAATTTCCACTGGAATTTCTCTCCGGGCTGAGGTGAGGGAGGAAAAAAAAGAGTGGGGGCCGGGACAGGAGTGGTATCTCAGGCAGGGAAATGGAAAGCTTCCAGAAGAGCGCCCGGGGCCAGGACCATCCTGGCTGGCCTGCAGGCACCAAGTTGGCCTGCGTGCTGTCGCTGGTGTGGCTCCACGGCCCTTCCTCTAGGCTTTCAAGCCCTTGTACATATTCAGGTGTTTTACCTGGGAAGGGTGGGAACACTTCAGCAGCAGCTGGCCTGGGGCTCAGCTCACGTTTACTCACAGAGGCCTCGGCACTGTCCCCCAGCTTTGCAATCAGGACGCTCCTTGCGTGGGGGGGCCGGGCTGCTGGCTGTATGGGAGATGATTCCCCACCTCTGACCAATCTCAGAATTGTTTACCGCTGGAACAAGTGCCCTGATAGGGTTTTCCTCTGTATAACTGCTGGGTACAGGATTTTTTTTTTTCTTTTTTGGTTCAAGTTAGAAGTTATTCATCTTTTATGTATTTATTGATATAAGCATGGAAATAATTCATTCATAGAAATACATCTGTGTGAAGGGAAGAACTTTTTTTCTGTTTTATTTTTAAATTTCATTTCTAAAAATTTTGCAGTTTAATCATATTTATTTTTCTATACAGCAGGTTATTATTAGTTATCTATTTTATTCATATACATATATAAAGGTCAATACCTATCTCCCAACTCATCTGACCACCAACACCCCATGGCTTCCCCCACTTGGTGTCCATACGTTTGTTCTCTACCTCTGTTTCTCTATTTCTGCCCTGCAAACCTGTTCATCTGTACCATATATCTAGGTTCCACATACATGCATTAATACAGAATATTTGTTTTGCTCTTTCTGACTTACTTCATTCTGTATGACAGTCTCTAGATCCACCGACTTCTCTACAAATAACCCAGTTTCATTCCTTTTCATGGCTGAGTCATATCCCATTTTATGTATGTACCACATCTTTATCCATTCGTCTGTCTGTGGGCATTTAGGTTGCTTCCATTACCTGGCTATTGTAAATAGTGCTGCAATGAACATTGTGGTGAATGTGTGTTTTTGATTTATGGTTGTCTCTGGGTATATGCCCAGAAGTGGGATTGCTGGATCCTGTGGTAATTCTATTCCTAGTTTCTTTAAGGAAACTCCATACTGTTCTCCATAGTGACTGTATCAATTTACCTTCCCACTAATAGTGGAAGAGAGTTCCTTTTGTCCACACCCTCCACAGAATTTGTTGTTTGTAGATTTTCTGATGCTGCCGATTCTAACAGGTGTGAGGTGATACCTCATTGTCATTTTGATTTGCATTTCTCTAATAATTAGTGGTGTTGAGCAGCTTTTCATGTGCGTCTTGGCCGTCTCTGTGACTTCTTTGAAGAAACGTCTATTTAGATCTTCTGCCCATTTTTGTATTGGGTTGTTTGTTTTATTAATATTAAGCTGCGTGAGCTGTTTATATATATTGGAGATTAAACCCTTGTCCATTGATTCGTTTGCGAACGTTTTCGCCCATTCTGAGGGTTGCCTTTTTCCATTCCCGTTTTTTTTTAACCAAAAAAGAAAGAAAGCAAAAGAAGCAGAACACTAATGTGCGTGAAATATGCCTCTTGAAACTGTCATTTTGAAATATGGACGTCTTTTGAACTTTTTGGTCGATATATGACCCCAGGATTTGTTTTCAGGGCAGGTGTCATTTACAGGCCTGCAATGATTTGGAATATCCACTGACCATTAGCGCTGGGATTAAAGCTGCTGTTGTGTGAAATGGCCACAAGGTGGCAGCAGTTCTCCCTTAGCAAATCTGGTTACTAGGGCAACAGAGCCTCAATGGAAGCCTGTTCTAGATTGGAATTTAGAATGGAATGTGCCAGGAGAAAGCCCCTCAAGTTTGTCTCACTACTTCTTGTTCGTGTTTTTAATTTAATTTTTAATTTTTTATTACAGCAAGTTTGATTACAACGTTTGCTTGTTGTGGGTGTGCAAGATGTGATTCTGTTACACATATACATATGTCTGTTCTTCCTGGGACCCTTTTCCCATGTACGTTATGACAGAATGTTGAGTAGTCTTCTCTTGGCATTCCGTAGGTCTTTGGTGATTATATATTTCACCTGTGTTTGTATATGTCTCTTAACCCCAATATCGTAATGAATCCAATCCTCACACCTTTCCATTGGTGAACCATAAGTTTGTTTAATGAATCTGTGATTGCCCTTCTCCGTGGAAATATCTGCCCTGGTATCCGTTTTTAGGTAACACCTATAAGTGATATCCTACGATATGTGTCTTTCACTTTCTGACTTACTACAAGTCCCGTGCTTACCTGTAGACTCATCTACGGGGCTGCAAATGGCATTGTGCCCTTTTTTTCCTTGGCTAATATTCTGTCTTAGCGAGGTCCATTTTCTGCAATGTGATTCCCTGAGGGCTGAGGATTAGCTGACCTGGGCAGCCTGACCCTGCCGGCAAGCCCTCCCCAGGTGTGCGTGGGTTGAGGTCGATAGAAACAGCACTCCAGGCAGCAATAGCCCCTGCAGCTGTGCCTGATTCCATATTCTCTGCCCCGTCAGCAGTCTCGGGGCTGTGCTGGTGGGAGGGTGTGAGGGTCCACGGCTTTGTTGGTGGCCCGGTGTGAGTGGGGCTCTGCTGGACTTTCTGCAGGAGTTGCCAGGCTGCCACCTGTAAAGAAGAGGATGTGTCACCCATAACTTCCACTGGAATTTCTCTCCGGGCTGAGGTGAGGAAGGAAAAAAAGGAATGATGGCCGGGACAGGAGGGGTATATCAGGCAGGGAAATGGAAAGCTTCTAGAAGAGTGCCCGGGGCCAGGACCATCCTGGCTGGCCTGCAGGCACCAAGTTGGCCTGCATGCTGTCGCTGGTGTGGCTCCACAGCCCTTCCTCTAGGCTTTCAAGCCCTTGTACATATTCAGGTGTTTTACCTGGGAAGGGTGGGAACAGTTCAGCAGCAGCTGGCCTGGGGCTCAGCTCACGTTTACTCACAGAGGCCTCGGCACGGTCCCCCAGCTTTGCAATGAGGATGCTCCTTGCGTGGGGGGGCCGGGCTGCTGGCTGTATGGGAGATGATTCCCCACCTCTGACCAATGTCAGAATTGTTTACCGCTGGAGCAAGTGCCCTGATAGGGTTTTCCTCTGTATAACTGCTGGGTTCAGGTTTTTTTTTTTCTTTTTTGGTTCAAGTTAGAATTTATTCATCTTTTATGTATTTATTGATATAAGCATGGAAATAATTCATTCATAGAAATACATCTGTGTGAAGGGAAGAACTTTTTTCTGTTTTATTTTTAAATTTCATTTCTAAAAATTTTGCAGTTTAATTATATTTATTTTTCTATACAGCAGGTTATTATTAGTTATCTATTTTATTCATATACATATATACAGGTCAATACCTATCTCCCAACTCATCTGACCACCATCACCCCATGGCTTCCCCCACTTGGTGTCCATACGTTTGTTCTCTACCTCTGTTTCTCTATTTCTGCCCTGCAAACCTGTTCATCTGTACCATATATCTAGGTTCCACATACATGCATTAATACAGAATATTTGTTTTGCTCTTTCTGACTTACTTCATTCTGTATGACAGTCTCTAGATCCACCGACTTCTCTACAAATAACCCAGTTTCATTCCTTTTCATGGCTGAGTCATATCCCATTTTATGTATGTACCACATCTTTATCCATTCATCTGTCTGTGGGCATTTATGTTGCTTCCATTACCTGGCTATTGTAAATAGTGCTGCAATGAACATTGTGGTGAATGTGTGTTTTTGATTTATGGTTGTCTCTGTGTATATGCCCAGAAGTGGGATTGCTGGATCCTATGGTAATTCTATTTCTAGTTTCTTTAAGGAAACTCCATACTGTTCTCCATAGTGACTGTATCAATTTACCTTCCCACCAATAGTGGAAGAGGGTTCCTTTTGTCCACACCCTCCCCAGAATTTGTTGTTTGTAGATTTTCTGATGATGCCGATTCTAACAGGTATGAGGTGATACCTCAGTGTCGTTTTGATTTGCATTTCTCTAATAATTAGTGGTGTTGAGCATCTTTTCATGTGCGTCTTGGCCGTCTCTGTGACTTCTTTGAAGAAACGTCTATTTAGATCTTCTGCCCATTTTTGTATTGGGTTGTTTGTTTTATTAATATTAAGCTGCGTGAGCTGTTTATATATATTGGAGATTAAACCCTTGTCCATTGATTCGTTTGCGAACGTTTTCGCCCATTCTGAGGGTTGCCTTTTTCGATTCCCGTTTTTTTTAACCAAAAAAGAAAGAAAGCAAAAGAAGCAGAACACTAATGTGCGTGAAATATGCCTCTTGAAACTGTCGTTTTGAAATATGGACGTCTTTTGAACTTTTTGGTCGATATATGACCCCAGGATTTGTTTTCAGGGCAGGTGTCATTTACAGGCCTGCAATGATTTGGAATATCCACTGACCAGTAGCGCTGGGATCAAAGCTGCTGTTGTGCGAAATGGCCACAAGGTGGCAGCAGTTCTCCCTTAGCAAATCTGGTTACCAGGTCAACAGAGCCTCAATGGAAGCCTGTCCTAGATTGGAATTTAGAATGGAATGTGCCAGGAGAAAGCCCCTCAAGTTTGTCTCACTACTTCTTGTTCGTGTTTTTAATTTAATTTTTAATTTTTTATTACAGCAAGTTTGATTACAACGTTTGCTTGTTGTAGGTGTGCAAGATGTGGTTCTTTTACACATATACATATGTCTGTTCTTCCTGGGACCCTTTTCCCATGTACGTTATGACAGAATGTTGAGTAGTCTTCTCTTGGCATTCCGTAGGTCTTTGGTGATTATATATTTCACCTGTGTTTGTATATGTCTCTTAACCCCAATATCGTAATGAATCCAATCCTCACACCTTTCCATTGGTGAACCATAAGTTTGTTTAATGAATCTGTGATTGCCCTTCTCCGTGGAAATATCTGCCCTGGTATCCGTTTTTAGGTAACACCTATAAGTGATATCCTACGATATGTGTCTTTCACTTTCTGACTTACTACAAGTCCCGTGCTTACCTGTAGACTCATCTACGGGGCTGCAAATGGCATTGTGCCCTTTTTTTCCTTGGCTAATATTCTGTCTTAGCGAGGTCCATTTTCTGCAATGTGATTCCCTGAGGGCTGAGGATTAGCTGACCTGGGCAGCCTGACCCTGCCGGCAAGCCCTCCCCAGGTGTGCCTGGGTTGAGTTCAATAGAAACAGCACTCCAGGCAGCAATAGCCCCTGCAGCTGTGCCTGACTCCATATTCTCTGCCCCGTCAGCAGTCTCGGGGCTGTGCTGGTGGGAGGGTGTGAGGGTCCACGGCTTTGTTGGTGGCCCGGTGTGAGTGGGCCTCTGCTGGAATTTCTGCAGGAGTTGCCAGGTTGCCACCTGTAAAGAAGAGGATGTGTCACCCATAATTTCCACTGGAATTTCTCTCCGGGCTGAGGTGAGGGAGGAAAAAAAAGAGTGGGGGCCGGGACAGGAGTGATATCTCAGGCAGGGAAATGGAAAGCTTCCAGAAGAGCGCCCGGGGCCAGGACCATCCTGGCTGGCCTGCAGGCACCAAGTTGGCCTGCGTGCTGTCGCTGGTGTGGCTCCACGGCCCTTCCTCTAGGCTTTCAAGCCCTTGTACATATTCAGGTGTTTTACCTGGGAAGGGTGGGAACAGTTCAGCAGCAGCTGGCCTGGGGCTCAGCTCACGTTTACTCACAGAGGCCTCGGCACTGTCCCCCAGCTTTGCAATCAGGACGCTCCTTGCGTGGGGGGGCCGGGCTGCTGGCTGTATGGGAGATGATTCCCCACCTCTGACCAATCTCAGAATTGTTTACCGCTGGAACAAGTGCCCTGATAGGGTTTTCCTCTGTATAACTGCTGGGTACAGGATTTTTTCTTTCTTTTTTGGTTCAAGTTAGAAGTTATTCATCTTTTATGTATTTATTGATATAAGCATGGAAATAATTCATTCATAGAAATACATCTGTGTGAAGGGAAGAACTTTTTTCTGTTTTATTTTTAAATTTCATTTCTAAAAATTTTGCAGTTTAATTATATTTATTTTTCTATACAGCAGGTTATTATTAGTTATCTATTTTATTCATATACATATATACAGGTCAATACCTATCTCCCAACTCATCTGACCACCATCACCCCATGGCTTCCCCCACTTGGTGTCCATACGTTTGTTCTCTACCTCTGTTTCTCTATTTCTGCCCTGCAAACCTGTTCATCTGTACCATATATCTACGTTCCACATACATGCATTAATACAGAATATTTGTTTTGCTCTTTCTGACTTACTTCATTCTGTATGACAGTCTCTAGATCCACCGACTTCTCTACAAATAACCCAGTTTCATTCCTTTTCATGGCTGAGTCATATCCCATTTTATGTATGTACCACATCTTTATCCATTCGTCTGTCTGTGGGCATTTAGGTTGCTTCCATTACCTGGCTATTGTAAATAGTGCTGCAATGAACATTGTGGTGAATGTGTGTTTTTGATTTATGGTTGTCTCTGGGTATATGCCCAGAAGTGGGATTGCTGGATCCTGTGGTAATTCTATTCCTAGTTTCTTTAAGGAAACTCCATACTGTTCTCCATAGTGACTGTATCAATTTACCTTCCCACTAATAGTGGAAGAGGGTTCCTTTTGTCCACACCCTCCCCAGAATTTGTTGTTTGTAGATTTTCTGATGCTGCCGATTCTAACAGGTGTGAGGTGATACCTCATTGTCATTTTGATTTGCATTTCTCTAATAATTAGTGGTGTTGAGCAGCTTTTCATGTGCGTCTTGGCCGTCTCTGTGACTTCTTTGAAGAAACGTCTATTTAGATCTTCTGCCCATTTTTGTATTGGGTTGTTTGTTTTATTAATATTAAGCTGCGTGAGCTGTTTATATATATTGGAGATTAAACCCTTGTCCATTGATTCGTTTGCGAACGTTTTCGCCCATTCTGAGGGTTGCCTTTTTCCATTCCCGTTTTTTTTAACCAAAAAAGAAAGAAAGCAAAAGAAGCAGAACACTAATGTGCGTGCAATATGCCTCTTGAAACTGTCGTTTTGAAATATGGACGTCTTTTGAACTTTTTGGTCGATATATGACCCCAGGATTTGTTTTCAGGGCAGGTGTCATTTACAGGCCTGCAATGATTTGGAATATCCACTGACCAGTAGCGCTGGGATTAAAGCTGCTGTTGTGCGAAATGGCCACAAGGTGGCAGCAGTTCTCCCTTAGCAAATCTGGTTACCAGGGCAACAGAGCCTCAATGGAAGCCTGTTCTAGATTGGAATTTAGAATGGAATGTGCCAGGAGAAAGCCCCTCAAGTTTGTCTCACTACTTCTTGTTCGTGTTTTTAATTTAATTTTTAATTTTTTATTACAGCAAGTTTGATTACAACGTTTGCTTGTTGTAGGTGTGCAAGATGTGGTTCTTTTACACATATACATATGTCTGTTCTTCCTGGGACCCTTTTCCCATGTACGTTATGACAGAATGTTGAGTAGTCTTCTCTTGGCATTCCGTAGGTCTTTGGTGATTATATATTTCACCTGTGTTTGTATATGTCTCTTAACCCCAATATCGTAATGAATCCAATCCTCACACCTTTCCATTGGTGAACCATAAGTTTGTTTAATGAATCTGTGATTGCCCTTCTCCGTGGAAATATCTGCCCTGGTATCCGTTTTTAGGTAACACCTATAAGTGATATCCTACGATATGTGTCTTTCACTTTCTGACTTACTACAAGTCCCGTGCTTACCTGTAGACTCATCTACGGGGCTGCAAATGGCATTGTGCCCTTTTTTTCCTTGGCTAATATTCTGTCTTAGCGAGGTCCATTTTCTGCAATGTGATTCCCTGAGGGCTGAGGATTAGCTGACCTGGGCAGCCTGACCCTGCCGGCAAGCCCTCCCCAGGTGTGCCTGGGTTGAGTTCAATAGAAACAGCACTCCAGGCAGCAATAGCCCCTGCAGCTGTGCCTGACTCCATATTCTCTGCCCCGTCAGCAGTCTCGGGGCTGTGCTGGTGGGAGGGTGTGAGGGTCCACGGCTTTGTTGGTGGCCCGGTGTGAGTGGGCCTCTGCTGGAATTTCTGCAGGAGTTGCCAGGTTGCCACCTGTAAAGAAGAGGATGTGTCACCCATAATTTCCACTGGAATTTCTCTCCGGGCTGAGGTGAGGGAGGAAAAAAAAGAGTGGGGGCCGGGACAGGAGTGGTATCTCAGGCAGGGAAATGGAAAGCTTCCAGAAGAGCGCCCGGGGCCAGGACCATCCTGGCTGGCCTGCAGGCACCAAGTTGGCCTGCGTGCTGTCGCTGGTGTGGCTCCACGGCCCTTCCTCTAGGCTTTCAAGCCCTTGTACATATTCAGGTGTTTTACCTGGGAAGGGTGGGAACAGTTCAGCAGCAGCTGGCCTGGGGCTCAGCTCACGTTTACTCACAGAGGCCTCGGCACTGTCCCCCAGCTTTGCAATCAGGACGCTCCTTGCGTGGGGGGGCCGGGCTGCTGGCTGTATGGGAGATGATTCCCCACCTCTGACCAATCTCAGAATTGTTTACCGCTGGAACAAGTGCCCTGATAGGGTTTTCCTCTGTATAACTGCTGGGTACAGGATTTTTTTTTTCTTTTTTGGTTCAAGTTAGAAGTTATTCATCTTTTATGTATTTATTGATATAAGCATGGAAATAATTCATTCATAGAAATACATCTGTGTGAAGGGAAGAACTTTTTTTCTGTTTTATTTTTAAATTTCATTTCTAAAAATTTTGCAGTTTAATCATATTTATTTTTCTATACAGCAGGTTATTATTAGTTATCTATTTTATTCATATACATATATACAGGTCAATACCTATCTCCCAACTCATCTGACCACCAACACCCCATGGCTTCCCCCACTTGGTGTCCATACGTTTGTTCTCTACCTCTGTTTCTCTATTTCTGCCCTGCAAACCTGTTCATCTGTACCATATATCTAGGTTCCACATACATGCATTAATACAGAATATTTGTTTTGCTCTTTCTGACTTACTTCATTCTGTATGACAGTCTCTAGATCCACCGACTTCTCTACAAATAACCCAGTTTCATTCCTTTTCATGGCTGAGTCATATCCCATTTTATGTATGTACCACATCTTTATCCATTCGTCTGTCTGTGGGCATTTAGGTTGCTTCCATTACCTGGCTATTGTAAATAGTGCTGCAATGAACATTGTGGTGAATGTGTGTTTTTGATTTATGGTTGTCTCTGGGTATATGCCCAGAAGTGGGATTGCTGGATCCTGTGGTAATTCTATTCCTAGTTTCTTTAAGGAAACTCCATACTGTTCTCCATAGTGACTGTATCAATTTACCTTCCCACTAATAGTGGAAGAGGGTTCCTTTTGTCCACACCCTCCCCAGAATTTGTTGTTTGTAGATTTTCTGATGATGCCGATTCTAACAGGTGTGAGGTGATACCTCATTGTCATTTTGATTTGCATTTCTCTAATAATTAGTGGTGTTGAGCAGCTTTTCATGTGCGTCTTGGCCGTCTCTGTGACTTCTTTGAAGAAACGTCTATTTAGATCTTCTGCCCATTTTTGTATTGGGTTGTTTGTTTTATTAATATTAAGCTGCGTGAGCTGTTTATATATATTGGAGATTAAACCCTTGTCCATTGATTCGTTTGCGAACGTTTTCGCCCATTCTGAGGGTTGCCTTTTTCCATTCCCGTTTTTTTTAACCAAAAAAGAAAGAAAGCAAAAGAAGCAGAACACTAATGTGCGTGCAATATGCCTCTTGAAACTGTCGTTTTGAAATATGGACGTCTTTTGAACTTTTTGGTCGATATATGACCCCAGGATTTGTTTTCAGGGCAGGTGTCATTTACAGGCCTGCAATGATTTGGAATATCCACTGACCAGTAGCGCTGGGATTAAAGCTGCTGTTGTGCGAAATGGCCACAAGGTGGCAGCAGTTCTCCCTTAGCAAATCTGGTTACCAGGGCAACAGAGCCTCAATGGAAGCCTGTTCTAGATTGGAATTTAGAATGGAATGTGCCAGGAGAAAGCCCCTCAAGTTTGTCTCACTACTTCTTGTTCGTGTTTTTAATTTAATTTTTAATTTTTCATTACAGCAAGTTTGATTACAACGTTTGCTTGTTGTAGGTGTGCAAGATGTGGTTCTTTTACACATATACATATGTCTGTTCTTCCTGGGACCCTTTTCCCATGTACGTTATGACAGAATGTTGAGTAGTCTTCTCTTGGCATTCCGTAGGTCTTTGGTGATTATATATTTCACCTGTGTTTGTATATGTCTCTTAACCCCAATATCGTAATGAATCCAATCCTCACACCTTTCCATTGGTGAACCATAAGTTTGTTTAATGAATCTGTGATTGCCCTTCTCCGTGGAAATATCTGCCCTGGTATCCGTTTTTAGGTAACACCTATAAGTGATATCCTACGATATGTGTCTTTCACTTTCTGACTTACTACAAGTCCCGTGCTTACCTGTAGACTCATCTACGGGGCTGCAAATGGCATTGTGCCCTTTTTTTCCTTGGCTAATATTCTGTCTTAGCGAGGTCCATTTTCTGCAATGTGATTCCCTGAGGGCTGAGGATTAGCTGACCTGGGCAGCCTGACCCTGCCGGCAAGCCCTCCCCAGGTGTGCCTGGGTTGAGTTCAATAGAAACAGCACTCCAGGCAGCAATAGCCCCTGCAGCTGTGCCTGACTCCATATTCTCTGCCCCGTCAGCAGTCTCGGGGCTGTGCTGGTGGGAGGGTGTGAGGGTCCACGGCTTTGTTGGTGGCCCGGTGTGAGTGGGCCTCTGCTGGAATTTCTGCAGGAGTTGCCAGGTTGCCACCTGTAAAGAAGAGGATGTGTCACCCATAATTTCCACTGGAATTTCTCTCCGGGCTGAGGTGAGGGAGGAAAAAAAAGAGTGGGGGCCGGGACAGGAGTGGTATCTCAGGCAGGGAAATGGAAAGCTTCCAGAAGAGCGCCCGGGGCCAGGACCATCCTGGCTGGCCTGCAGGCACCAAGTTGGCCTGCGTGCTGTCGCTGGTGTGGCTCCACGGCCCTTCCTCTAGGCTTTCAAGCCCTTGTACATATTCAGGTGTTTTACCTGGGAAGGGTGGGAACACTTCAGCAGCAGCTGGCCTGGGGCTCAGCTCACGTTTACTCACAGAGGCCTCGGCACTGTCCCCCAGCTTTGCAATCAGGACGCTCCTTGCGTGGGGGGGCCGGGCTGCTGGCTGTATGGGAGATGATTCCCCACCTCTGACCAATCTCAGAATTGTTTACCGCTGGAACAAGTGCCCTGATAGGGTTTTCCTCTGTATAACTGCTGGGTACAGGATTTTTTTTTTCTTTTTTGGTTCAAGTTAGAAGTTATTCATCTTTTATGTATTTATTGATATAAGCATGGAAATAATTCATTCATAGAAATACATCTGTGTGAAGGGAAGAACTTTTTTTCTGTTTTATTTTTAAATTTCATTTCTAAAAATTTTGCAGTTTAATCATATTTATTTTTCTATACAGCAGGTTATTATTAGTTATCTATTTTATTCATATACATATATACAGGTCAATACCTATCTCCCAACTCATCTGACCACCAACACCCCATGGCTTCCCCCACTTGGTGTCCATACGTTTGTTCTCTACCTCTGTTTCTCTATTTCTGCCCTGCAAACCTGTTCATCTGTACCATATATCTACGTTCCACATACATGCATTAATACAGAATATTTGTTTTGCTCTTTCTGACTTACTTCATTCTGTATGACAGTCTCTAGATCCACCGACTTCTCTACAAATAACCCAGTTTCATTCCTTTTCATGGCTGAGTCATATCCCATTTTATGTATGTACCACATCTTTATCCATTCGTCTGTCTGTGGGCATTTAGGTTGCTTCCATTACCTGGCTATTGTAAATAGTGCTGCAATGAACATTGTGGTGAATGTGTGTTTTTGATTTATGGTTGTCTCTGGGTATATGCCCAGAAGTGGGATTGCTGGATCCTGTGGTAATTCTATTCCTAGTTTCTTTAAGGAAACTCCATACTGTTCTCCATAGTGACTGTATCAATTTACCTTCCCACTAATAGTGGAAGAGGGTTCCTTTTGTCCACACCCTCCCCAGAATTTGTTGTTTGTAGATTTTCTGATGCTGCCGATTCTAACAGGTGTGAGGTGATACCTCATTGTCATTTTGATTTGCATTTCTCTAATAATTAGTGGTGTTGAGCAGCTTTTCATGTGCGTCTTGGCCGTCTCTGTGACTTCTTTGAAGAAACGTCTATTTAGATCTTCTGCCCATTTTTGTATTGGGTTGTTTGTTTTATTAATATTAAGCTGCGTGAGCTGTTTATATATATTGGAGATTAAACCCTTGTCCATTGATTCGTTTGCGAACGTTTTCGCCCATTCTGAGGGTTGCCTTTTTCCATTCCCGTTTTTTTTAACCAAAAAAGAAAGAAAGCAAAAGAAGCAGAACACTAATGTGCGTGCAATATGCCTCTTGAAACTGTCGTTTTGAAATATGGACGTCTTTTGAACTTTTTGGTCGATATATGACCCCAGGATTTGTTTTCAGGGCAGGTGTCATTTACAGGCCTGCAATGATTTGGAATATCCACTGACCAGTAGCGCTGGGATTAAAGCTGCTGTTGTGCGAAATGGCCACAAGGTGGCAGCAGTTCTCCCTTAGCAAATCTGGTTACCAGGGCAACAGAGCCTCAATGGAAGCCTGTTCTAGATTGGAATTTAGAATGGAATGTGCCAGGAGAAAGCCCCTCAAGTTTGTCTCACTACTTCTTGTTCGTGTTTTTAATTTAATTTTTAATTTTTCATTACAGCAAGTTTGATTACAACGTTTGCTTGTTGTAGGTGTGCAAGATGTGGTTCTTTTACACATATACATATGTCTGTTCTTCCTGGGACCCTTTTCCCATGTACGTTATGACAGAATGTTGAGTAGTCTTCTCTTGGCATTCCGTAGGTCTTTGGTGATTATATATTTCACCTGTGTTTGTATATGTCTCTTAACCCCAATATCGTAATGAATCCAATCCTCACACCTTTCCATTGGTGAACCATAAGTTTGTTTAATGAATCTGTGATTGCCCTTCTCCGTGGAAATATCTGCCCTGGTATCCGTTTTTAGGTAACACCTATAAGTGATATCCTACGATATGTGTCTTTCACTTTCTGACTTACTACAAGTCCCGTGCTTACCTGTAGACTCATCTACGGGGCTGCAAATGGCATTGTGCCCTTTTTTTCCTTGGCTAATATTCTGTCTTAGCGAGGTCCATTTTCTGCAATGTGATTCCCTGAGGGCTGAGGATTAGCTGACCTGGGCAGCCTGACCCTGCCGGCAAGCCCTCCCCAGGTGTGCCTGGGTTGAGTTCAATAGAAACAGCACTCCAGGCAGCAATAGCCCCTGCAGCTGTGCCTGACTCCATATTCTCTGCCCCGTCAGCAGTCTCGGGGCTGTGCTGGTGGGAGGGTGTGAGGGTCCACGGCTTTGTTGGTGGCCCGGTGTGAGTGGGCCTCTGCTGGAATTTCTGCAGGAGTTGCCAGGTTGCCACCTGTAAAGAAGAGGATGTGTCACCCATAATTTCCACTGGAATTTCTCTCCGGGCTGAGGTGAGGGAGGAAAAAAAAGAGTGGGGGCCGGGACAGGAGTGGTATCTCAGGCAGGGAAATGGAAAGCTTCCAGAAGAGCGCCCGGGGCCAGGACCATCCTGGCTGGCCTGCAGGCACCAAGTTGGCCTGCGTGCTGTCGCTGGTGTGGCTCCACGGCCCTTCCTCTAGGCTTTCAAGCCCTTGTACATATTCAGGTGTTTTACCTGGGAAGGGTGGGAACACTTCAGCAGCAGCTGGCCTGGGGCTCAGCTCACGTTTACTCACAGAGGCCTCGGCACTGTCCCCCAGCTTTGCAATCAGGACGCTCCTTGCGTGGGGGGGCCGGGCTGCTGGCTGTATGGGAGATGATTCCCCACCTCTGACCAATCTCAGAATTGTTTACCGCTGGAACAAGTGCCCTGATAGGGTTTTCCTCTGTATAACTGCTGGGTACAGGATTTTTTTTTTCTTTTTTGGTTCAAGTTAGAAGTTATTCATCTTTTATGTATTTATTGATATAAGCATGGAAATAATTCATTCATAGAAATACATCTGTGTGAAGGGAAGAACTTTTTTTCTGTTTTATTTTTAAATTTCATTTCTAAAAATTTTGCAGTTTAATCATATTTATTTTTCTATACAGCAGGTTATTATTAGTTATCTATTTTATTCATATACATATATACAGGTCAATACCTATCTCCCAACTCATCTGACCACCAACACCCCATGGCTTCCCCCACTTGGTGTCCATACGTTTGTTCTCTACCTCTGTTTCTCTATTTCTGCCCTGCAAACCTGTTCATCTGTACCATATATCTACGTTCCACATACATGCATTAATACAGAATATTTGTTTTGCTCTTTCTGACTTACTTCATTCTGTATGACAGTCTCTAGATCCACCGACTTCTCTACAAATAACCCAGTTTCATTCCTTTTCATGGCTGAGTCATATCCCATTTTATGTATGTACCACATCTTTATCCATTCGTCTGTCTGTGGGCATTTAGGTTGCTTCCATTACCTGGCTATTGTAAATAGTGCTGCAATGAACATTGTGGTGAATGTGTGTTTTTGATTTATGGTTGTCTCTGGGTATATGCCCAGAAGTGGGATTGCTGGATCCTGTGGTAATTCTATTCCTAGTTTCTTTAAGGAAACTCCATACTGTTCTCCATAGTGACTGTATCAATTTACCTTCCCACTAATAGTGGAAGAGGGTTCCTTTTGTCCACACCCTCCCCAGAATTTGTTGTTTGTAGATTTTCTGATGCTGCCGATTCTAACAGGTGTGAGGTGATACCTCATTGTCATTTTGATTTGCATTTCTCTAATAATTAGTGGTGTTGAGCAGCTTTTCATGTGCGTCTTGGCCGTCTCTGTGACTTCTTTGAAGAAACGTCTATTTAGATCTTCTGCCCATTTTTGTATTGGGTTGTTTGTTTTATTAATATTAAGCTGCGTGAGCTGTTTATATATATTGGAGATTAAACCCTTGTCCATTGATTCGTTTGCGAACGTTTTCGCCCATTCTGAGGGTTGCCTTTTTCCATTCCCGTTTTTTTTAACCAAAAAAGAAAGAAAGCAAAAGAAGCAGAACACTAATGTGCGTGAAATATGCCTCTTGAAACTGTCATTTTGAAATATGGACGTCTTTTGAACTTTTTGGTCGATATATGACCCCAGGATTTGTTTTCAGGGCAGGTGTCATTTACAGGCCTGCAATGATTTGGAATATCCACTGACCAGTAGCGCTGGGATTAAAGCTGCTGTTGTGCGAAATGGCCACAAGGTGGCAGCAGTTCTCCCTTAGCAAATCTGGTTACCAGGGCAACAGAGCCTCAATGGAAGCCTGTTCTAGATTGGAATTTAGAATGGAATGTGCCAGGAGAAAGCCCCTCAAGTTTGTCTCACTACTTCTTGTTCGTGTTTTTAATTTAATTTTTTATTTTTTATTACAGCAAGTTTGATTACAACGTTTGCTTGTTGTAGGTGTGCAAGATGTGGTTCTTTTACACATATACATATGTCTGTTCTTCCTGGGACCCTTTTCCCATGTACGTTATGACAGAATGTTGAGTAGTCTTCTCTTGGCATTCCGTAGGTCTTTGGTGATTATATATTTCACCTGTGTTTGTATATGTCTCTTAACCCCAATATCGTAATGAATCCAATCCTCACACCTTTCCATTGGTGAACCATAAGTTTGTTTAATGAATCTGTGATTGCCCTTCTCCGTGGAAATATCTGCCCTGGTATCCGTTTTTAGGTAACACCTATAAGTGATATCCTACGATATGTGTCTTTCACTTTCTGACTTACTACAAGTCCCGTGCTTACCTGTAGACTCATCTACGGGGCTGCAAATGGCATTGTGCCCTTTTTTTCCTTGGCTAATATTCTGTCTTAGCGAGGTCCATTTTCTGCAATGTGATTCCCTGAGGGCTGAGGATTAGCTGACCTGGGCAGCCTGACCCTGCCGGCAAGCCCTCCCCAGGTGTGCCTGGGTTGAGTTCAATAGAAACAGCACTCCAGGCAGCAATAGCCCCTGCAGCTGTGCCTGACTCCATATTCTCTGCCCCGTCAGCAGTCTCGGGGCTGTGCTGGTGGGAGGGTGTGAGGGTCCACGGCTTTGTTGGTGGCCCGGTGTGAGTGGGGCTCTGCTGGAATTTCTGCAGGAGTTGCCAGGTTGCCACCTGTAAAGAAGAGGATGTGTCACCCATAATTTCCACTGGAATTTCTCTCCGGGCTGAGGTGAGGGAGGAAAAAAAAGAGTGGGGGCCGGGACAGGAGTGGTATCTCAGGCAGGGAAATGGAAAGCTTCCAGAAGAGCGCCCGGGGCCAGGACCATCCTGGCTGGCCTGCAGGCACCAAGTTGGCCTGCGTGCTGTCGCTGGTGTGGCTCCACGGCCCTTCCTCTAGGCTTTCAAGCCCTTGTACATATTCAGGTGTTTTACCTGGGAAGGTTGGGAACAGTTCAGCAGCAGCTGGCCTGGGGCTCAGCTCACGTTTACTCACAGAGGCCTCGGCACTGTCCCCCAGCTTTGCAATCAGGACGCTCCTTGCGTGGGGGGGCCGGGCTGCTGGCTGTATGGGAGATGATTCCCCACCTCTGACCAATCTCAGAATTGTTTACCGCTGGAACAAGTGCCCTGATAGGGTTTTCCTCTGTATAACTGCTGGGTACAGGATTTTTTTTTTCTTTTTTGGTTCAAGTTAGAAGTTATTCATCTTTTATGTATTTATTGATATAAGCATGGAAATAATTCATTCATAGAAATACATCTGTGTGAAGGGAAGAACTTTTTTTCTGTTTTATTTTTAAATTTCATTTCTAAAAATTTTGCAGTTTAATCATATTTATTTTTCTATACAGCAGGTTATTATTAGTTATCTATTTTATTCATATACATATATACAGGTCAATACCTATCTCCCAACTCATCTGACCACCAACACCCCATGGCTTCCCCCACTTGGTGTCCATACGTTTGTTCTCTACCTCTGTTTCTCTATTTCTGCCCTGCAAACCTGTTCATCTGTACCATATATCTAGGTTCCACATACATGCATTAATACAGAATATTTGTTTTGCTCTTTCTGACTTACTTCATTCTGTATGACAGTCTCTAGATCCACCGACTTCTCTACAAATAACCCAGTTTCATTCCTTTTCATGGCTGAGTCATATCCCATTTTATGTATGTACCACATCTTTATCCATTCGTCTGTCTGTGGGCATTTAGGTTGCTTCCATTACCTGGCTATTGTAAATAGTGCTGCAATGAACATTGTGGTGAATGTGTGTTTTTGATTTATGGTTGTCTCTGGGTATATGCCCAGAAGTGGGATTGCTGGATCCTGTGGTAATTCTATTCCTAGTTTCTTTAAGGAAACTCCATACTGTTCTCCATAGTGACTGTATCAATTTACCTTCCCACTAATAGTGGAAGAGGGTTCCTTTTGTCCACACCCTCCCCAGAATTTGTTGTTTGTAGATTTTCTGATGCTGCCGATTCTAACAGGTGTGAGGTGATACCTCATTGTCATTTTGATTTGCATTTCTCTAATAATTAGTGGTGTTGAGCAGCTTTTCATGTGCGTCTTGGCCGTCTCTGTGACTTCTTTGAAGAAACGTCTATTTAGATCTTCTGCCCATTTTTGTATTGGGTTGTTTGTTTTATTAATATTAAGCTGCGTGAGCTGTTTATATATATTGGAGATTAAACCCTTGTCCATTGATTCGTTTGCGAACGTTTTCGCCCATTCTGAGGGTTGCCTTTTTCCATTCCCGTTTTTTTTAACCAAAAAAGAAAGAAAGCAAAAGAAGCAGAACACTAATGTGCGTGAAATATGCCTCTTGAAACTGTCGTTTTGAAATATGGACGTCTTTTGAACTTTTTGGTCGATATATGACCCCAGGATTTGTTTTCAGGGCAGGTGTCATTTACAGGCCTGCAATGATTTGGAATATCCACTGACCAGTAGCGCTGGGATTAAAGCTGCTGTTGTGCGAAATGGCCACAAGGTGGCAGCAGTTCTCCCTTAGCAAATCTGGTTACCAGGGCAACAGAGCCTCAATGGAAGCCTGTTCTAGATTGGAATTTAGAATGGAATGTGCCAGGAGAAAGCCCCTCAAGTTTGTCTCACTACTTCTTGTTCGTGTTTTTAATTTAATTTTTAATTTTTTATTACAGCAAGTTTGATTACAACGTTTGCTTGTTGTAGGTTTGCAAGATGTGGTTCTTTTACACATATACATATGTCTGTTCTTCCTGGGACCCTTTTCCCATGTACGTTATGACAGAATGTTGAGTAGTCTTCTCTTGGCATTCCGTAGGTCTTTGGTGATTATATATTTCACCTGTGTTTGTATATGTCTCTTAACCCCAATATCGTAATGAATCCAATCCTCACACCTTTCCATTGGTGAACCATAAGTTTTTTTAATGAATCTGTGATTGCCCTTCTCCGTGGAAATATCTGCCCTGGTATCCGTTTTTAGGTAACACCTATAAGTGATATCCTACGATATGTGTCTTTCACTTTCTGACTTACTACAAGTCCCGTGCTTACCTGTAGACTCATCTACGGGGCTGCAAATGGCATTGTGCCCTTTTTTTCCTTGGCTAATATTCTGTCTTAGCGAGGTCCATTTTCTGCAATGTGATTCCCTGAGGGCTGAGGATTAGCTGACCTGGGCAGCCTGACCCTGCCGGCAAGCCCTCCCCAGGTGTGCCTGGGTTGAGTTCAATAGAAACAGCACTCCAGGCAGCAATAGCCCCTGCAGCTGTGCCTGACTCCATATTCTCTGCCCCGTCAGCAGTCTCGGGGCTGTGCTGGTGGGAGGGTGTGAGGGTCCACGGCTTTGTTGGTGGCCCGGTGTGAGTGGGGCTCTGCTGGACTTTCTGCAGGAGTTGCCAGGCTGCCACCTGTAAAGAAGAGGATGTGTCACCCATAACTTCCACTGGAATTTCTCTCCGGGCTGAGGTGAGGAAGGAAAAAAAGGAATGATGGCCGGGACAGGAGGGGTATATCAGGCAGGGAAATGGAAAGCTTCTAGAAGAGTGCCCGGGGCCAGGACCATCCTGGCTGGCCTGCAGGCACCAAGTTGGCCTGCATGCTGTCGCTGGTGTGGCTCCACGGCCCTTCCTCTAGGCTTTCAAGCCCTTGTACATATTCAGGTGTTTTACCTGGGAAGGGTGGGAACATTTCAGCAGCAGCTGGCCTGGGGCTCAGCTCACGTTTACTCACAGAGGCCTCGGCACGGTCCCCCAGCTTTGCAATGAGGAGGCTCCTTGCGTGGGGGGGCCGGGCTGCTGGCTGTATGGGAGATGATTCCCCACCTCTGACCAATGTCAGAATTGTTTACCGCTGGAGCAAGTGCCCTGATAGGGTTTTCCTCTGTATAACTGCTGGGTTCAGGTTTTTTTTTCTTTTTTGGTTCAAGTTAGAATTTATTCATCTTTTATGTATTTATTGATATAAGCATGGAAATAATTCATTCATAGAAATACATCTGTGTGAAGGGAAGAACTTTTTTTCTGTTTTATTTTTAAATTTCATTTCTAAAAATTTTGCAGTTTAATCATATTTATTTTTCTATACAGCAGGTTATTATTAGTTATCTATTTTATTCATATACATATATACAGGTCAATACCTATCTCCCAACTCATCTGACCACCAACACCCCATGGCTTCCCCCACTTGATGTCCATACGTTTGTTCTCTACCTCTGTTTCTCTATTTCTGCCCTGCAAACCTGTTCATCTGTACCATATATCTACGTTCCACATACATGCATTAATACAGAATATTTGTTTTGCTCTTTCTGACTTACTTCATTCTGTATGACAGTCTCTAGATCCACCGACTTCTCTACAAATAACCCAGTTTCATTCCTTTTCATGGCTGAGTCATATCCCATTTTATGTATGTACCACATCTTTATCCATTCGTCTGTCTGTGGGCATTTAGGTTGCTTCCATTACCTGGCTATTGTAAATAGTGCTGCAATGAACATTGTGGTGAATGTGTGTTTTTGATTTATGGTTGTCTCTGGGTATATGCCCAGAAGTGGGATTGCTGGATCCTGTGGTAATTCTATTCCTAGTTTCTTTAAGGAAACTCCATACTGTTCTCCATAGTGACTGTATCAATTTACCTTCCCACTAATAGTGGAAGAGGGTTCCTTTTGTCCACACCCTCCCCAGAATTTGTTGTTTGTAGATTTTCTGATGCTGCCGATTCTAACAGGTGTGAGGTGATACCTCATTGTCATTTTGATTTGCATTTCTCTAATAATTAGTGGTGTTGAGCAGCTTTTCATGTGCGTCTTGGCCGTCTCTGTGACTTCTTTGAAGAAACGTCTATTTAGATCTTCTGCCCATTTTTGTATTGGGTTGTTTGTTTTATTAATATTAAGCTGCGTGAGCTGTTTATATATATTGGAGATTAAACCCTTGTCCATTGATTCGTTTGCGAACGTTTTCGCCCATTCTGAGGGTTGCCTTTTTCCATTCCCGTTTTTTTTTAACCAAAAAAGAAAGAAAGCAAAAGAAGCAGAACACTAATGTGCGTGAAATATGCCTCTTGAAACTGTCGTTTTGAAATATGGACGTCTTTTGAACTTTTTGGTCGATATATGACCCCAGGATTTGTTTTCAGGGCAGGTGTCATTTACAGGCCTGCAATGATTTGGAATATCCACTGACCAGTAGCGCTGGGATTAAAGCTGCTGTTGTGCGAAATGGCCACAAGGTGGCAGCAGTTCTCCCTTAGCAAATCTGGTTACCAGGGCAACAGAGCCTGAATGGAAGCCTGTTCTAGATTGGAATTTAGAATGGAATGTGCCAGGAGAAAGCCCCTCAAGTTTGTCTCACTACTTCTTGTTCGTGTTTTTAATTTAATTTTTAATTTTTTATTACAGCAAGTTTGATTACAACGTTTGCTTGTTGTAGGTGTGCAAGATGTGGTTCTTTTACACATATACATATGTCTGTTCTTCCTGGGACCCTTTTCCCATGTACGTTATGACAGAATGTTGAGTAGTCTTCTCTTGGCATTCCGTAGGTCTTTGGTGATTATATATTTCACCTGTGTTTGTATATGTCTCTTAACCCCAATATCGTAATGAATCCAATCCTCACACCTTTCCATTGGTGAACCATAAGTTTGTTTAATGAATCTGTGATTGCCCTTCTCCGTGGAAATATCTGCCCTGGTATCCGTTTTTAGGTAACACCTATAAGTGATATCCTACGATATGTGTCTTTCACTTTCTGACTTACTACAAGTCCCGTGCTTACCTGTAGACTCATCTACGGGGCTGCAAATGGCATTGTGCCCTTTTTTTCCTTGGCTAATATTCTGTCTTAGCGAGGTCCATTTTCTGCAATGTGATTCCCTGAGGGCTGAGGATTAGCTGACCTGGGCAGCCTGACCCTGCCGGCAAGCCCTCCCCAGGTGTGCCTGGGTTGAGTTCAATAGAAACAGCACTCCAGGCAGCAATAGCCCCTGCAGCTGTGCCTGACTCCATATTCTCTGCCCCGTCAGCAGTCTCGGGGCTGTGCTGGTGGGAGGGTGTGAGGGTCCAAGGCTTTGTTGGTGGCCCGGTGTGAGTGGGGCTCTGCTGGAATTTCTGCAGGAGTTGCCAGGTTGCCACCTGTAAAGAAGAGGATGTGTCACCCATAATTTCCACTGGAATTTCTCTCCGGGCTGAGGTGAGGGAGGAAAAAAAAAGAGTGGGGGCCGGGACAGGAGTGGTATCTCAGGCAGGGAAATGGAAAGCTTCCAGAAGAGCGCCCGGGGCCAGGACCATCCTGGCTGGCCTGCAGGCACCAAGTTGGCCTGCGTGCTGTCGCTGGTGTGGCTCCACGGCCCTTCCTCTAGGCTTTCAAGCCCTTGTACATATTCAGGTGTTTTACCTGGGAAGGGTGGGAACAGTTCAGCAGCAGCTGGCCTGGGGCTCAGCTCACGTTTACTCACAGAGGCCTCGGCACTGTCCCCCAGCTTTGCAATCAGGACGCTCCTTGCGTGGGGGGGCCGGGCTGCTGGCTGTATGGGAGATGATTCCCCACCTCTGACCAATCTCAGAATTGTTTACCGCTGGAACAAGTGCCCTGATAGGGTTTTCCTCTGTATAACTGCTGGGTACAGGATTTTTTTTTTCTTTTTTGGTTCAAGTTAGAAGTTATTCATCTTTTATGTATTTATTGATATAAGCATGGAAATAATTCATTCATAGAAATACATCTGTGTGAAGGGAAGAACTTTTTTTCTGTTTTATTTTTAAATTTCATTTCTAAAAATTTTGCAGTTTAATCATATTTATTTTTCTATACAGCAGGTTATTATTAGTTATCTATTTTATTCATATACATATATACAGGTCAATACCTATCTCCCAACTCATCTGACCACCAACACCCCATGGCTTCCCCCACTTGGTGTCCATACGTTTGTTCTCTACCTCTGTTTCTCTATTTCTGCCCTGCAAACCTGTTCATCTGTACCATATATCTAGGTTCCACATACATGCATTAATACAGAATATTTGTTTTGCTCTTTCTGACTTACTTCATTCTGTATGACAGTCTCTAGATCCACCGACTTCTCTACAAATAACCCAGTTTCATTCCTTTTCATGGCTGAGTCATATCCCATTTTATGTATGTACCACATCTTTATCCATTCGTCTGTCTGTGGGCATTTAGGTTGCTTCCATTACCTGGCTATTGTAAATAGTGCTGCAATGAACATTGTGGTGAATGTGTGTTTTTGATTTATGGTTGTCTCTGGGTATATGCCCAGAAGTGGGATTGCTGGATCCTATGGTAATTCTATTCCTAGTTTCTTTAAGGAAACTCCATACTGTTCTCCATAGTGACTGTATCAATTTACCTTCCCACTAATAGTGGAAGAGTGTTCCTTTTGTCCACACCCTCCCCAGAATTTGTTGTTTGTAGATTTTCTGATGCTGCCGATTCTAACAGGTGTGAGGTGATACCTCATTGTCATTTTGATTTGCATTTCTCTAATAATTAGTGGTGTTGAGCATCTTTTCATGTGCGTCTTGGCCGTCTCTGTGACTTCTTTGAAGAAACGTCTATTTAGATCTTCTGCCCATTTTTGTATTGGGTTGTTTGTTTTATTAATATTAAGCTGCGTGAGCTGTTTATATATATTGGAGATTAAACCCTTGTCCATTGATTCGTTTGCGAACGTTTTCGCCCATTCTGAGGGTTGCCTTTTTCCATTCCCGTTTTTTTTAACCAAAAAAGAAAGAAAGCAAAAGAAGCAGAACACTAATGTGCGTGAAATATGCCTCTTGAAACTGTCGTTTTGAAATATGGACGTCTTTTGAACTTTTTGGTCGATATATGACCCCAGGATTTGTTTTCAGGGCAGGTGTCATTTACAGGCCTGCAATGATTTGGAATATCCACTGACCATTAGCGCTGGGATTAAAGCTGCTGTTGTGTGAAATGGCCACAAGGTGGCAGCAGTTCTCCCTTAGCAAATCTGGTTACTAGGGCAACAGAGCCTCAATGGAAGCCTGTTCTAGATTGGAATTTAGAATGGAATGTGCCAGGAGAAAGCCCCTCAAGTTTGTCTCACTACTTCTTGTTCGTGTTTTTAATTTAATTTTTAATTTTTTATTACAGCAAGTTTGATTACAACGTTTGCTTGTTGTAGGTGTGCAAGATGTGGTTCTGTTACACATATACATATGTCTGTTCTTCCTGGGACCCTTTTCCCATGTACATTATGACAGAATGTTGAGTAGTCTTCTCTTGGCATTCCGTAGGTCTTTGGTGATTATATATTTCACCTGTGTTTGTATATGTCTCTTAACCCCAATATCGTAATGAATCCAATCCTCACACCTTTCCATTGGTGAACCATAAGTGTGTTTAATGAATCTGTGATTGCCCTTCTCCGTGGAAATATCTGCCCTGGTATCCGTTTTTAGGTAACACCTATAAGTGATATCCTACGATATGTGTCTTTCACTTTCTGACTTACTACAAGTCCCGTGCTTACCTGTAGACTCATCTACGGGGCTGCAAATGGCATTGTGCCCTTTTTTTCCTTGGCTAATATTCTGTCTTAGCGAGGTCCATTTTCTGCAATGTGATTCCCTGAGGGCTGAGGATTAGCTGACCTGGGCAGCCTGACCCTGCCGGCAAGCCCTCCCCAGGTGTGCGTGGGTTGAGGTCGATAGAAACAGCACTCCAGGCAGCAATAGCCCCTGCAGCTGTGCCTGATTCCATATTCTCTGCCCCGTCAGCAGTCTCGGGGCTGTGCTGGTGGGAGGGTGTGAGGGTCCACGGCTTTGTTGGTGGCCCGGTGTGAGTGGGGCTCTGCTGGACTTTCTGCAGGAGTTGCCAGGCTGCCACCTGTAAAGAAGAGGATGTGTCACCCATAACTTCCACTGGAATTTCTCTCCGGGCTGAGGTGAGGAAGGAAAAAAAGGAATGATGGCCGGGACAGGAGGGGTATATCAGGCAGGGAAATGGAAAGCTTCTAGAAGAGTGCCCGGGGCCAGGACCATCCTGGATGGCCTGCAGGCACCAAGTTGGCCTGCATGCTGTCGCTGGTGTGGCTCCACGGCCCTTCCTCCAGGCTTTCAAGCCCTTGTACATATTCAGGTGTTTTACCTGGGAAGGGTGGGAACAGTTCAGCAGCAGCTGGCCTGGGGCTCAGCTCACGTTTACTCACAGAGGCCTCGGCACGGTCCCCCAGCTTTGCAATGAGGATGCTCCTTGCGTGGGGGGGCCGGGCTGCTGGCTGTATGGGAGATGATTCCCCACCTCTGACCAATCTCAGAATTGTTTACCGCTGGAACAAGTGCCCTGATAGGGTTTTCCTCTGTATAACTGCTGGGTACAGGATTTTTTTTTTCTTTTTTGGTTCAAGTTAGAAGTTATTCATCTTTTATGTATTTATTGATATAAGCATGGAAATAATTCATTCATAGAAATACATCTGTGTGAAGGGAAGAACTTTTTTTCTGTTTTATTTTTAAATTTCATTTCTAAAAATTTTGCAGTTTAATCATATTTATTTTTCTATACAGCAGGTTATTATTAGTTATCTATTTTATTCATATACATATATACAGGTCAATACCTATCTCCCAACTCATCTGACCACCAACACCCCATGGCTTCCCCCACTTGGTGTCCATACGTTTGTTCTCTACCTCTGTTTCTCTATTTCTGCCCTGCAAACCTGTTCATCTGTACCATATATCTACGTTCCACATACATGCATTAATACAGAATATTTGTTTTGCTCTTTCTGACTTACTTCATTCTGTATGACAGTCTCTAGATCCACCGACTTCTCTACAAATAACCCAGTTTCATTCCTTTTCATGGCTGAGTCATATCCCATTTTATGTATGTACCACATCTTTATCCATTCGTCTGTCTGTGGGCATTTAGGTTGCTTCCATTACCTGGCTATTGTAAATAGTGCTGCAATGAACATTGTGGTGAATGTGTGTTTTTGATTTATGGTTGTCTCTGGGTATATGCCCAGAAGTGGGATTGCTGGATCCTGTGGTAATTCTATTCCTAGTTTCTTTAAGGAAACTCCATACTGTTCTCCATAGTGACTGTATCAATTTACCTTCCCACTAATAGTGGAAGAGGGTTCCTTTTGTCCACACCCTCCCCAGAATTTGTTGTTTGTAGATTTTCTGATGCTGCCGATTCTAACAGGTGTGAGGTGATACCTCATTGTCATTTTGATTTGCATTTCTCTAATAATTAGTGGTGTTGAGCAGCTTTTCATGTGCGTCTTGGCCGTCTCTGTGACTTCTTTGAAGAAACGTCTATTTAGATCTTCTGCCCATTTTTGTATTGGGTTGTTTGTTTTATTAATATTAAGCTGCGTGAGCTGTTTATATATATTGGAGATTAAACCCTTGTCCATTGATTCGTTTGCAAACGTTTTCGCCCATTCTGAGGGTTGCCTTTTTCCATTCCCGTTTTTTTTAACCAAAAAAGAAAGAAAGCAAAAGAAGCAGAACACTAATGTGCGTGAAATATGCCTCTTGAAACTGTCGTTTTGAAATATGGACGTCTTTTGAACTTTTTGGTCGATATATGACCCCAGGATTTGTTTTCAGGGCAGGTGTCATTTACAGGCCTGCAATGATTTGGAATATCCACTGACCAGTAGCGCTGGGATTAAAGCTGCTGTTGTGCGAAATGGCCACAAGGTGGCAGCAGTTCTCCCTTAGCAAATCTGGTTACCAGGGCAACAGAGCCTCAATGGAAGCCTGTTCTAGATTGGAATTTAGAATGGAATGTGCCAGGAGAAAGCCCCTCAAGTTTGTCTCACTACTTCTTGTTCGTGTTTTTAATTTAATTTTTAATTTTTTATTACAGCAAGTTTGATTACAACGTTTGCTTGTTGTAGGTTTGCAAGATGTGGTTCTTTTACACATATACATATGTCTGTTCTTCCTGGGACCCTTTTCCCATGTACGTTATGACAGAATGTTGAGTAGTCTTCTCTTGGCATTCCGTAGGTCTTTGGTGATTATATATTTCACCTGTGTTTGTATATGTCTCTTAACCCCAATATCGTAATGAATCCAATCCTCACACCTTTCCATTGGTGAACCATAAGTTTTTTTAATGAATCTGTGATTGCCCTTCTCCGTGGAAATATCTGCCCTGGTATCCGTTTTTAGGTAACACCTATAAGTGATATCCTACGATATGTGTCTTTCACTTTCTGACTTACTACAAGTCCCGTGCTTACCTGTAGACTCATCTACGGGGCTGCAAATGGCATTGTGCCCTTTTTTTCCTTGGCTAATATTCTGTCTTAGCGAGGTCCATTTTCTGCAATGTGATTCCCTGAGGGCTGAGGATTAGCTGACCTGGGCAGCCTGACCCTGCCGGCAAGCCCTCCCCAGGTGTGCCTGGGTTGAGTTCAATAGAAACAGCACTCCAGGCAGCAATAGCCCCTGCAGCTGTGCCTGACTCCATATTCTCTGCCCCGTCAGCAGTCTCGGGGCTGTGCTGGTGGGAGGGTGTGAGGGTCCACGGCTTTGTTGGTGGCCCGGTGTGAGTGGGGCTCTGCTGGACTTTCTGCAGGAGTTGCCAGGCTGCCACCTGTAAAGAAGAGGATGTGTCACCCATAACTTCCACTGGAATTTCTCTCCGGGCTGAGGTGAGGAAGGAAAAAAAGGAATGATGGCCGGGACAGGAGGGGTATATCAGGCAGGGAAATGGAAAGCTTCTAGAAGAGTGCCCGGGGCCAGGACCATCCTGGCTGGCCTGCAGGCACCAAGTTGGCCTGCATGCTGTCGCTGGTGTGGCTCCACGGCCCTTCCTCTAGGCTTTCAAGCCCTTGTACATATTCAGGTGTTTTACCTGGGAAGGGTGGGAACATTTCAGCAGCAGCTGGCCTGGGGCTCAGCTCACGTTTACTCACAGAGGCCTCGGCACGGTCCCCCAGCTTTGCAATGAGGAGGCTCCTTGCGTGGGGGGGCCGGGCTGCTGGCTGTATGGGAGATGATTCCCCACCTCTGACCAATGTCAGAATTGTTTACCGCTGGAGCAAGTGCCCTGATAGGGTTTTCCTCTGTATAACTGCTGGGTTCAGGTTTTTTTTTCTTTTTTGGTTCAAGTTAGAATTTATTCATCTTTTATGTATTTATTGATATAAGCATGGAAATAATTCATTCATAGAAATACATCTGTGTGAAGGGAAGAACTTTTTTTCTGTTTTATTTTTAAATTTCATTTCTAAAAATTTTGCAGTTTAATCATATTTATTTTTCTATACAGCAGGTTATTATTAGTTATCTATTTTATTCATATACATATATACAGGTCAATACCTATCTCCCAACTCATCTGACCACCAACACCCCATGGCTTCCCCCACTTGATGTCCATACGTTTGTTCTCTACCTCTGTTTCTCTATTTCTGCCCTGCAAACCTGTTCATCTGTACCATATATCTACGTTCCACATACATGCATTAATACAGAATATTTGTTTTGCTCTTTCTGACTTACTTCATTCTGTATGACAGTCTCTAGATCCACCGACTTCTCTACAAATAACCCAGTTTCATTCCTTTTCATGGCTGAGTCATATCCCATTTTATGTATGTACCACATCTTTATCCATTCGTCTGTCTGTGGGCATTTAGGTTGCTTCCATTACCTGGCTATTGTAAATAGTGCTGCAATGAACATTGTGGTGAATGTGTGTTTTTGATTTATGGTTGTCTCTGGGTATATGCCCAGAAGTGGGATTGCTGGATCCTGTGGTAATTCTATTCCTAGTTTCTTTAAGGAAACTCCTTACTGTTCTCCATAGTGACTGTATCAATTTACCTTCCCACTAATAGTGGAAGAGGGTTCCTTTTGTCCACACCCTCCCCAGAATTTGTTGTTTGTAGATTTTCTGATGCTGCCGATTCTAACAGGTGTGAGGTGATACCTCATTGTCATTTTGATTTGCATTTCTCTAATAATTAGTGGTGTTGAGCAGCTTTTCATGTGCGTCTTGGCCGTCTCTGTGACTTCTTTGAAGAAACGTCTATTTAGATCTTCTGCCCATTTTTGTATTGGGTTGTTTGTTTTATTAATATTAAGCTGCGTGAGCTGTTTATATATATTGGAGATTAAACCCTTGTCCATTGATTCGTTTGCGAACGTTTTCGCCCATTCTGAGGGTTGCCTTTTTCCATTCCCGTTTTTTTTTAACCAAAAAAGAAAGAAAGCAAAAGAAGCAGAACACTAATGTGCGTGAAATATGCCTCTTGAAACTGTCGTTTTGAAATATGGACGTCTTTTGAACTTTTTGGTCGATATATGACCCCAGGATTTGTTTTCAGGGCAGGTGTCATTTACAGGCCTGCAATGATTTGGAATATCCACTGACCAGTAGCGCTGGGATTAAAGCTGCTGTTGTGCGAAATGGCCACAAGGTGGCAGCAGTTCTCCCTTAGCAAATCTGGTTACCAGGGCAACAGAGCCTGAATGGAAGCCTGTTCTAGATTGGAATTTAGAATGGAATGTGCCAGGAGAAAGCCCCTCAAGTTTGTCTCACTACTTCTTGTTCGTGTTTTTAATTTAATTTTTAATTTTTTATTACAGCAAGTTTGATTACAACGTTTGCTTGTTGTAGGTGTGCAAGATGTGGTTCTTTTACACATATACATATGTCTGTTCTTCCTGGGACCCTTTTCCCATGTACGTTATGACAGAATGTTGAGTAGTCTTCTCTTGGCATTCCGTAGGTCTTTGGTGATTATATATTTCACCTGTGTTTGTATATGTCTCTTAACCCCAATATCGTAATGAATCCAATCCTCACACCTTTCCATTGGTGAACCATAAGTTTGTTTAATGAATCTGTGATTGCCCTTCTCCGTGGAAATATCTGCCCTGGTATCCGTTTTTAGGTAACACCTATAAGTGATATCCTACGATATGTGTCTTTCACTTTCTGACTTACTACAAGTCCCGTGCTTACCTGTAGACTCATCTACGGGGCTGCAAATGGCATTGTGCCCTTTTTTTCCTTGGCTAATATTCTGTCTTAGCGAGGTCCATTTTCTGCAATGTGATTCCCTGAGGGCTGAGGATTAGCTGACCTGGGCAGCCTGACCCTGCCGGCAAGCCCTCCCCAGGTGTGCCTGGGTTGAGTTCAATAGAAACAGCACTCCAGGCAGCAATAGCCCCTGCAGCTGTGCCTGACTCCATATTCTCTGCCCCGTCAGCAGTCTCGGGGCTGTGCTGGTGGGAGGGTGTGAGGGTCCACGGCTTTGTTGGTGGCCCGGTGTGAGTGGGGCTCTGCTGGAATTTCTGCAGGAGTTGCCAGGTTGCCACCTGTAAAGAAGAGGATGTGTCACCCATAATTTCCACTGGAATTTCTCTCCGGGCTGAGGTGAGGGAGGAAAAAAAAAGAGTGGGGGCCGGGACAGGAGTGGTATCTCAGGCAGGGAAATGGAAAGCTTCCAGAAGAGCGCCCGGGGCCAGGACCATCCTGGCTGGCCTGCAGGCACCAAGTTGGCCTGCGTGCTGTCGCTGGTGTGGCTCCACGGCCCTTCCTCTAGGCTTTCAAGCCCTTGTACATATTCAGGTGTTTTACCTGGGAAGGGTGGGAACAGTTCAGCAGCAGCTGGCCTGGGGCTCAGCTCACATTTACTCACAGAGGCCTCGGCACTGTCCCCCAGCTTTGCAATCAGGACGCTCCTTGCGTGGGGGGGCCGGGCTGCTGGCTGTATGGGAGATGATTCCCCACCTCTGACCAATCTCAGAATTGTTTACCGCTGGAACAAGTGCCCTGATAGGGTTTTCCTCTGTATAACTGCTGGGTACAGGATTTTTTTTTTCTTTTTTGGTTCAAGTTAGAAGTTATTCATCTTTTATGTATTTATTGATATAAGCATGGAAATAATTCATTCATAGAAATACATCTGTGTGAAGGGAAGAACTTTTTTTCTGTTTTATTTTTAAATTTCATTTCTAAAAATTTTGCAGTTTAATCATATTTATTTTTCTATACAGCAGGTTATTATTAGTTATCTATTTTATTCATATACATATATACAGGTCAATACCTATCTCCCAACTCATCTGACCACCAACACCCCATGGCTTCCCCCACTTGGTGTCCATACGTTTGTTCTCTACCTCTGTTTCTCTATTTCTGCCCTGCAAACCTGTTCATCTGTACCATATATCTAGGTTCCACATACATGCATTAATACAGAATATTTGTTTTGCTCTTTCTGACTTACTTCATTCTGTATGACAGTCTCTAGATCCACCGACTTCTCTACAAATAACCCAGTTTCATTCCTTTTCATGGCTGAGTCATATCCCATTTTATGTATGTACCACATCTTTATCCATTCGTCTGTCTGTGGGCATTTAGGTTGCTTCCATTACCTGGCTATTGTAAATAGTGCTGCAATGAACATTGTGGTGAATGTGTGTTTTTGATTTATGGTTGTCTCTGGGTATATGCCCAGAAGTGGGATTGCTGGATCCTATGGTAATTCTATTCCTAGTTTCTTTAAGGAAACTCCATACTGTTCTCCATAGTGACTGTATCAATTTACCTTCCCACTAATAGTGGAAGAGTGTTCCTTTTGTCCACACCCTCCCCAGAATTTGTTGTTTGTAGATTTTCTGATGCTGCCGATTCTAACAGGTGTGAGGTGATACCTCATTGTCATTTTGATTTGCATTTCTCTAATAATTAGTGGTGTTGAGCATCTTTTCATGTGCGTCTTGGCCGTCTCTGTGACTTCTTTGAAGAAACGTCTATTTAGATCTTCTGCCCATTTTTGTATTGGGTTGTTTGTTTTATTAATATTAAGCTGCGTGAGCTGTTTATATATATTGGAGATTAAACCCTTGTCCATTGATTCGTTTGCGAACGTTTTCGCCCATTCTGAGGGTTGCCTTTTTCCATTCCCGTTTTTTTTAACCAAAAAAGAAAGAAAGCAAAAGAAGCAGAACACTAATGTGCGTGAAATATGCCTCTTGAAACTGTCGTTTTGAAATATGGACGTCTTTTGAACTTTTTGGTCGATATATGACCCCAGGATTTGTTTTCAGGGCAGGTGTCATTTACAGGCCTGCAATGATTTGGAATATCCACTGACCATTAGCGCTGGGATTAAAGCTGCTGTTGTGTGAAATGGCCACAAGGTGGCAGCAGTTCTCCCTTAGCAAATCTGGTTACTAGGGCAACAGAGCCTCAATGGAAGCCTGTTCTAGATTGGAATTTAGAATGGAATGTGCCAGGAGAAAGCCCCTCAAGTTTGTCTCACTACTTCTTGTTCGTGTTTTTAATTTAATTTTTAATTTTTTATTACAGCAAGTTTGATTACAACGTTTGCTTGTTGTAGGTGTGCAAGATGTGGTTCTGTTACACATATACATATGTCTGTTCTTCCTGGGACCCTTTTCCCATGTACATTATGACAGAATGTTGAGTAGTCTTCTCTTGGCATTCCGTAGGTCTTTGGTGATTATATATTTCACCTGTGTTTGTATATGTCTCTTAACCCCAATATCGTAATGAATCCAATCCTCACACCTTTCCATTGGTGAACCATAAGTGTGTTTAATGAATCTGTGATTGCCCTTCTCCGTGGAAATATCTGCCCTGGTATCCGTTTTTAGGTAACACCTATAAGTGATATCCTACGATATGTGTCTTTCACTTTCTGACTTACTACAAGTCCCGTGCTTACCTGTAGACTCATCTACGGGGCTGCAAATGGCATTGTGCCCTTTTTTTCCTTGGCTAATATTCTGTCTTAGCGAGGTCCATTTTCTGCAATGTGAT
Organism: Mesoplodon densirostris; assembly: GCF_025265405.1. Classification (NCBI taxonomy): domain Eukaryota; kingdom Metazoa; phylum Chordata; class Mammalia; order Artiodactyla; family Ziphiidae; genus Mesoplodon; species Mesoplodon densirostris. The sequence continues at coordinate 102,326,496 of NC_082666.1, forward strand.
TCCCTGAGGGCTGAGGATTAGCTGACCTGGGCAGCCTGACCCTGCCGGCAAGCCCTCCCCAGGTGTGCGTGGGTTGAGGTCGATAGAAACAGCACTCCAGGCAGCAATAGCCCCTGCAGCTGTGCCTGATTCCATATTCTCTGCCCCGTCAGCAGTCTCGGGGCTGTGCTGGTGGGAGGGTGTGAGGGTCCACGGCTTTGTTGGTGGCCCGGTGTGAGTGGGGCTCTGCTGGACTTTCTGCAGGAGTTGCCAGGCTGCCACCTGTAAAGAAGAGGATGTGTCACCCATAACTTCCACTGGAATTTCTCTCCGGGCTGAGGTGAGGAAGGAAAAAAAGGAATGATGGCCGGGACAGGAGGGGTATATCAGGCAGGGAAATGGAAAGCTTCTAGAAGAGTGCCCGGGGCCAGGACCATCCTGGATGGCCTGCAGGCACCAAGTTGGCCTGCATGCTGTCGCTGGTGTGGCTCCACGGCCCTTCCTCCAGGCTTTCAAGCCCTTGTACATATTCAGGTGTTTTACCTGGGAAGGGTGGGAACAGTTCAGCAGCAGCTGGCCTGGGGCTCAGCTCACGTTTACTCACAGAGGCCTCGGCACGGTCCCCCAGCTTTGCAATGAGGATGCTCCTTGCGTGGGGGGGCCGGGCTGCTGGCTGTATGGGAGATGATTCCCCACCTCTGACCAATGTCAGAATTGTTTACCGCTGGAGCAAGTGCCCTGATAGGGTTTTCCTCTGTATAACTGCTGGGTTCAGGTTTTTTTTTCTTTTTTGGTTCAAGTTAGAATTTATTCATCTTTTATGTATTTATTGATATAAGCATGGAAATAATTCATTCATAGAAATACATCTGTGTGAAGGGAAGAACTTTTTTCTGTTTTATTTTTAAATTTCATATCTAAAAATTTTGCAGTTTAATTATATTTATTTTTCTATACAGCAGGTTTTTATTAGTTATCTATTTTATTCATATACATATATACAGGTCAATACCTATCTCCCAACTCATCTGACCACCATCACCCCATGGCTTCCCCCACTTGGTGTCCATACGTTTGTTCTCTACCTCTGTTTCTCTATTTCTGCCCTGCAAACCTGTTCATCTGTACCATATATCTAGGTTCCACATACATGCATTAATACAGAATATTTGTTTGGCTCTTTCTGACTTACTTCATTCTGTATGACAGTCTCTAGATCCACCGACTTCTCTACAAATAACCCAGTTTCATTCCTTTTCATGGCTGAGTCATATCCCATTTTATGTATGTACCACATCTTTATCCATTCATCTGTCTGTGGGCATTTAGGTTGCTTCCATTACCTGGCTATTGTAAATAGTGCTGCAATGAACATTGTGGTGAATGTGTGTTTTTGATTTATGGTTGTCTCTGTGTATATGCCCAGAAGTGGGATTGCTGGATCCTATGGTAATTCTATTTCTAGTTTCTTTAAGGAAACTCCATACTGTTCTCCATAGTGACTGTATCAATTTACCTTCCCACCAATAGTGGAAGAGGGTTCCTTTTGTCCACACCCTCCCCAGAATTTGTTGTTTGTAGATTTTCTGATGATGCCGATTCTAACAGGTTTGAGGTGATACCTCATTGTCGTTTTGATTTGCATTTCTCTAATAATTAGTGGTGTTGAGCAGCTTTTCATGTGCGTCTTGGCCGTCTCTGTGACTTCTTTGAAGAAACGTCTATTTAGATCTTCTGCCCATTTTTGTATTGGGTTGTTTGTTTTATTAATATTAAGCTGCGTGAGCTGTTTATATATATTGGAGATTAAACCCTTGTCCATTGATTCGTTTGCGAACGTTTTCGCCCATTCTGAGGGTTGCCTTTTTCCATTCCCGTTTTTTTTTAACCAAAAAAGAAAGAAAGCAAAAGAAGCAGAACACTAATGTGCGTGCAATATGCCTCTTGAAACTGTCGTTTTGAAATATGGACGTCTTTTGAACTTTTTGGTCGATATATGACCCCAGGATTTGTTTTCAGGGCAGGTGTCATTTACAGGCCTGCAATGATTTGGAATATCCACTGACCAGTAGCGCTGGGATTAAAGCTGCTGTTGTGCGAAATGGCCACAAGGTGGCAGCAGTTCTCCCTTAGCAAATCTGGTTACTAGGGCAACAGAGCCTCAATGGAAGCCTGTTCTAGATTGGAATTTAGAATGGAATGTGCCAGGAGAAAGCCCCTCAAGTTTGTCTCACTACTTCTTGTTCGTGTTTTTAATTTAATTTTTAATTTTTTATTACAGCAAGTTTGATTACAACGTTTGCTTGTTGTAGGTGTGCAAGATGTGGTTCTGTTACACATATACATATGTCTGTTCTTCCTGGGACCCTTTTCCCATGTACATTATGACAGAATGTTGAGTAGTCTTCTCTTGGCATTCCGTAGGTCTTTGGTGATTATATATTTCACCTGTGTTTGTATATGTCTCTTAACCCCAATATCGTAATGAATCCAATCCTCACACCTTTCCATTGGTGAACCATAAGTGTGTTTAATGAATCTGTGATTGCCCTTCTCCGTGGAAATATCTGCCCTGGTATCCGTTTTTAGGTAACACCTATAAGTGATATCCTACGATATGTGTCTTTCACTTTCTGACTTACTACAAGTCCCGTGCTTACCTGTAGACTCATCTACGGGGCTGCAAATGGCATTGTGCCCTTTTTTTCCTTGGCTAATATTCTGTCTTAGCGAGGTCCATTTTCTGCAATGTGATTCCCTGAGGGCTGAGGATTAGCTGACCTGGGCAGCCTGACCCTGCCGGCAAGCCCTCCCCAGGTGTGCGTGGGTTGAGGTCGATAGAAACAGCACTCCAGGCAGCAATAGCCCCTGCAGCTGTGCCTGATTCCATATTCTCTGCCCCGTCAGCAGTCTCGGGGCTGTGCTGGTGGGAGGGTGTGAGGGTCCACGGCTTTGTTGGTGGCCCGGTGTGAGTGGGGCTCTGCTGGACTTTCTGCAGGAGTTGCCAGGCTGCCACCTGTAAAGAAGAGGATGTGTCACCCATAACTTCCACTGGAATTTCTCTCCGGGCTGAGGTGAGGAAGGAAAAAAAGGAATGATGGCCGGGACAGGAGGGGTATATCAGGCAGGGAAATGGAAAGCTTCTAGAAAAGTGCCCGGGGCCAGGACCATCCTGGATGGCCTGCAGGCACCAAGTTGGCCTGCATGCTGTCGCTGGTGTGGCTCCACGGCCCTTCCTCCAGGCTTTCAAGCCCTTGTACATATTCAGGTGTTTTACCTGGGAAGGGTGGGAACAGTTCAGCAGCAGCTGGCCTGGGGCTCAGCTCACGTTTACTCACAGAGGCCTCGGCACGGTCCCCCAGCTTTGCAATGAGGATGCTCCTTGCGTGGGGGGGCCGGGCTGCTGGCTGTATGGGAGATGATTCCCCACCTCTGACCAATCTCAGAATTGTTTACCGCTGGAACAAGTGCCCTGATAGGGTTTTCCTCTGTATAACTGCTGGGTACAGGATTTTTTTTTTCTTTTTTGGTTCAAGTTAGAAGTTATTCATCTTTTATGTATTTATTGATATAAGCATGGAAATAATTCATTCATAGAAATACATCTGTGTGAAGGGAAGAACTTTTTTTCTGTTTTATTTTTAAATTTCATTTCTAAAAATTTTGCAGTTTAATCATATTTATTTTTCTATACAGCAGGTTATTATTAGTTATCTATTTTATTCATATACATATATACAGGTCAATACCTATCTCCCAACTCATCTGACCACCAACACCCCATGGCTTCCCCCACTTGGTGTCCATACGTTTGTTCTCTACCTCTGTTTCTCTATTTCTGCCCTGCAAACCTGTTCATCTGTACCATATATCTACGTTCCACATACATGCATTAATACAGAATATTTGTTTTGCTCTTTCTGACTTACTTCATTCTGTATGACAGTCTCTAGATCCACCGACTTCTCTACAAATAACCCAGTTTCATTCCTTTTCATGGCTGAGTCATATCCCATTTTATGTATGTACCACATCTTTATCCATTCGTCTGTCTGTGGGCATTTAGGTTGCTTCCATTACCTGGCTATTGTAAATAGTGCTGCAATGAACATTGTGGTGAATGTGTGTTTTTGATTTATGGTTGTCTCTGGGTATATGCCCAGAAGTGGGATTGCTGGATCCTGTGGTAATTCTATTCCTAGTTTCTTTAAGGAAACTCCATACTGTTCTCCATAGTGACTGTATCAATTTACCTTCCCACTAATAGTGGAAGAGGGTTCCTTTTGTCCACACCCTCCCCAGAATTTGTTGTTTGTAGATTTTCTGATGCTGCCGATTCTAACAGGTGTGAGGTGATACCTCATTGTCATTTTGATTTGCATTTCTCTAATAATTAGTGGTGTTGAGCAGCTTTTCATGTGCGTCTTGGCCGTCTCTGTGACTTCTTTGAAGAAACGTCTATTTAGATCTTCTGCCCATTTTTGTATTGGGTTGTTTGTTTTATTAATATTAAGCTGCGTGAGCTGTTTATATATATTGGAGATTAAACCCTTGTCCATTGATTCGTTTGCGAACGTTTTCGCCCATTCTGAGGGTTGCCTTTTTCCATTCCCGTTTTTTTTAACCAAAAAAGAAAGAAAGCAAAAGAAGCAGAACACTAATGTGCGTGAAATATGCCTCTTGAAACTGTCGTTTTGAAATATGGACGTCTTTTGAACTTTTTGGTCGATATATGACCCCAGGATTTGTTTTCAGGGCAGGTGTCATTTACAGGCCTGCAATGATTTGGAATATCCACTGACCAGTAGCGCTGGGATTAAAGCTGCTGTTGTGCGAAATGGCCACAAGGTGGCAGCAGTTCTCCCTTAGCAAATCTGGTTACCAGGGCAACAGAGCCTCAATGGAAGCCTGTTCTAGATTGGAATTTAGAATGGAATGTGCCAGGAGAAAGCCCCTCAAGTTTGTCTCACTACTTCTTGTTCGTGTTTTTAATTTAATTTTTAATTTTTTATTACAGCAAGTTTGATTACAACGTTTGCTTGTTGTAGGTTTGCAAGATGTGGTTCTTTTACACATATACATATGTCTGTTCTTCCTGGGACCCTTTTCCCATGTACGTTATGACAGAATGTTGAGTAGTCTTCTCTTGGCATTCCGTAGGTCTTTGGTGATTATATATTTCACCTGTGTTTGTATATGTCTCTTAACCCCAATATCGTAATGAATCCAATCCTCACACCTTTCCATTGGTGAACCATAAGTTTTTTTAATGAATCTGTGATTGCCCTTCTCCGTGGAAATATCTGCCCTGGTATCCGTTTTTAGGTAACACCTATAAGTGATATCCTACGATATGTGTCTTTCACTTTCTGACTTACTACAAGTCCCGTGCTTACCTGTAGACTCATCTACGGGGCTGCAAATGGCATTGTGCCCTTTTTTTCCTTGGCTAATATTCTGTCTTAGCGAGGTCCATTTTCTGCAATGTGATTCCCTGAGGGCTGAGGATTAGCTGACCTGGGCAGCCTGACCCTGCCGGCAAGCCCTCCCCAGGTGTGCCTGGGTTGAGTTCAATAGAAACAGCACTCCAGGCAGCAATAGCCCCTGCAGCTGTGCCTGACTCCATATTCTCTGCCCCGTCAGCAGTCTCGGGGCTGTGCTGGTGGGAGGGTGTGAGGGTCCACGGCTTTGTTGGTGGCCCGGTGTGAGTGGGGCTCTGCTGGACTTTCTGCAGGAGTTGCCAGGCTGCCACCTGTAAAGAAGAGGATGTGTCACCCATAACTTCCACTGGAATTTCTCTCCGGGCTGAGGTGAGGAAGGAAAAAAAGGAATGATGGCCGGGACAGGAGGGGTATATCAGGCAGGGAAATGGAAAGCTTCTAGAAGAGTGCCCGGGGCCAGGACCATCCTGGCTGGCCTGCAGGCACCAAGTTGGCCTGCATGCTGTCGCTGGTGTGGCTCCACGGCCCTTCCTCTAGGCTTTCAAGCCCTTGTACATATTCAGGTGTTTTACCTGGGAAGGGTGGGAACATTTCAGCAGCAGCTGGCCTGGGGCTCAGCTCACGTTTACTCACAGAGGCCTCGGCACGGTCCCCCAGCTTTGCAATGAGGAGGCTCCTTGCGTGGGGGGGCCGGGCTGCTGGCTGTATGGGAGATGATTCCCCACCTCTGACCAATGTCAGAATTGTTTACCGCTGGAGCAAGTGCCCTGATAGGGTTTTCCTCTGTATAACTGCTGGGTTCAGGTTTTTTTTTCTTTTTTGGTTCAAGTTAGAATTTATTCATCTTTTATGTATTTATTGATATAAGCATGGAAATAATTCATTCATAGAAATACATCTGTGTGAAGGGAAGAACTTTTTTTCTGTTTTATTTTTAAATTTCATTTCTAAAAATTTTGCAGTTTAATCATATTTATTTTTCTATACAGCAGGTTATTATTAGTTATCTATTTTATTCATATACATATATACAGGTCAATACCTATCTCCCAACTCATCTGACCACCAACACCCCATGGCTTCCCCCACTTGATGTCCATACGTTTGTTCTCTACCTCTGTTTCTCTATTTCTGCCCTGCAAACCTGTTCATCTGTACCATATATCTACGTTCCACATACATGCATTAATACAGAATATTTGTTTTGCTCTTTCTGACTTACTTCATTCTGTATGACAGTCTCTAGATCCACCGACTTCTCTACAAATAACCCAGTTTCATTCCTTTTCATGGCTGAGTCATATCCCATTTTATGTATGTACCACATCTTTATCCATTCGTCTGTCTGTGGGCATTTAGGTTGCTTCCATTACCTGGCTATTGTAAATAGTGCTGCAATGAACATTGTGGTGAATGTGTGTTTTTGATTTATGGTTGTCTCTGGGTATATGCCCAGAAGTGGGATTGCTGGATCCTGTGGTAATTCTATTCCTAGTTTCTTTAAGGAAACTCCATACTGTTCTCCATAGTGACTGTATCAATTTACCTTCCCACTAATAGTGGAAGAGGGTTCCTTTTGTCCACACCCTCCCCAGAATTTGTTGTTTGTAGATTTTCTGATGCTGCCGATTCTAACAGGTGTGAGGTGATACCTCATTGTCATTTTGATTTGCATTTCTCTAATAATTAGTGGTGTTGAGCAGCTTTTCATGTGCGTCTTGGCCGTCTCTGTGACTTCTTTGAAGAAACGTCTATTTAGATCTTCTGCCCATTTTTGTATTGGGTTGTTTGTTTTATTAATATTAAGCTGCGTGAGCTGTTTATATATATTGGAGATTAAACCCTTGTCCATTGATTCGTTTGCGAACGTTTTCGCCCATTCTGAGGGTTGCCTTTTTCCATTCCCGTTTTTTTTTAACCAAAAAAGAAAGAAAGCAAAAGAAGCAGAACACTAATGTGCGTGAAATATGCCTCTTGAAACTGTCGTTTTGAAATATGGACGTCTTTTGAACTTTTTGGTCGATATATGACCCCAGGATTTGTTTTCAGGGCAGGTGTCATTTACAGGCCTGCAATGATTTGGAATATCCACTGACCAGTAGCGCTGGGATTAAAGCTGCTGTTGTGCGAAATGGCCACAAGGTGGCAGCAGTTCTCCCTTAGCAAATCTGGTTACCAGGGCAACAGAGCCTGAATGGAAGCCTGTTCTAGATTGGAATTTAGAATGGAATGTGCCAGGAGAAAGCCCCTCAAGTTTGTCTCACTACTTCTTGTTCGTGTTTTTAATTTAATTTTTAATTTTTTATTACAGCAAGTTTGATTACAACGTTTGCTTGTTGTAGGTGTGCAAGATGTGGTTCTTTTACACATATACATATGTCTGTTCTTCCTGGGACCCTTTTCCCATGTACGTTATGACAGAATGTTGAGTAGTCTTCTCTTGGCATTCCGTAGGTCTTTGGTGATTATATATTTCACCTGTGTTTGTATATGTCTCTTAACCCCAATATCGTAATGAATCCAATCCTCACACCTTTCCATTGGTGAACCATAAGTTTGTTTAATGAATCTGTGATTGCCCTTCTCCGTGGAAATATCTGCCCTGGTATCCGTTTTTAGGTAACACCTATAAGTGATATCCTACGATATGTGTCTTTCACTTTCTGACTTACTACAAGTCCCGTGCTTACCTGTAGACTCATCTACGGGGCTGCAAATGGCATTGTGCCCTTTTTTTCCTTGGCTAATATTCTGTCTTAGCGAGGTCCATTTTCTGCAATGTGATTCCCTGAGGGCTGAGGATTAGCTGACCTGGGCAGCCTGACCCTGCCGGCAAGCCCTCCCCAGGTGTGCCTGGGTTGAGTTCAATAGAAACAGCACTCCAGGCAGCAATAGCCCCTGCAGCTGTGCCTGACTCCATATTCTCTGCCCCGTCAGCAGTCTCGGGGCTGTGCTGGTGGGAGGGTGTGAGGGTCCAAGGCTTTGTTGGTGGCCCGGTGTGAGTGGGGCTCTGCTGGAATTTCTGCAGGAGTTGCCAGGTTGCCACCTGTAAAGAAGAGGATGTGTCACCCATAATTTCCACTGGAATTTCTCTCCGGGCTGAGGTGAGGGAGGAAAAAAAAAGAGTGGGGGCCGGGACAGGAGTGGTATCTCAGGCAGGGAAATGGAAAGCTTCCAGAAGAGCGCCCGGGGCCAGGACCATCCTGGCTGGCCTGCAGGCACCAAGTTGGCCTGCGTGCTGTCGCTGGTGTGGCTCCACGGCCCTTCCTCTAGGCTTTCAAGCCCTTGTACATATTCAGGTGTTTTACCTGGGAAGGGTGGGAACAGTTCAGCAGCAGCTGGCCTGGGGCTCAGCTCACGTTTACTCACAGAGGCCTCGGCACTGTCCCCCAGCTTTGCAATCAGGACGCTCCTTGCGTGGGGGGGCCGGGCTGCTGGCTGTATGGGAGATGATTCCCCACCTCTGACCAATCTCAGAATTGTTTACCGCTGGAACAAGTGCCCTGATAGGGTTTTCCTCTGTATAACTGCTGGGTACAGGATTTTTTTTTTCTTTTTTGGTTCAAGTTAGAAGTTATTCATCTTTTATGTATTTATTGATATAAGCATGGAAATAATTCATTCATAGAAATACATCTGTGTGAAGGGAAGAACTTTTTTTCTGTTTTATTTTTAAATTTCATTTCTAAAAATTTTGCAGTTTAATCATATTTATTTTTCTATACAGCAGGTTATTATTAGTTATCTATTTTATTCATATACATATATACAGGTCAATACCTATCTCCCAACTCATCTGACCACCAACACCCCATGGCTTCCCCCACTTGGTGTCCATACGTTTGTTCTCTACCTCTGTTTCTCTATTTCTGCCCTGCAAACCTGTTCATCTGTACCATATATCTAGGTTCCACATACATGCATTAATACAGAATATTTGTTTTGCTCTTTCTGACTTACTTCATTCTGTATGACAGTCTCTAGATCCACCGACTTCTCTACAAATAACCCAGTTTCATTCCTTTTCATGGCTGAGTCATATCCCATTTTATGTATGTACCACATCTTTATCCATTCGTCTGTCTGTGGGCATTTAGGTTGCTTCCATTACCTGGCTATTGTAAATAGTGCTGCAATGAACATTGTGGTGAATGTGTGTTTTTGATTTATGGTTGTCTCTGGGTATATGCCCAGAAGTGGGATTGCTGGATCCTATGGTAATTCTATTCCTAGTTTCTTTAAGGAAACTCCATACTGTTCTCCATAGTGACTGTATCAATTTACCTTCCCACTAATAGTGGAAGAGTGTTCCTTTTGTCCACACCCTCCCCAGAATTTGTTGTTTGTAGATTTTCTGATGCTGCCGATTCTAACAGGTGTGAGGTGATACCTCATTGTCATTTTGATTTGCATTTCTCTAATAATTAGTGGTGTTGAGCATCTTTTCATGTGCGTCTTGGCCGTCTCTGTGACTTCTTTGAAGAAACGTCTATTTAGATCTTCTGCCCATTTTTGTATTGGGTTGTTTGTTTTATTAATATTAAGCTGCGTGAGCTGTTTATATATATTGGAGATTAAACCCTTGTCCATTGATTCGTTTGCGAACGTTTTCGCCCATTCTGAGGGTTGCCTTTTTCCATTCCCGTTTTTTTTAACCAAAAAAGAAAGAAAGCAAAAGAAGCAGAACACTAATGTGCGTGAAATATGCCTCTTGAAACTGTCGTTTTGAAATATGGACGTCTTTTGAACTTTTTGGTCGATATATGACCCCAGGATTTGTTTTCAGGGCAGGTGTCATTTACAGGCCTGCAATGATTTGGAATATCCACTGACCATTAGCGCTGGGATTAAAGCTGCTGTTGTGTGAAATGGCCACAAGGTGGCAGCAGTTCTCCCTTAGCAAATCTGGTTACTAGGGCAACAGAGCCTCAATGGAAGCCTGTTCTAGATTGGAATTTAGAATGGAATGTGCCAGGAGAAAGCCCCTCAAGTTTGTCTCACTACTTCTTGTTCGTGTTTTTAATTTAATTTTTAATTTTTTATTACAGCAAGTTTGATTACAACGTTTGCTTGTTGTAGGTGTGCAAGATGTGGTTCTGTTACACATATACATATGTCTGTTCTTCCTGGGACCCTTTTCCCATGTACATTATGACAGAATGTTGAGTAGTCTTCTCTTGGCATTCCGTAGGTCTTTGGTGATTATATATTTCACCTGTGTTTGTATATGTCTCTTAACCCCAATATCGTAATGAATCCAATCCTCACACCTTTCCATTGGTGAACCATAAGTGTGTTTAATGAATCTGTGATTGCCCTTCTCCGTGGAAATATCTGCCCTGGTATCCGTTTTTAGGTAACACCTATAAGTGATATCCTACGATATGTGTCTTTCACTTTCTGACTTACTACAAGTCCCGTGCTTACCTGTAGACTCATCTACGGGGCTGCAAATGGCATTGTGCCCTTTTTTTCCTTGGCTAATATTCTGTCTTAGCGAGGTCCATTTTCTGCAATGTGATTCCCTGAGGGCTGAGGATTAGCTGACCTGGGCAGCCTGACCCTGCCGGCAAGCCCTCCCCAGGTGTGCGTGGGTTGAGGTCGATAGAAACAGCACTCCAGGCAGCAATAGCCCCTGCAGCTGTGCCTGATTCCATATTCTCTGCCCCGTCAGCAGTCTCGGGGCTGTGCTGGTGGGAGGGTGTGAGGGTCCACGGCTTTGTTGGTGGCCCGGTGTGAGTGGGGCTCTGCTGGACTTTCTGCAGGAGTTGCCAGGCTGCCACCTGTAAAGAAGAGGATGTGTCACCCATAACTTCCACTGGAATTTCTCTCCGGGCTGAGGTGAGGAAGGAAAAAAAGGAATGATGGCCGGGACAGGAGGGGTATATCAGGCAGGGAAATGGAAAGCTTCTAGAAGAGTGCCCGGGGCCAGGACCATCCTGGATGGCCTGCAGGCACCAAGTTGGCCTGCATGCTGTCGCTGGTGTGGCTCCACGGCCCTTCCTCCAGGCTTTCAAGCCCTTGTACATATTCAGGTGTTTTACCTGGGAAGGGTGGGAACAGTTCAGCAGCAGCTGGCCTGGGGCTCAGCTCACGTTTACTCACAGAGGCCTCGGCACGGTCCCCCAGCTTTGCAATGAGGATGCTCCTTGCGTGGGGGGGCCGGGCTGCTGGCTGTATGGGAGATGATTCCCCACCTCTGACCAATGTCAGAATTGTTTACCGCTGGAGCAAGTGCCCTGATAGGGTTTTCCTCTGTATAACTGCTGGGTTCAGGTTTTTTTTTCTTTTTTGGTTCAAGTTAGAATTTATTCATCTTTTATGTATTTATTGATATAAGCATGGAAATAATTCATTCATAGAAATACATCTGTGTGAAGGGAAGAACTTTTTTCTGTTTTATTTTTAAATTTCATTTCTAAAAATTTTGCAGTTTAATTATATTTATTTTTCTATACAGCAGGTTTTTATTAGTTATCTATTTTATTCATATACATATATACAGGTCAATACCTATCTCCCAACTCATCTGACCACCATCACCCCATGGCTTCCCCCACTTGGTGTCCATACGTTTGTTCTCTACCTCTGTTTCTCTATTTCTGCCCTGCAAACCTGTTCATCTGTACCATATATCTAGGTTCCACATACATGCATTAATACAGAATATTTGTTTGGCTCTTTCTGACTTACTTCATTCTGTATGACAGTCTCTAGATCCACCGACTTCTCTACAAATAACCCAGTTTCATTCCTTTTCATGGCTGAGTCATATCCCATTTTATGTATGTACCACATCTTTATCCATTCATCTGTCTGTGGGCATTTAGGTTGCTTCCATTACCTGGCTATTGTAAATAGTGCTGCAATGAACATTGTGGTGAATGTGTGTTTTTGATTTATGGTTGTCTCTGTGTATATGCCCAGAAGTGGGATTGCTGGATCCTATGGTAATTCTATTTCTAGTTTCTTTAAGGAAACTCCATACTGTTCTCCATAGTGACTGTATCAATTTACCTTCCCACCAATAGTGGAAGAGGGTTCCTTTTGTCCACACCCTCCCCAGAATTTGTTGTTTGTAGATTTTCTGATGATGCCGATTCTAACAGGTTTGAGGTGATACCTCATTGTCGTTTTGATTTGCATTTCTCTAATAATTAGTGGTGTTGAGCAGCTTTTCATGTGCGTCTTGGCCGTCTCTGTGACTTCTTTGAAGAAACGTCTATTTAGATCTTCTGCCCATTTTTGTATTGGGTTGTTTGTTTTATTAATATTAAGCTGCGTGAGCTGTTTATATATATTGGAGATTAAACCCTTGTCCATTGATTCGTTTGCGAACGTTTTCGCCCATTCTGAGGGTTGCCTTTTTCCATTCCCGTTTTTTTTTAACCAAAAAAGAAAGAAAGCAAAAGAAGCAGAACACTAATGTGCGTGCAATATGCCTCTTGAAACTGTCGTTTTGAAATATGGACGTCTTTTGAACTTTTTGGTCGATATATGACCCCAGGATTTGTTTTCAGGGCAGGTGTCATTTACAGGCCTGCAATGATTTGGAATATCCACTGACCAGTAGCGCTGGGATTAAAGCTGCTGTTGTGCGAAATGGCCACAAGGTGGCAGCAGTTCTCCCTTAGCAAATCTGGTTACCAGGGCAACAGAGCCTCAATGGAAGCCTGTTCTAGATTGGAATTTAGAATGGAATGTGCCAGGAGAAAGCCCCTCAAGTTTGTCTCACTACTTCTTGTTCGTGTTTTTAATTTAATTTTTAATTTTTTATTACAGCAAGTTTGATTACAACGTTTGCTTGTTGTAGGTGTGCAAGATGTGGTTCTTTTACACATATACATATGTCTGTTCTTCCTGGGACCCTTTTCCCATGTACGTTATGACAGAATGTTGAGTAGTCTTCTCTTGGCATTCCGTAGGTCTTTGGTGATTATATATTTCACCTGTGTTTGTATATGTCTCTTAACCCCAATATCGTAATGAATCCAATCCTCACACCTTTCCATTGGTGAACCATAAGTTTGTTTAATGAATCTGTGATTGCCCTTCTCCGTGGAAATATCTGCCCTGGTATCCGTTTTTAGGTAACACCTATAAGTGATATCCTACGATATGTGTCTTTCACTTTCTGACTTACTACAAGTCCCGTGCTTACCTGTAGACTCATCTACGGGGCTGCAAATGGCATTGTGCCCTTTTTTTCCTTGGCTAATATTCTGTCTTAGCGAGGTCCATTTTCTGCAATGTGATTCCCTGAGGGCTGAGGATTAGCTGACCTGGGCAGCCTGACCCTGCCGGCAAGCCCTCCCCAGGTGTGCCTGGGTTGAGTTCAATAGAAACAGCACTCCAGGCAGCAATAGCCCCTGCAGCTGTGCCTGACTCCATATTCTCTGCCCCGTCAGCAGTCTCGGGGCTGTGCTGGTGGGAGGGTGTGAGGGTCCACGGCTTTGTTGGTGGCCCGGTGTGAGTGGGGCTCTGCTGGACTTTCTGCAGGAGTTGCCAGGCTGCCACCTGTAAAGAAGAGGATGTGTCACCCATAACTTCCACTGGAATTTCTCTCCGGGCTGAGGTGAGGAAGGAAAAAAAGGAATGATGGCCGGGACAGGAGGGGTATATCAGGCAGGGAAATGGAAAGCTTCTAGAAGAGTGCCCGGGGCCAGGACCATCCTGGCTGGCCTGCAGGCACCAAGTTGGCCTGCATGCTGTCGCTGGTGTGGCTCCACGGCCCTTCCTCTAGGCTTTCAAGCCCTTGTACATATTCAGGTGTTTTACCTGGGAAGGGTGGGAACATTTCAGCAGCAGCTGGCCTGGGGCTCAGCTCACGTTTACTCACAGAGGCCTCGGCACGGTCCCCCAGCTTTGCAATGAGGAGGCTCCTTGCGTGGGGGGGCCGGGCTGCTGGCTGTATGGGAGATGATTCCCCACCTCTGACCAATGTCAGAATTGTTTACCGCTGGAGCAAGTGCCCTGATAGGGTTTTCCTCTGTATAACTGCTGGGTTCAGGTTTTTTTTTCTTTTTTGGTTCAAGTTAGAATTTATTCATCTTTTATGTATTTATTGATATAAGCATGGAAATAATTCATTCATAGAAATACATCTGTGTGAAGGGAAGAACTTTTTTTCTGTTTTATTTTTAAATTTCATTTCTAAAAATTTTGCAGTTTAATCATATTTATTTTTCTATACAGCAGGTTATTATTAGTTATCTATTTTATTCATATACATATATACAGGTCAATACCTATCTCCCAACTCATCTGACCACCAACACCCCATGGCTTCCCCCACTTGATGTCCATACGTTTGTTCTCTACCTCTGTTTCTCTATTTCTGCCCTGCAAACCTGTTCATCTGTACCATATATCTACGTTCCACATACATGCATTAATACAGAATATTTGTTTTGCTCTTTCTGACTTACTTCATTCTGTATGACAGTCTCTAGATCCACCGACTTCTCTACAAATAACCCAGTTTCATTCCTTTTCATGGCTGAGTCATATCCCATTTTATGTATGTACCACATCTTTATCCATTCGTCTGTCTGTGGGCATTTAGGTTGCTTCCATTACCTGGCTATTGTAAATAGTGCTGCAATGAACATTGTGGTGAATGTGTGTTTTTGATTTATGGTTGTCTCTGGGTATATGCCCAGAAGTGGGATTGCTGGATCCTGTGGTAATTCTATTCCTAGTTTCTTTAAGGAAACTCCATACTGTTCTCCATAGTGACTGTATCAATTTACCTTCCCACTAATAGTGGAAGAGGGTTCCTTTTGTCCACACCCTCCCCAGAATTTGTTGTTTGTAGATTTTCTGATGCTGCCGATTCTAACAGGTGTGAGGTGATACCTCATTGTCATTTTGATTTGCATTTCTCTAATAATTAGTGGTGTTGAGCAGCTTTTCATGTGCGTCTTGGCCGTCTCTGTGACTTCTTTGAAGAAACGTCTATTTAGATCTTCTGCCCATTTTTGTATTGGGTTGTTTGTTTTATTAATATTAAGCTGCGTGAGCTGTTTATATATATTGGAGATTAAACCCTTGTCCATTGATTCGTTTGCGAACGTTTTCGCCCATTCTGAGGGTTGCCTTTTTCCATTCCCGTTTTTTTTTAACCAAAAAAGAAAGAAAGCAAAAGAAGCAGAACACTAATGTGCGTGAAATATGCCTCTTGAAACTGTCGTTTTGAAATATGGACGTCTTTTGAACTTTTTGGTCGATATATGACCCCAGGATTTGTTTTCAGGGCAGGTGTCATTTACAGGCCTGCAATGATTTGGAATATCCACTGACCAGTAGCGCTGGGATTAAAGCTGCTGTTGTGCGAAATGGCCACAAGGTGGCAGCAGTTCTCCCTTAGCAAATCTGGTTACCAGGGCAACAGAGCCTGAATGGAAGCCTGTTCTAGATTGGAATTTAGAATGGAATGTGCCAGGAGAAAGCCCCTCAAGTTTGTCTCACTACTTCTTGTTCGTGTTTTTAATTTAATTTTTAATTTTTTATTACAGCAAGTTTGATTACAACGTTTGCTTGTTGTAGGTGTGCAAGATGTGGTTCTTTTACACATATACATATGTCTGTTCTTCCTGGGACCCTTTTCCCATGTACGTTATGACAGAATGTTGAGTAGTCTTCTCTTGGCATTCCGTAGGTCTTTGGTGATTATATATTTCACCTGTGTTTGTATATGTCTCTTAACCCCAATATCGTAATGAATCCAATCCTCACACCTTTCCATTGGTGAACCATAAGTTTGTTTAATGAATCTGTGATTGCCCTTCTCCGTGGAAATATCTGCCCTGGTATCCGTTTTTAGGTAACACCTATAAGTGATATCCTACGATATGTGTCTTTCACTTTCTGACTTACTACAAGTCCCGTGCTTACCTGTAGACTCATCTACGGGGCTGCAAATGGCATTGTGCCCTTTTTTTCCTTGGCTAATATTCTGTCTTAGCGAGGTCCATTTTCTGCAATGTGATTCCCTGAGGGCTGAGGATTAGCTGACCTGGGCAGCCTGACCCTGCCGGCAAGCCCTCCCCAGGTGTGCCTGGGTTGAGTTCAATAGAAACAGCACTCCAGGCAGCAATAGCCCCTGCAGCTGTGCCTGACTCCATATTCTCTGCCCCGTCAGCAGTCTCGGGGCTGTGCTGGTGGGAGGGTGTGAGGGTCCAAGGCTTTGTTGGTGGCCCGGTGTGAGTGGGGCTCTGCTGGAATTTCTGCAGGAGTTGCCAGGTTGCCACCTGTAAAGAAGAGGATGTGTCACCCATAATTTCCACTGGAATTTCTCTCCGGGCTGAGGTGAGGGAGGAAAAAAAAAGAGTGGGGGCCGGGACAGGAGTGGTATCTCAGGCAGGGAAATGGAAAGCTTCCAGAAGAGCGCCCGGGGCCAGGACCATCCTGGCTGGCCTGCAGGCACCAAGTTGGCCTGCGTGCTGTCGCTGGTGTGGCTCCACGGCCCTTCCTCTAGGCTTTCAAGCCCTTGTACATATTCAGGTGTTTTACCTGGGAAGGGTGGGAACAGTTCAGCAGCAGCTGGCCTGGGGCTCAGCTCACGTTTACTCACAGAGGCCTCGGCACTGTCCCCCAGCTTTGCAATCAGGACGCTCCTTGCGTGGGGGGGCCGGGCTGCTGGCTGTATGGGAGATGATTCCCCACCTCTGACCAATCTCAGAATTGTTTACCGCTGGAACAAGTGCCCTGATAGGGTTTTCCTCTGTATAACTGCTGGGTACAGGATTTTTTTTTTCTTTTTTGGTTCAAGTTAGAAGTTATTCATCTTTTATGTATTTATTGATATAAGCATGGAAATAATTCATTCATAGAAATACATCTGTGTGAAGGGAAGAACTTTTTTTCTGTTTTATTTTTAAATTTCATTTCTAAAAATTTTGCAGTTTAATCATATTTATTTTTCTATACAGCAGGTTATTATTAGTTATCTATTTTATTCATATACATATATACAGGTCAATACCTATCTCCCAACTCATCTGACCACCAACACCCCATGGCTTCCCCCACTTGGTGTCCATACGTTTGTTCTCTACCTCTGTTTCTCTATTTCTGCCCTGCAAACCTGTTCATCTGTACCATATATCTAGGTTCCACATACATGCATTAATACAGAATATTTGTTTTGCTCTTTCTGACTTACTTCATTCTGTATGACAGTCTCTAGATCCACCGACTTCTCTACAAATAACCCAGTTTCATTCCTTTTCATGGCTGAGTCATATCCCATTTTATGTATGTACCACATCTTTATCCATTCGTCTGTCTGTGGGCATTTAGGTTGCTTCCATTACCTGGCTATTGTAAATAGTGCTGCAATGAACATTGTGGTGAATGTGTGTTTTTGATTTATGGTTGTCTCTGGGTATATGCCCAGAAGTGGGATTGCTGGATCCTATGGTAATTCTATTCCTAGTTTCTTTAAGGAAACTCCATACTGTTCTCCATAGTGACTGTATCAATTTACCTTCCCACTAATAGTGGAAGAGTGTTCCTTTTGTCCACACCCTCCCCAGAATTTGTTGTTTGTAGATTTTCTGATGCTGCCGATTCTAACAGGTGTGAGGTGATACCTCATTGTCATTTTGATTTGCATTTCTCTAATAATTAGTGGTGTTGAGCATCTTTTCATGTGCGTCTTGGCCGTCTCTGTGACTTCTTTGAAGAAACGTCTATTTAGATCTTCTGCCCATTTTTGTATTGGGTTGTTTGTTTTATTAATATTAAGCTGCGTGAGCTGTTTATATATATTGGAGATTAAACCCTTGTCCATTGATTCGTTTGCGAACGTTTTCGCCCATTCTGAGGGTTGCCTTTTTCCATTCCCGTTTTTTTTAACCAAAAAAGAAAGAAAGCAAAAGAAGCAGAACACTAATGTGCGTGAAATATGCCTCTTGAAACTGTCGTTTTGAAATATGGACGTCTTTTGAACTTTTTGGTCGATATATGACCCCAGGATTTGTTTTCAGGGCAGGTGTCATTTACAGGCCTGCAATGATTTGGAATATCCACTGACCATTAGCGCTGGGATTAAAGCTGCTGTTGTGTGAAATGGCCACAAGGTGGCAGCAGTTCTCCCTTAGCAAATCTGGTTACTAGGGCAACAGAGCCTCAATGGAAGCCTGTTCTAGATTGGAATTTAGAATGGAATGTGCCAGGAGAAAGCCCCTCAAGTTTGTCTCACTACTTCTTGTTCGTGTTTTTAATTTAATTTTTAATTTTTTATTACAGCAAGTTTGATTACAACGTTTGCTTGTTGTAGGTGTGCAAGATGTGGTTCTGTTACACATATACATATGTCTGTTCTTCCTGGGACCCTTTTCCCATGTACATTATGACAGAATGTTGAGTAGTCTTCTCTTGGCATTCCGTAGGTCTTTGGTGATTATATATTTCACCTGTGTTTGTATATGTCTCTTAACCCCAATATCGTAATGAATCCAATCCTCACACCTTTCCATTGGTGAACCATAAGTGTGTTTAATGAATCTGTGATTGCCCTTCTCCGTGGAAATATCTGCCCTGGTATCCGTTTTTAGGTAACACCTATAAGTGATATCCTACGATATGTGTCTTTCACTTTCTGACTTACTACAAGTCCCGTGCTTACCTGTAGACTCATCTACGGGGCTGCAAATGGCATTGTGCCCTTTTTTTCCTTGGCTAATATTCTGTCTTAGCGAGGTCCATT
Organism: Mesoplodon densirostris; assembly: GCF_025265405.1. Taxonomy (NCBI): domain Eukaryota; kingdom Metazoa; phylum Chordata; class Mammalia; order Artiodactyla; family Ziphiidae; genus Mesoplodon; species Mesoplodon densirostris. The sequence goes on from NC_082666.1 coordinate 102,345,630, forward strand.
TTCTGCAATGTGATTCCCTGAGGGCTGAGGATTAGCTGACCTGGGCAGCCTGACCCTGCCGGCAAGCCCTCCCCAGGTGTGCGTGGGTTGAGGTCGATAGAAACAGCACTCCAGGCAGCAATAGCCCCTGCAGCTGTGCCTGATTCCATATTCTCTGCCCCGTCAGCAGTCTCGGGGCTGTGCTGGTGGGAGGGTGTGAGGGTCCACGGCTTTGTTGGTGGCCCGGTGTGAGTGGGGCTCTGCTGGACTTTCTGCAGGAGTTGCCAGGCTGCCACCTGTAAAGAAGAGGATGTGTCACCCATAACTTCCACTGGAATTTCTCTCCGGGCTGAGGTGAGGAAGGAAAAAAAGGAATGATGGCCGGGACAGGAGGGGTATATCAGGCAGGGAAATGGAAAGCTTCTAGAAGAGTGCCCGGGGCCAGGACCATCCTGGATGGCCTGCAGGCACCAAGTTGGCCTGCATGCTGTCGCTGGTGTGGCTCCACGGCCCTTCCTCCAGGCTTTCAAGCCCTTGTACATATTCAGGTGTTTTACCTGGGAAGGGTGGGAACAGTTCAGCAGCAGCTGGCCTGGGGCTCAGCTCACGTTTACTCACAGAGGCCTCGGCACGGTCCCCCAGCTTTGCAATGAGGATGCTCCTTGCGTGGGGGGGCCGGGCTGCTGGCTGTATGGGAGATGATTCCCCACCTCTGACCAATGTCAGAATTGTTTACCGCTGGAGCAAGTGCCCTGATAGGGTTTTCCTCTGTATAACTGCTGGGTTCAGGTTTTTTTTTCTTTTTTGGTTCAAGTTAGAATTTATTCATCTTTTATGTATTTATTGATATAAGCATGGAAATAATTCATTCATAGAAATACATCTGTGTGAAGGGAAGAACTTTTTTCTGTTTTATTTTTAAATTTCATTTCTAAAAATTTTGCAGTTTAATTATATTTATTTTTCTATACAGCAGGTTTTTATTAGTTATCTATTTTATTCATATACATATATACAGGTCAATACCTATCTCCCAACTCATCTGACCACCATCACCCCATGGCTTCCCCCACTTGGTGTCCATACGTTTGTTCTCTACCTCTGTTTCTCTATTTCTGCCCTGCAAACCTGTTCATCTGTACCATATATCTAGGTTCCACATACATGCATTAATACAGAATATTTGTTTGGCTCTTTCTGACTTACTTCATTCTGTATGACAGTCTCTAGATCCACCGACTTCTCTACAAATAACCCAGTTTCATTCCTTTTCATGGCTGAGTCATATCCCATTTTATGTATGTACCACATCTTTATCCATTCATCTGTCTGTGGGCATTTAGGTTGCTTCCATTACCTGGCTATTGTAAATAGTGCTGCAATGAACATTGTGGTGAATGTGTGTTTTTGATTTATGGTTGTCTCTGTGTATATGCCCAGAAGTGGGATTGCTGGATCCTATGGTAATTCTATTTCTAGTTTCTTTAAGGAAACTCCATACTGTTCTCCATAGTGACTGTATCAATTTACCTTCCCACCAATAGTGGAAGAGGGTTCCTTTTGTCCACACCCTCCCCAGAATTTGTTGTTTGTAGATTTTCTGATGATGCCGATTCTAACAGGTTTGAGGTGATACCTCATTGTCGTTTTGATTTGCATTTCTCTAATAATTAGTGGTGTTGAGCAGCTTTTCATGTGCGTCTTGGCCGTCTCTGTGACTTCTTTGAAGAAACGTCTATTTAGATCTTCTGCCCATTTTTGTATTGGGTTGTTTGTTTTATTAATATTAAGCTGCGTGAGCTGTTTATATATATTGGAGATTAAACCCTTGTCCATTGATTCGTTTGCGAACGTTTTCGCCCATTCTGAGGGTTGCCTTTTTCCATTCCCGTTTTTTTTTAACCAAAAAAGAAAGAAAGCAAAAGAAGCAGAACACTAATGTGCGTGCAATATGCCTCTTGAAACTGTCGTTTTGAAATATGGACGTCTTTTGAACTTTTTGGTCGATATATGACCCCAGGATTTGTTTTCAGGGCAGGTGTCATTTACAGGCCTGCAATGATTTGGAATATCCACTGACCAGTAGCGCTGGGATTAAAGCTGCTGTTGTGCGAAATGGCCACAAGGTGGCAGCAGTTCTCCCTTAGCAAATCTGGTTACCAGGGCAACAGAGCCTCAATGGAAGCCTGTTCTAGATTGGAATTTAGAATGGAATGTGCCAGGAGAAAGCCCCTCAAGTTTGTCTCACTACTTCTTGTTCGTGTTTTTAATTTAATTTTTAATTTTTTATTACAGCAAGTTTGATTACAACGTTTGCTTGTTGTAGGTGTGCAAGATGTGGTTCTTTTACACATATACATATGTCTGTTCTTCCTGGGACCCTTTTCCCATGTACGTTATGACAGAATGTTGAGTAGTCTTCTCTTGGCATTCCGTAGGTCTTTGGTGATTATATATTTCACCTGTGTTTGTATATGTCTCTTAACCCCAATATCGTAATGAATCCAATCCTCACACCTTTCCATTGGTGAACCATAAGTTTGTTTAATGAATCTGTGATTGCCCTTCTCCGTGGAAATATCTGCCCTGGTATCCGTTTTTAGGTAACACCTGTAAGTGATATCCTACGATATGTGTCTTTCACTTTCTGACTTACTACAAGTCACGTGATTACCTGTAGACTCATCTACGGGGCTGCAAATGGCATTGTGTCCGTTTTTTCCTTGGCTAATATTCTGTCTTAGCGAGGTCCAGTTTCTGCAATGTGATTCCCTGAGGGCTGAGGATTAGCTGACCTGGGCAGCCTGACCCTGCCGGCAAGCCCTCCCCAGGTGTGCCTGGGTTGAGGTCAATAGAAACAGCACTCCAGGCAGCAATAGCCCCTGCAGCTGTGCCTGACTCCATATTCTCTGCCCCGTCAGCAGTCTCGGGGCTGTGCTGTTGGGAGGGTGTGAGGGTCCACGGCTTTGTTGGTGGCCCGGTGTGAGTGGGGCTCTGCTGGAATTTCTGCAGGAGTTGCCAGGTTGCCACCTGTAAAGAAGAGGATGTGTCACCCATAATTTCCACTGGAATTTCTCTCCGGGCTGAGGTGAGGGAGGAAAAAAAAGAGTGGGGGCCGGGACAGGAGTGGTATCTCAGGCAGGGAAATGGAAAGCTTCTAGAAGAGTGCCCGGGGCCAGGACCATCCTGGATGGCCTGCAGGCACCAAGTTGGCCTGCATGCTGTCGCTGGTGTGGCTCCACGGCCCTTCCTCCAGGCTTTCAAGCCCTTGTACATATTCAGGTGTTTTACCTGGGAAGGGTGGGAACAGTTCAGCAGCAGCTGGCCTGGGGCTCAGCTCACGTTTACTCACAGAGGCCTCGGCACGGTCCCCCACCTTTGCAATGAGGATGCTCCTTGCGTGGGGGGGCCGGGCTGCTGGCTGTATGGGAGATGATTCCCCACCTCTGACCAATGTCAGAATTGTTTACCGCTGGAGCAAGTGCCCTGATAGGGTTTTCCTCTGTATAACTGCTGGGTTCAGGTTTTTTTTTCTTTTTTGGTTCAAGTTAGAATTTATTCATCTTTTATGTATTTATTGATATAAGCATGGAAATAATTCATTCATAGAAATACATCTGTGTGAAGGGAAGAACTTTTTTCTGTTTTATTTTTAAATTTCATTTCTAAAAATTTTGCAGTTTAATTATATTTATTTTTCTATACAGCAGGTTTTTATTAGTTATCTATTTTATTCATATACATATATACAGGTCAATACCTATCTCCCAACTCATCTGACCACCATCACCCCATGGCTTCCCCCACTTGGTGTCCATACGTTTGTTCTCTACCTCTGTTTCTCTATTTCTGCCCTGCAAACCTGTTCATCTGTACCATATATCTAGGTTCCACATACATGCATTAATACAGAATATTTGTTTTGCTCTTTCTGACTTACTTCATTCTGTATGACAGTCTCTAGATCCACCGACTTCTCTACAAATAACCCAGTTTCATTCCTTTTCATGGCTGAGTCATATCCCATTTTATGTATGTACCACATCTTTATCCATTCATCTGTCTGTGGGCATTTAGGTTGCTTCCATTACCTGGCTATTGTAAATAGTGCTGCAATGAACATTGTGGTGAATGTGTGTTTTTGATTTATGGTTGTCTCTGTGTATATGCCCAGAAGTGGGATTGCTGGATCCTATGGTAATTCTATTTCTAGTTTCTTTAAGGAAACTCCATACTGTTCTCCATAGTGACTGTATCAATTTACCTTCCCACCAATAGTGGAAGAGGGTTCCTTTTGTCCACACCCTCCCCAGAATTTGTTGTTTGTAGATTTTCTGATGATGCCGATTCTAACAGGTGTGAGGTGATACCTCATTGTCGTTTTGATTTGCATTTCTCTAATAATTAGTGGTGTTGAGCAGCTTTTCATGTGCGTCTTGGCCGTCTCTGTGACTTCTTTGAAGAAACGTCTATTTAGATCTTCTGCCCATTTTTGTATTGGGTTGTTTGTTTTATTAATATTAAGCTGCGTGAGCTGTTTATATATATTGGAGATTAAACCCTTGTCCATTGATTCGTTTGCGAACGTTTTCGCCCATTCTGAGGGTTGCCTTTTTCCATTCCCGTTTTTTTTTAACCAAAAAAGAAAGAAAGCAAAAGAAGCAGAACACTAATGTGCGTGAAATATGCCTCTTGAAACTGTCGTTTTGAAATATGGACGTCTTTTGAACTTTTTGGTCGATATATGACCCCAGGATTTGTTTTCAGGGCAGGTGTCATTTACAGGCCTGCAATGATTTGGAATATCCACTGACCAGTAGCGCTGGGATTAAAGCTGCTGTTGTGCGAAATGGCCACAAGGTGGCAGCAGTTCTCCCTTAGCAAATCTGGTTACCAGGGCAACAGAGCCTCAATGGAAGCCTGTTCTAGATTGGAATTTAGAATGGAATGTGCCAGGAGAAAGCCCCTCAAGTTTGTCTCACTACTTCTTGTTCGTGTTTTTAATTTAATTTTTAATTTTTTATTACAGCAAGTTTGATTACAACGTTTGCTTGTTGTAGGTGTGCAAGATGTGGTTCTTTTACACATATACATATGTCTGTTCTTCCTGGGACCCTTTTCCCATGTACGTTATGACAGAATGTTGAGTAGTCTTCTCTTGGCATTCCGTAGGTCTTTGGTGATTATATATTTCACCTGTGTTTGTATATGTCTCTTAACCCCAATATCGTAATGAATCCAATCCTCACACCTTTCCATTGGTGAACCATAAGTTTGTTTAATGAATCTGTGATTGCCCTTCTCCGTGGAAATATCTGCCCTGGTATCCGTTTTTAGGTAACACCTGTAAGTGATATCCTACGATATGTGTCTTTCACTTTCTGACTTACTACAAGTCACGTGATTACCTGTAGACTCATCTACGGGGCTGCAAATGGCATTGTGTCCGTTTTTTCCTTGGCTAATATTCTGTCTTAGCGAGGTCCAGTTTCTGCAATGTGATTCCCTGAGGGCTGAGGATTAGCTGACCTGGGCAGCCTGACCCTGCCGGCAAGCCCTCCCCAGGTGTGCCTGGGTTGAGGTCAATAGAAACAGCACTCCAGGCAGCAATAGCCCCTGCAGCTGTGCCTGACTCCATATTCTCTGCCCCGTCAGCAGTCTCGGGGCTGTGCTGGTGGGAGGGTGTGAGGGTCCACGGCTTTGTTGGTGGCCCGGTGTGAGTGGGGCTCTGCTGGACTTTCTGCAGGAGTTGCCAGGTTGCCACCTGTAAAGAAGAGGATGTGTCACCCATAATTTCCACTGGAATTTCTCTCCGGGCTGAGGTGAGGGAGGAAAAAAAAGAGTCGGGGCCGGGACAGGAGTGGTATCTCAGGCAGGGAAATGGAAAGCTTCCAGAAGAGCGCCCGGGGCCAGGACCATCCTGGCTGGCCTGCAGGCACCAAGTTGGCCTGCGTGCTGTCGCTGGTGTGGCTCCACGGCCCTTCCTCTAGGCTTTCAAGCCCTTGTACATATTCAGGTGTTTTACCTGGGAAGGGTGGGAACAGTTCAGCAGCAGCTGGCCTGGGGCTCAGCTCACGTTTACTCACAGAGGCCTCGGCACTGTCCCCCAGCTTTGCAATCAGGACGCTCCTTGCGTGGGGGGGCCGGGCTGCTGGCTGTATGGGAGATGATTCCCCACCTCTGACCAATCTCAGAATTGTTTACCGCTGGAACAAGTGCCCTGATAGGGTTTTCCTCTGTATAACTGCTGGGTACAGGATTTTTTTTTTCTTTTTTGGTTCAAGTTAGAAGTTATTCATCTTTTATGTATTTATTGATATAAGCATGGAAATAATTCATTCATAGAAATACATCTGTGTGAAGGGAAGAACTTTTTTTCTGTTTTATTTTTAAATTTCATTTCTAAAAATTTTGCAGTTTAATCATATTTATTTTTCTATACAGCAGGTTATTATTAGTTATCTATTTTATTCATATACATATATACAGGTCAATACCTATCTCCCAACTCATCTGACCACCAACACCCCATGGCTTCCCCCACTTGGTGTCCATACGTTTGTTCTCTACCTCTGTTTCTCTATTTCTGCCCTGCAAACCTGTTCATCTGTACCATATATCTAGGTTCCACATACATGCATTAATACAGAATATTTGTTTTGCTCTTTCTGACTTACTTCATTCTGTATGACAGTCTCTAGATCCACCGACTTCTCTACAAATAACCCAGTTTCATTCCTTTTCATGGCTGAGTCATATCCCATTTTATGTATGTACCACATCTTTATCCATTCGTCTGTCTGTGGGTATTTAGGTTGCTTCCATTACCTGGCTATTGTAAATAGTGCTGCAATGAACATTGTGGTGAATGTGTGTTTTTGATTTATGGTTGTCTCTGGGTATATGCCCAGAAGTGGGATTGCTGGATCCTATGGTAATTCTATTCCTAGTTTCTTTAAGGAAACTCCATACTGTTCTCCATAGTGACTGTATCAATTTACCTTCCCACTAATAGTGGAAGAGGGTTCCTTTTGTCCACACCCTCCCCAGAATTTGTTGTTTGTAGATTTTCTGATGCTGCCGATTCTAACAGGTGTGAGGTGATACCTCATTGTCATTTTGATTTGCATTTCTCTAATAATTAGTGGTGTTGAGCATCTTTTCATGTGCGTCTTGGCCGTCTCTGTGACTTCTTTGAAGAAACGTCTATTTAGATCTTCTGCCCATTTTTGTATTGGGTTGTTTGTTTTATTAATATTAAGCTGCGTGAGCTGTTTATATATATTGGAGATTAAACCCTTGTTCATTGATTCGTTTGCGAACGTTTTCGCCCATTCTGAGGGTTGCCTTTTTCCATTCCCGTTTTTTTTTAACCAAAAAAGAAAGAAAGCAAAAGAAGCAGAACACTAATGTGCGTGAAATATGCCTCTTGAAACTGTCGTTTTGAAATATGGACGTCTTTTGAACTTTTTGGTCGATATATGACCCCAGGATTTGTTTTCAGGGCAGGTGTCATTTACAGGCCTGCAATGATTTGGAATATCCACTGACCAGTAGCGCTGGGATTAAAGCTGCTGTTGTGCGAAATGGCCACAAGGTGGCAGCAGTTCTCCCTTAGCAAATCTGGTTACTAGGGCAACAGAGCCTCAATGGAAGCCTGTTCTAGATTGGAATTTAGAATGGAATGTGCCAGGAGAAAGCCCCTCAAGTTTGTCTCACTACTTCTTGTTCGTGTTTTTAATTTAATTTTTAATTTTTTATTACAGCAAGTTTGATTACAACGTTTACTTGTTGTAGGTGTGCAAGATGTGGTTCTGTTACACATATACATATGTCTGTTCTTCCTGGGACCCTTTTCCCATGTACATTATGACAGAATGTTGAGTAGTCTTCTCTTGGCATTCCGTAGGTCTTTGGTGATTATATATTTCACCTGTGTTTGTATATGTCTCTTAACCCCAATATCGTAATGAATCCAATCCTCACACCTTTCCATTGGTGAACCATAAGTGTGTTTAATGAATCTGTGATTGCCCTTCTCCGTGGAAATATCTGCCCTGGTATCCGTTTTTAGGTAACACCTATAAGTGATATCCTACGATATGTGTCTTTCACTTTCTGACTTACTACAAGTCCCGTGCTTACCTGTAGACTCATCTACGGGGCTGCAAATGGCATTGTGCCCTTTTTTTCCTTGGCTAATATTCTGTCTTAGCGAGGTCCATTTTCTGCAATGTGATTCCCTGAGGGCTGAGGATTAGCTGACCTGGGCAGCCTGACCCTGCCGGCAAGCCCTCCCCAGGTGTGCGTGGGTTGAGGTCGATAGAAACAGCACTCCAGGCAGCAATAGCCCCTGCAGTTGTGCCTGATTCCATATTCTCTGCCCCGTCAGCAGTCTCGGGGCTGTGCTGGTGGGAGGGTGTGAGGGTCCACGGCTTTGTTGGTGGCCCGGTGTGAGTGGGGCTCTGCTGGACTTTCTGCAGGAGTTGCCAGGCTGCCACCTGTAAAGAAGAGGATGTGTCACCCATAACTTCCACTGGAATTTCTCTCCGGGCTGAGGTGAGGAAGGAAAAAAAGGAATGATGGCCGGGACAGGAGGGGTATATCAGGCAGGGAAATGGAAAGCTTCTAGAAGAGTGCCCGGGGCCAGGACCATCCTGGATGGCCTGCAGGCACCAAGTTGGCCTGCATGCTGTCGCTGGTGTGGCTCCACGGCCCTTCCTCTAGGCTTTCAAGCCCTTGTACATATTCAGGTGTTTTACCTGGGAAGGGTGGGAACAGTTCAGCAGCAGCTGGCCTGGGGCTCAGCTCACGTTTACTCACAGAGGCCTCGGCACGGTCCCCCAGCTTTGCAATGAGGATGCTCCTTGCGTGGGGGGGCCGGGCTGCTGGCTGTATGGGAGATGATTCCCCACCTCTGACCAATGTCAGAATTGTTTACCGCTGGAGCAAGTGCCCTGATAGGGTTTTCCTCTGTATAACTGCTGGGTTCAGGTTTTTTTTTCTTTTTTGGTTCAAGTTAGAATTTATTCATCTTTTATGTATTTATTGATATAAGCATGGAAATAATTCATTCATAGAAATACATCTGTGTGAAGGGAAGAACTTTTTTCTGTTTTATTTTTAAATTTCATTTCTAAAAATTTTGCAGTTTAATTATATTTATTTTTCTATACAGCAGGTTTTTATTAGTTATCTATTTTATTCATATACATATATACAGGTCAATACCTATCTCCCAACTCATCTGACCACCATCACCCCATGGCTTCCCCCACTTGGTGTCCATACGTTTGTTCTCTACCTCTGTTTCTCTATTTCTGCCCTGCAAACCTGTTCATCTGTACCATATATCTAGGTTCCACATACATGCATTAATACAGAATATTTGTTTTGCTCTTTCTGACTTACTTCATTCTGTATGACAGTCTCTAGATCCACCGACTTCTCTACAAATAACCCAGTTTCATTCCTTTTCATGGCTGAGTCATATCCCATTTTATGTATGTACCACATCTTTATCCATTCATCTGTCTGTGGGCATTTAGGTTGCTTCCATTACCTGGCTATTGTAAATAGTGCTGCAATGAACATTGTGGTGAATGTGTGTTTTTGATTTATGGTTGTCTCTGTGTATATGCCCAGAAGTGGGATTGCTGGATCCTATGGTAATTCTATTTCTAGTTTCTTTAAGGAAACTCCATACTGTTCTCCATAGTGACTGTATCAATTTACCTTCCCACCAATAGTGGAAGAGGGTTCCTTTTGTCCACACCCTCCCCAGAATTTGTTGTTTGTAGATTTTCTGATGATGCCGATTCTAACAGGTTTGAGGTGATACCTCATTGTCGTTTTGATTTGCATTTCTCTAATAATTAGTGGTGTTGAGCATCTTTTCATGTGCGTCTTGGCCGTCTCTGTGACTTCTTTGAAGAAACGTCTATTTAGATCTTCTGCCCATTTTTGTATTGGGTTGTTTGTTTTATTAATATTAAGCTGCGTGAGCTGTTTATATATATTGGAGATTAAACCCTTGTCCATTGATTCGTTTGCGAACGTTTTCGCCCATTCTGAGGGTTGCCTTTTTCCATTCCCGTTTTTTTTTAACCAAAAAAGAAAGAAAGCAAAAGAAGCAGAACACTAATGTGCGTGAAATATGCCTCTTGAAACTGTCGTTTTGAAATATGGACGTCTTTTGAACTTTTTGGTCGATATATGACCCCAGGATTTGTTTTCAGGGCAGGTGTCATTTACAGGCCTGCAATGATTTGGAATATCCACTGACCAGTAGCGCTGGGATTAAAGCTGCTGTTGTGCGAAATGGCCACAAGGTGGCAGCAGTTCTCCCTTAACAAATCTGGTTACTAGGGCAACAGAGCCTCAATGGAAGCCTGTTCTAGATTGGAATTTAGAATGGAATGTGCCAGGAGAAAGCCCCTCAAGTTTGTCTCACTACTTCTTGTTCGTGTTTTTAATTTAATTTTTAATTTTTTATTACAGCAAGTTTGATTACAACGTTTGCTTGTTGTAGGTGTGCAAGATGTGGTTCTTTTACACATATACATATGTCTGTTCTTCCTGGGACCCTTTTCCCATGTACGTTATGACAGAATGTTGAGTAGTCTTCTCTTGGCATTCCGTAGGTCTTTGGTGATTATATATTTCACCTGTGTTTGTATATGTCTCTTAACCCCAATATCGTAATGAATCCAATCCTCACACCTTTCCATTGGTGAACCATAAGTTTGTTTAATGAATCTGTGATTGCCCTTCTCCGTGGAAATATCTGCCCTGGTATCCGTTTTTAGGTAACACCTATAAGTGATATCCTACGATATGTGTCTTTCACTTTCTGACTTACTACAAGTCACGTGCTTACCTGTAGACTCATCTACGGGGCTGCAAATGGCATTGTGCCCTTTTTTTCCTTGGCTAATATTCTGTCTTAGCGAGGTCCATTTTCTGCAATGTGATTCCCTGAGGGCTGAGGATTAGCTGACCTGGGCAGCCTGACCCTGCCGGCAAGCCCTCCCCAGGTGTGCCTGGGTTGAGTTCAATAGAAACAGCACTCCAGGCAGCAATAGCCCCTGCAGCTGTGCCTGACTCCATATTCTCTGCCCCGTCAGCAGTCTCGGGGCTGTGCTGGTGGGAGGGTGTGAGGGTCCACGGCTTTGTTGGTGGCCCGGTGTGAGTGGGGCTCTGCTGGAATTTCTGCAGGAGTTGCCAGGTTGCCACCTGTAAAGAAGAGGATGTGTCACCCATAATTTCCACTGGAATTTCTCTCCGGGCTGAGGTGAGGGAGGAAAAAAAGGAGTGGGGGCCGGGACAGGAGTGGTATCTCAGGCAGGGAAATGGAAAGCTTCCAGAAGAGCGCCCGGGGCCAGGACCATCCTGGCTGGCCTGCAGGCACCAAGTTGGCCTGCGTGCTGTCGCTGGTGTGGCTCCACGGCCCTTCCTCTAGGCTTTCAAGCCCTTGAACATATTCAGGTGTTTTACCTGGGAAGGGTGGGAACAGTTCAGCAGCGGCTGGCCTGGGGCTCAGCTCACGTTTACTCACAGAGGCCTCGGCACTGTTCCCCAGCTTTGCAATCAGGACGCTCCTTGCGTGGGGGGGCCGGGCTGCTGTCTGTATGGGAGATGATTCCCCACCTCTGACCAATCTCAGAATTATTTACCACTGGAACAAGTGCCCTGATAGGGTTTTCCTCTGTATAACTGCTGGGTTCAGGTTTTTTTTTCTTTTTTGGTTCAAGTTAGAAGTTATTCATCTTTTATGTATTTATTGATATAAGCATGGAAATAATTCATTCATAGAAATATATCTGTGTGAAGGGAAGAACTTTTTTTCTGTTTTATTTTTAAATTTCATTTCTAAAAATTTTTCAGTTTAATCATATTTATTTTTCTATACAGCAGGTTATTATTAGTTATCTATTTTATTCATATACATATATACAGGTCAATACCTATCTCCCAACTCATCTGACCACCAACACCCCATGGCTTCCCCCACTTGGTGTCCATACGTTTGTTCTCTACCTCTGTTTCTCTATTTCTGCCCTGCAAACCTGTTCATCTGTACCATATATCTACGTTCCACATACATGCATTAATACAGAATATTTGTTTTGCTCTTTCTGACTTACTTCATTCTGTATGACAGTCTCTAGATCCACCGACTTCTCTACAAATAACCCAGTTTCATTCCTTTTCATGGCTGAGTCATATCCCATTTTATGTATGTACCACATCTTTATCCATTCATCTGTCTGTGGGCATTTAGGTTGCTTCCATTACCTGGCTATTGTAAATAGTGCTGCAATGAACATTGTGGTGAATGTGTGTTTTTGATTTATGGTTGTCTCTGTGTATATGCCCAGAAGTGGGATTGCTGGATCCTATGGTAATTCTATTTCTAGTTTCTTTAAGGAAACTCCATACTGTTCTCCATAGTGACTGTATCAATTTACCTTCCCACCAATAGTGGAAGAGGGTTCCTTTTGTCCACACCCTCCCCGGAATTTGTTGTTTGTAGATTTTCTGATGATGCCGATTCTAACAGGTGTGAGGTGATACCTCATTGTCGTTTTGATTTGCATTTCTCTAATAATTAGTGGTGTTGAGCATCTTTTCATGTGCGTCTTGGCCGTCTCTGTGACTTCTTTGAAGAAACGTCTATTTAGATCTTCTGCCCATTTTTGTATTGGGTTGTTTGTTTTATTAATATTAAGCTGCGTGAGCTGTTTATATATATTGGAGATTAAACCCTTGTCCATTGATTCGTTTGCGAACGTTTTCGCCCATTCTGAGGGTTGCCTTTTTCCATTCCCGTTTTTTTTTAACCAAAAATGAAAGAAAGCAAAAGAAGCAGAACACTAATGTGCGTGAAATATGCCTCTTGAAACTGTCGTTTTGAAATATGGACGTCTTTTGAACTTTTTGGTCGATATATGACCCCAGGATTTGTTTTCAGGGCAGGTGTCATTTACAGGCCTGCAATGATTTGGAATATCCACTGACCAGTAGCGCTGGGATTAAAGCTGCTGTTGTGCGAAATGGCCACAAGGTGGCAGCAGTTCTCCCTTAGCAAATCTGGTTACTAGGGCAACAGAGCCTCAATGGAAGCCTGTTCTAGATTGGAATTTAGAATGGAATGTGCCAGGAGAAAGCCCCTCAAGTTTGTCTCACTACTTCTTGTTCGTGTTTTTAATTTAATTTTAAATTTTTTATTACAGCAAGTTTGATTACAACGTTTGCTTGTTGTAGGTGTGCAAGATGTGGTTCTTTTACACATATACATATGTCTGTTCTTCCTGGGACCCTTTTCCCATGTACATTATGACAGAATGTTGAGTAGTCTTCTCTTGGCATTCCGTAGGTCTTTGGTGATTATATATTTCACCTGTGTTTGTATATGTCTCTTAACCCCAATATCGTAATGAATCCAATCCTCACACCTTTCCATTGGTGAACCATAAGTTTGTTTAATGAATCTGTGATTGCCCTTCTCCGTGGAAATATCTGCCCTGGTATCCGTTTTTAGGTAACACCTATAAGGGATATCCTACGATATGTGTCTTTCACTTTCTGACTTACTACAAGTCACGTGCTTACCTGTAGACTCATCTACGGGGCTGCAAATGGCATTGTGCCCTCTTTTTCCTTGGCTAATATTCTGTCTTAGCGAGGTCCATTTTCTGCAATGTGATTCCCTGAGGGCTGAGGATTAGCTGACCTGGGCAGCCTGACCCTGCCGGCAAGCCCTCCCCAGGTGTGCCTGGGTTGAGTTCAATAGAAACAGCACTCCAGGCAGCAATAGCCCCTGCAGCTGTGCCTGACTCCATATTCTCTGCCCCGTCAGCAGTCTCGGGGCTGTGCTGGTGGGAGGGTGTGAGGGTCCACGGCTTTGTTGGTGGCCCGGTGTGAGTGGGGCTCTGCTGGAATTTCTGCAGGAGTTGCCAGGTTGCCACCTGTAAAGAAGAGGATGTGTCACCCATAATTTCCACTGGAATTTCTCTCCGGGCTGAGGTGAGGGAGGAAAATAAAGAGTGGGGGCCGGAACAGGAGTGGTATCTCAGGCAGGGAAATGGAAAGCTTCCAGAAGAGCGCCCGGGGCCAGGACCATCCTGGCTGGCCTGCAGGCACCAAGTTGGCCTGCGTGCTGTCGCTGGTGTGGCTCCACGGCCCTTCCTCTAGGCTTTCAAGCCCTTGTACATATTCAGGTGTTTTACCTGGGAAGGGTGGGAACAGTTCAGCAGCAGCTGGCCTGGGGCTCAGCTCACGTTTACTCACAGAGGCCTCGGCACTGTCCCCCAGCTTTGCAATCAGGACGCTCCTTGCGTGGGGGGGCCGGGCTGCTGGCTGTATGGGAGATGATTCCTCACCTCTGACCAATCTCAGAATTGTTTACCGCTGGAACAAGTGCCCTGATAGGGTTTTCCTCTGTATAACTGCTGGGTTCAGGTTTTTTTTTTCTTTTTTGGTTCAAGTTAGAAGTTATTCATCTTTTATGTATTTATTGATATAAGCATGGAAATAATTCATTCATAGAAATACATCTGTGTGAAGGGAAGAACTTTTTTCTGTTTTATTTTTAAATTTCATTTCTAAAAATTTTGCAGTTTAATTATATTTATTTTTCTATACAGCAGGTTATTATTAGTTATCTATTTTATTCATATACTTATATACAGGTCAATACCTACCTCCCAACTCATCTGACCACCATCACCCCATGGCTTCCCCCACTTGGTGTCCATACGTTTGTTCTCTACCTCTGTTTCTCTATTTCTGCCCTGCAAACCTGTTCATCTGTACCATATATCTAGGTTCCACATACATGCATTAATACAGAATATTTGTTTTGCTCTTTCTGACTTACTTCATTCTGTATGACAGTCTCTAGATCCACCGACTTCTCTACAAATAACCCAGTTTCATTCCTTTTCATGGCTGAGTCATATCCCATTTTATGTATGTACCACATCTTTATCCATTCGTCTGTCTGTGGGCATTTAGGTTGCTTCCATTACCTGGCTATTGTAAATAGTGCTGCAATGAACATTGTGGTGAATGTGTGTTTTTGATTTATGGTTGTCTCTGGGTATATGCCCAGAAGTGGGATTGCTGGATCCTATGGTAATTCTATTCCTAGTTTCTTTAAGGAAACTCCATACTGTTCTCCATAGTGACTGTATCAATTTACCTTCCCACTAATAGTGGAAGAGGGTTCCTTTTGTCCACACCCTCCCCAGAATTTGTTGTTTGTAGATTTTCTGATGCTGCCGATTCTAACAGGTGTGAGGTGATACCTCATTGTCATTTTGATTTGCATTTCTCTAATAATTAGTGGTGTTGAGCAGCTTTTCATGTGCGTCTTGGCCGTCTCTGTGACTTCTTTGAAGAAACGTCTATTTAGATCTTCTGCCCATTTTTGTATTGGGTTGTTTGTTTTATTAATATTAAGCTGCGTGAGCTGTTTATATATATTGGAGATTAAACCCTTGTCCATTGATTCGTTTGCGAACGTTTTCGCCCATTCTGAGGGTTGCCTTTTTCCATTCCCGTTTTTTTTTAACCAAAAAAGAAAGAAAGCAAAAGAAGCAGAACACTAATGTGCGTGAAATATGCCTCTTGAAACTGTCGTTTTGAAATATGGACGTCTTTTGAACTTTTTGGTCGATATATGACCCCAGGATTTGTTTTCAGGGCAGGTGTCATTTACAGGCCTGCAATGATTTGGAATATCCACTGACCATTAGCGCTGGGATTAAAGCTGCTGTTGTGTGAAATGGCCACAAGGTGGCAGCAGTTCTCCCTTAGCAAATCTGGTTACTAGGGCAACAGAGCCTCAATGGAAGCCTGTTCTAGATTGGAATTTAGAATGGAATGTGCCAGGAGAAAGCCCCTCAAGTTTGTCTCACTACTTCTTGTTCGTGTTTTTAATTTAATTTTTAATTTTTTATTACAGCAAGTTTGATTACAAGGTTTGCTTGTTGTAGGTGTGCAAGATGTGATTCTGTTACACATATACATATCTCTGTTCTTCCTGGGACCCTTTTCCCATGTACGTTATGACAGAATGTTGAGTAGTCTTCTCTTGGCATTCCGTAGGTCTTTGGTGATTATATATTTCACCTGTGTTTGTATATGTCTCTTAACCCCAATATCGTAATGAATCCAATCCTCACACCTTTCCATTGGTGAACCATAAGTTTGTTTAATGAATCTGTGATTGCCCTTCTCCGTGGAAATATCTGCCCTGGTATCCGTTTTTAGGTAACACCTATAAGTGATATCCTACGATATGTGTCTTTCACTTTCTGACTTACTACAAGTCCCGTGCTTACCTGTAGACTCATCTACGGGGCTGCAAATGGCATTGTGCCCTTTTTTTCCTTGGATAATATTCTGTCTTAGCGAGGTCCATTTTCTGCAATGTGATTCCCTGAGGGAGGAGGATTAGCTGACCTGGGCAGCCTGACCCTGCCGGCAAGCCCTCCCCAGGTGTGCGTGGGTTGAGGTCGATAGAAACAGCACTCCAGGCAGCAATAGCCCCTGCAGCTGTGCCTGATTCCATATTCTCTGCCCCGTCAGCAGTCTCGGGGCTGTGCTGGTGGGAGGGTGTGAGGGTCCACGGCTTTGTTGGTGGCCCGGTGTGAGTGGGGCTCTGCTGGACTTTCTGCAGGAGTTGCCAGGCTGCCACCTGTAAAGAAGAGGATGTGTCACCCATAACTTCCACTGGAATTTCTCTCCGGGCTGAGGTGAGGAAGGAAAAAAAGGAATGATGGCCGGGACAGGAGGGGTATATCAGGCAGGGAAATGGAAAGCTTCTAGAAGAGTGCCCGGGGCCAGGACCATCCTGGCTGGCCTGCAGGCACCAAGTTGGCCTGCATGCTGTCGCTGGTGTGGCTCCACGGCCCTTCCTCTAGGGTTTCAAGCCCTTGTACATATTCAGGTGTTTTACCTGGGAAGGGTGGGAACAGTTCAGCAGCAGCTGGCCTGGGGCTCAGCTCACGTTTACTCACAGAGGCCTCGGCACGGTCCCCCAGCTTTGCAATGAGGATGCTCCTTGCGTGGGGGGGCCGGGCTGCTGGCTGTATGGGAGATGATTCCCCACCTCTGACCAATGTCAGAATTGTTTACCGCTGGAGCAAGTGCCCTGATAGGGTTTTCCTCTGTATAACTGCTGGGTTCAGGTTTTTTTTTTTTCTTTTTTGGTTCAAGTTAGAATTTATTCATCTTTTATGTATTTATTGATATAAGCATGGAAATAATTCATTCATAGAAATACATCTGTGTGAAGGGAAGAACTTTTTTCTGTTTTATTTTTAAATTTCATTTCTAAAAATTTTGCAGTTTAATTATATTTATTTTTCCAAACAGCAGGTTATTATTAGTTATCTATTTTATTCATATACATATATACAGGTCAATACCTACCTCCCAACTCATCTGACCACCATCACCCCATGGCTTCCCCCACTTGGTGTCCATACGTTTGTTCTCTACCTCTGTTTCTCTATTTCTGCCCTGCAAACCTGTTCATCTGTACCATATATCTAGGTTCCACATACATGCATTAATACAGAATATTTGTTTTGCTCTTTCTGACTTACTTCATTCTGTATGACAGTCTCTAGATCCACCGACTTCTCTACAAATAACCCAGTTTCATTCCTTTTCATGGCTGAGTCATATCCCATTTTATGTATGTACCACATCTTTATCCATTCATCTGTCTGTGGGCATTTATGTTGCTTCCATTACCTGGCTATTGTAAATAGTGGTGCAATGAACATTGTGGTGAATGTGTGTTTTTGATTTATGGTTGTCTCTGTGTATATGCCCAGAAGTGGGATTGCTGGATCCTATGGTAATTCTATTTCTAGTTTCTTTAAGGAAACTCCATACTGTTCTCCATAGTGACTGTATCAATTTACCTTCCCACCAATAGTGGAAGAGGGTTCCTTTTGTCCACACCCTCCCCAGAATTTGTTGTTTGTAGATTTTCTGATGATGCCGATTCTAACAGGTGTGAGGTGATACCTCATTGTCGTTTTGATTTGCATTTCTCTAATAATTAGTGGTGTTGAGCATCTTTTCATGTGCGTCTTGGCCGTCTCTGTGACTTCTTTGAAGAAACGTCTATTTAGATCTTCTGCCCATTTTTGTATTGGGTTGTTTGTTTTATTAATATTAAGCTGCGTGAGCTGTTTATATATATTGGAGATTAAACCCTTGTCCATTGATTCGTTTGCGAACGTTTTCGCCTATTCTGAGGGTTGCCTTTTTCCATTCCCGTTTTTTTTAACCAAAAAAGAAAGAAAGCAAAAGAAGCAGAACACTAATGTGCGTGAAATATGCCTCTTGAAACTGTCGTTTTGAAATATGGACGTCTTTTGAACTTTTTGGTCGATATATGACCCCAGGATTTGTTTTCAGGGCAGGTGTCATTTACAGGCCTGCAATGATTTGGAATATCCACTGACCAGTAGCGCTGGGATTAAAGCTGCTGTTGTGCGAAATGGCCACAAGGTGGCAGCAGTTCTCCCTTAGCAAATCTGGTTACCAGGGCAACAGAGCCTCAATGGAAGCCTGTTCTAGATTGGAATTTAGAATGGAATGTGCCAGGAGAAAGCCCCTCAAGTTTGTCTCACTACTTCTTGTTCGTGTTTTTAATTTAATTTTTAATTTTTTATTACAGCAAGTTTGATTACAAGGTTTGCTTGTTGTAGGTGTGCAAGATGTGGTTCTTTTACACATATACATATGTCTGTTCTTCCTGGGACCCTTTTCCCATGTACGTTATGACAGAATGTTGAGTAGTCTTCTCTTGGCATTCCGTAGGTCTTTGGTGATTATATATTTCACCTGTGTTTGTATATGTCTCTTAACCCCAATATCGTAATGAATCCAATCCTCACACCTTTCCATTGGTGAACCATAAGTTTGTTTAATGAATCTGTGATTGCCCTTCTCCGTGGAAATATCTGCCCTGGTATCCGTTTTTAGGTAACACCTATAAGTGATATCCTACGATATGTGTCTTTCACTTTCTGACTTACTACAAGTCCCGTGCTTACCTGTAGACTCATCTACGGGGCTGCAAATGGCATTGTGCCCTTTTTTTCCTTGGCTAATATTCTGTCTTAGCGAGGTCCATTTTCTGCAATGTGATTCCCTGAGGGCTGAGGATTAGCTGACCTGGGCAGCCTGACCCTGCCGGCAAGCCCTCCCCAGGTGTGCCTGGGTTGAGTTCAATAGAAACAGCACTCCAGGCAGCAATAGCCCCTGCAGCTGTGCCTGACTCCATATTCTCTGCCCCGTCAGCAGTCTCGGGGCTGTGCTGGTGGGAGGGTGTGAGGGTCCACGGCTTTGTTGGTGGCCCGGTGTGAGTGGGGCTCTGCTGGAATTTCTGCAGGAGTTGCCAGGTTGCCACCTGTAAAGAAGAGGATGTGTCACCCATAATTTCCACTGGAATTTCTCTCCGGGCTGAGGTGAGGGAGGAAAAAAAAGAGTGGGGGCCGGGACAGGAGTGGTATCTCAGGCAGGGAAATGGAAAGCTTCCAGAAGAGCGCCCGGGGCCAGGACCATCCTGGCTGGCCTGCAGGCACCAAGTTGGCCTGCGTGCTGTCGCTGGTGTGGCTCCACGGCCCTTCCTCTAGGCTTTCAAGCCCTTGTACATATTCAGGTGTTTTACCTGGGAAGGGTGGGAACAGTTCAGCAGCAGCTGGCCTGGGGCTCAGCTCACGTTTACTCACAGAGGCCTCGGCACTGTCCCCCAGCTTTGCAATCAGGACGCTCCTTGCGTGGGGGGGGCCGGGCTGCTGGCTGTATGGGAGATGATTCCCCACCTCTGACCAATCTCAGAATTGTTTACCGCTGGAACAAGTGCCCTGATAGGGTTTTCCTCTGTATAACTGCTGGGTACAGGATTTTTTTTTTCTTTTTTGGTTCAAGTTAGAAGTTATTCATCTTTTATGTATTTATTGATATAAGCATGGAAATAATTCATTCATAGAAATACATCTGTGTGAAGGGAAGAACTTTTTTTCTGTTTTATTTTTAAATTTCATTTCTAAAAATTTTGCAGTTTAATCATATTTATTTTTCTATACAGCAGGTTATTATTAGTTATCTATTTTATTCATATACATATATACAGGTCAATACCTATCTCCCAACTCATCTGACCACCAACACCCCATGGCTTCCCCCACTTGGTGTCCATACGTTTGTTCTCTACCTCTGTTTCTCTATTTCTGCCCTGCAAACCTGTTCATCTGTACCATATATCTAGGTTCCACATACATGCATTAATACAGAATATTTGTTTTGCTCTTTCTGACTTACTTCATTCTGTATGACAGTCTCTAGATCCACCGACTTCTCTACAAATAACCCAGTTTCATTCCTTTTCATGGCTGAGTCATATCCCATTTTATGTATGTACCACATCTTTATCCATTCGTCTGTCTGTGGGCATTTAGGTTGCTTCCATTACCTGGCTATTGTAAATAGTGCTGCAATGAACATTGTGGTGAATGTGTGTTTTTGATTTATGGTTGTCTCTGGGTATATGCCCAGAAGTGGGATTGCTGGATCCTATGGTAATTCTATTCCTAGTTTCTTTAAGGAAACTCCATACTGTTCTCCATAGTGACTGTATCAATTTACCTTCCCACTAATAGTGGAAGAGGGTTCCTTTTGTCCACACCCTCCCCAGAATTTGTTGTTTGTAGATTTTCTGATGCTGCCGATTCTAACAGGTGTGAGGTGATACCTCATTGTCATTTTGATTTGCATTTCTCTAATAATTAGTGGTGTTGAGCAGCTTTTCATGTGCGTCTTGGCCGTCTCTGTGACTTCTTTGAAGAAACGTCTATTTAGATCTTCTGCCCATTTTTGTATTGGGTTGTTTGTTTTATTAATATTAAGCTGCGTGAGCTGTTTATATATATTGGAGATTAAACCCTTGTCCATTGATTCGTTTGCGAACGTTTTCGCCCATTCTGAGGGTTGCCTTTTTCCATTCCCGTTTTTTTTAACCAAAAAAGAAAGAAAGCAAAAGAAGCAGAACACTAATGTGCGTGAAATATGCCTCTTGAAACTGTCGTTTTGAAATATGGACGTCTTTTGAACTTTTTGGTCGATATATGACCCCAGGATTTGTTTTCAGGGCAGGTGTCATTTACAGGCCTGCAATGATTTGGAATATCCACTGACCATTAGCGCTGGGATTAAAGCTGCTGTTGTGTGAAATGGCCACAAGGTGGCAGCAGTTCTCCCTTAGCAAATCTGGTTACTAGGGCAACAGAGCCTCAATGGAAGCCTGTTCTAGATTGGAATTTAGAATGGAATGTGCCAGGAGAAAGCCCCTCAAGTTTGTCTCACTACTTCTTGTTCGTGTTTTTAATTTAATTTTTAATTTTTTATTACAGCAAGTTTGATTACAACGTTTGCTTGTTGTAGGTGTGCAAGATGTGATTCTGTTACACATATACATATGTCTGTTCTTCCTGGGACCCTTTTCCCATGTACATTATGACAGAATGTTGAGTAGTCTTCTCTTGGCATTCCGTAGGTCTTTGGTGATTATATATTTCACCTGTGTTTGTATATGTCTCTTAACCCCAATATCGTAATGAATCCAATCCTCACACCTTTCCATTGGTGAACCATAAGTTTGTTTAATGAATCTGTGATTGCCCTTCTCCGTGGAAATATCTGCCCTGGTATCCGTTTTTAGGTAACACCTATAAGTGATATCCTACGATATGTGTCTTTCACTTTCTGACTTACTACAAGTCCCGTGCTTACCTGTAGACTCATCTACGGGGCTGCAAATGGCATTGTGCCCTTTTTTTCCTTGGCTAATATTCTGTCTTAGCGAGGTCCATTTTCTGCAATGTGATTCCCTGAGGGCTGAGGATTAGCTGACCTGGGCAGCCTGACCCTGCCGGCAAGCCCTCCCCAGGTGTGCGTGGGTTGAGGTCGATAGAAACAGCACTCCAGGCAGCAATAGCCCCTGCAGCTGTGCCTGATTCCATATTCTCTGCCCCGTCAGCAGTCTCGGGGCTGTGCTGGTGGGAGGGTGTGAGGGTCCACGGCTTTGTTGGTGGCCCGGTGTGAGTGGGGCTCTGCTGGACTTTCTGCAGGAGTTGCCAGGCTGCCACCTGTAAAGAAGAGGATGTGTCACCCATAACTTCCACTGGAATTTCTCTCCGGGCTGAGGTGAGGAAGGAAAAAAAGGAATGATGGCCGGGACAGGAGGGGTATATCAGGCAGGGAAATGGAAAGCTTCTAGAAGAGTGCCCGGGGGCAGGACCATCCTGGCTGGCCTGCAGGCACCAAGTTGGCCTGCATGCTGTCGCTGGTGTGGCTCCACGGCCCTTCCTCTAGGCTTTCAAGCCCTTGTACATATTCAGGTGTTTTACCTGGGAAGGGTGGGAACAGTTCAGCAGCAGCTGGCCTGGGGCTCAGCTCACGTTTACTCACAGAGGCCTCGGCACGGTCCCCCAGCTTTGCAATGAGGATGCTCCTTGCGTGGGGGGGCCGGGCTGCTGGCTGTATGGGAGATGATTCCCCACCTCTGACCAATGTCAGAATTGTTTACCGCTGGAGCAAGTGCCCTGATAGGGTTTTCCTCTGTATAACTGCTGGGTTCAGGTTTTTTTTTTCTTTTTTGGTTCAAGTTAGAATTTATTCATCTTTTATGTATTTATTGATATAAGCATGGAAATAATTCATTCATAGAAATACATCTGTGTGAAGGGAAGAACTTTTTTCTGTTTTATTTTTAAATTTCATTTCTAAAAATTTTGCAGTTTAATTATATTTATTTTTCCAAACAGCAGGTTATTATTAGTTATCTATTTTATTCATATACATATATACAGGTCAATACCTACCTCCCAACTCATCTGACCACCATCACCCCATGGCTTCCCCCACTTGGTGTCCATACGTTTGTTCTCTACCTCTGTTTCTCTATTTCTGCCCTGCAAACCTGTTCATCTGTACCATATATCTAGGTTCCACATACATGCATTAATACAGAATATTTGTTTTGCTCTTTCTGACTTACTTCATTCTGTATGACAGTCTCTAGATCCACCGACTTCTCTACAAATAACCCAGTTTCATTCCTTTTCATGGCTGAGTCATATCCCATTTTATGTATGTACCACATCTTTATCCATTCATCTGTCTGTGGGCATTTATGTTGCTTCCATTACCTGGCTATTGTAAATAGTGCTGCAATGAACATTGTGGTGAATGTGTGTTTTTGATTTATGGTTGTCTCTGTGTATATGCCCAGAAGTGGGATTGCTGGATCCTATGGTAATTCTATTTCTAGTTTCTTTAAGGAAACTCCATACTGTTCTCCATAGTGACTGTATCAATTTACCTTCCCACCAATAGTGGAAGAGGGTTCCTTTTGTCCACACAATCCCCGGAATTTGTTGTTTGTAGATTTTCTGATGATGCCGATTCTAACAGGTGTGAGGTGATACCTCATTGTCGTTTTGATTTGCATTTCTCTAATAATTAGTGGTGTTGAGCATCTTTTCATGTGCGTCTTGGCCGTCTCTGTGACTTCTTTGAAGAAACGTCTATTTAGATCTTCTGCCCATTTTTGTATTGGGTTGTTTGTTTTATTAATATTAAGCTGCGTGAGCTGTTTATATATATTGGAGATTAAACCCTTGTCCATTGATTCGTTTGCGAACGTTTTCGCCCATTCTGAGGGTTGCCTTTTTCCATTCCCGTTTTTTTTAACCAAAAAAGAAAGAAAGCAAAAGAAGCAGAACACTAATGTGCGTGAAATATGCCTCTTGAAACTGTCGTTTTGAAATATGGACGTCTTTTGAACTTTTTGGTCGATATATGACCCCAGGATTTGTTTTCAGGGCAGGTGTCATTTACAGGCCTGCAATGATTTGGAATATCCACTGACCAGTAGCGCTGGGATTAAAGCTGCTGTTGTGCGAAATGGCCACAAGGTGGCAGCAGTTCTCCCTTAGCAAATCTGGTTACCAGGGCAACAGAGCCTCAATGGAAGCCTGTTCTAGATTGGAATTTAGAATGGAATGTGCCAGGAGAAAGCCCCTCAAGTTTGTCTCACTACTTCTTGTTCGTGTTTTTAATTTAATTTTTAATTTTTTATTACAGCAAGTTTGATTACAACGTTTGCTTGTTGTAGGTGTGCAAGATGTGGTTCTTTTACACATATACATATGTCTGTTCTTCCTGGGACCCTTTTCCCATGTACGTTATGACAGAATGTTGAGTAGTCTTCTCTTGGCATTCCGTAGGTCTTTGGTGATTATATATTTCACCTGTGTTTGTATATGTCTCTTAACCCCAATATCGTAATGAATCCAATCCTCACACCTTTCCATTGGTGAACCATAAGTTTGTTTAATGAATCTGTGATTGCCCTTCTCCGTGGAAATATCTGCCCTGGTATCCGTTTTTAGGTAACACCTATAAGTGATATCCTACGATATGTGTCTTTCACTTTCTGACTTACTACAAGTCCCGTGCTTACCTGTAGACTCATCTACGGGGCTGCAAATGGCATTGTGCCCTTTTTTTCCTTGGCTAATATTCTGTCTTAGCGAGGTCCATTTTCTGCAATGTGATTCCCTGAGGGCTGAGGATTAGCTGACCTGGGCAGCCTGACCCTGCCGGCAAGCCCTCCCCAGGTGTGCCTGGGTTGAGTTCAATAGAAACAGCACTCCAGGCAGCAATAGCCCCTGCAGCTGTGCCTGACTCCATATTCTCTGCCCCGTCAGCAGTCTCGGGGCTGTGCTGGTGGGAGGGTGTGAGGGTCCACGGCTTTGTTGGTGGCCCGGTGTGAGTGGGGCTCTGCTGGAATTTCTGCAGGAGTTGCCAGGTTGCCACCTGTAAAGAAGAGGATGTGTCACCCATAATTTCCACTGGAATTTCTCTCCGGGCTGAGGTGAGGGAGGAAAAAAAAGAGTGGGGGCCGGGACAGGAGTGGTATCTCAGGCAGGGAAATGGAAAGCTTCCAGAAGAGCGCCCGGGGCCAGGACCATCCTGGCTGGCCTGCAGGCACCAAGTTGGCCTGCGTGCTGTCGCTGGTGTGGCTCCACGGCCCTTCCTCTAGGCTTTCAAGCCCTTGTACATATTCAGGTGTTTTACCTGGGAAGGGTGGGAACAGTTCAGCAGCAGCTGGCCTGGGGCTCAGCTCACGTTTACTCACAGAGGCCTCGGCACTGTCCCCCAGCTTTGCAATCAGGACGCTCCTTGCGTGGGGGGGGCCGGGCTGCTGGCTGTATGGGAGATGATTCCCCACCTCTGACCAATCTCAGAATTGTTTACCGCTGGAACAAGTCCCCTGATAGGGTTTTCCTCTGTATAACTGCTGGGTACAGGATTTTTTTTTTCTTTTTTGGTTCAAGTTAGAAGTTATTCATCTTTTATGTATTTATTGATATAAGCATGGAAATAATTCATTCATAGAAATACATCTGTGTGAAGGGAAGAACTTTTTTTCTGTTTTATTTTTAAATTTCATTTCTAAAAATTTTGCAGTTTAATCATATTTATTTTTCTATACAGCAGGTTATTATTAGTTATCTATTTTATTCATATACATATATACAGGTCAATACCTATCTCCCAACTCATCTGACCACCAACACCCCATGGCTTCCCCCACTTGGTGTCCATACGTTTGTTCTCTACCTCTGTTTCTCTATTTCTGCCCTGCAAACCTGTTCATCTGTACCATATATCTAGGTTCCACATACATGCATTAATACAGAATATTTGTTTTGCTCTTTCTGACTTACTTCATTCTGTATGACAGTCTCTAGATCCACCGACTTCTCTACAAATAACCCAGTTTCATTCCTTTTCATGGCTGAGTCATATCCCATTTTATGTATGTACCACATCTTTATCCATTCGTCTGTCTGTGGGCATTTAGGTTGCTTCCATTACCTGGCTATTGTAAATAGTGCTGCAATGAACATTGTGGTGAATGTGTGTTTTTGATTTATGGTTGTCTCTGGGTATATGCCCAGAAGTGGGATTGCTGGATCCTATGGTAATTCTATTCCTAGTTTCTTTAAGGAAACTCCATACTGTTCTCCATAGTGACTGTATCAATTTACCTTCCCACTAATAGTGGAAGAGGGTTCCTTTTGTCCACACCCTCCCCAGAATTTGTTGTTTGTAGATTTTCTGATGCTGCCGATTCTAACAGGTGTGAGGTGATACCTCATTGTCATTTTGATTTGCATTTCTCTAATAATTAGTGGTGTTGAGCAGCTTTTCATGTGCGTCTTGGCCGTCTCTGTGACTTCTTTGAAGAAACGTCTATTTAGATCTTCTGCCCATTTTTGTATTGGGTTGTTTGTTTTATTAATATTAAGCTGCGTGAGCTGTTTATATATATTGGAGATTAAACCCTTGTCCATTGATTCGTTTGCGAACGTTTTCGCCCATTCTGAGGGTTGCCTTTTTCCATTCCCGTTTTTTTTAACCAAAAAAGAAAGAAAGCAAAAGAAGCAGAACACTAATGTGCGTGAAATATGCCTCTTGAAACTGTCGTTTTGAAATATGGACGTCTTTTGAACTTTTTGGTCGATATATGACCCCAGGATTTGTTTTCAGGGCAGGTGTCATTTACAGGCCTGCAATGATTTGGAATATCCACTGACCATTAGCGCTGGGATTAAAGCTGCTGTTGTGTGAAATGGCCACAAGGTGGCAGCAGTTCTCCCTTAGCAAATCTGGTTACTAGGGCAACAGAGCCTCAATGGAAGCCTGTTCTAGATTGGAATTTAGAATGGAATGTGCCAGGAGAAAGCCCCTCAAGTTTGTCTCACTACTTCTTGTTCGTGTTTTTAATTTAATTTTTAATTTTTTATTACAGCAAGTTTGATTACAAGGTTTGCTTGTTGTAGGTGTGCAAGATGTGATTCTGTTACACATATACATATGTCTGTTCTTCCTGGGACCCTTTTCCCATGTACATTATGACAGAATGTTGAGTAGTCTTCTCTTGGCATTCCGTAGGTCTTTGGTGATTATATATTTCACCTGTGTTTGTATATGTCTCTTAACCCCAATATCGTAATGAATCCAATCCTCACACCTTTCCATTGGTGAACCATAAGTTTGTTTAATGAATCTGTGATTGCCCTTCTCCGTGGAAATATCTGCCCTGGTATCCGTTTTTAGGTAACACCTATAAGTGATATCCTACGATATGTGTCTTTCACTTTCTGACTTACTACAAGTCCCGTGCTTACCTGTAGACTCATCTACGGGGCTGCAAATGGCATTGTGCCCTTTTTTTCCTTGGCTAATATTCTGTCTTAGCGAGGTCCATTTTCTGCAATGTGATTCCCTGAGGGCTGAGGATTAGCTGACCTGGGCAGCCTGACCCTGCCGGCAAGCCCTCCCCAGGTGTGCGTGGGTTGAGGTCGATAGAAACAGCACTCCAGGCAGCAATAGCCCCTGCAGCTGTGCCTGATTCCATATTCTCTGCCCCGTCAGCAGTCTCGGGGCTGTGCTGGTGGGAGGGTGTGAGGGTCCACGGCTTTGTTGGTGGCCCGGTGTGAGTGGGGCTCTGCTGGACTTTCTGCAGGAGTTGCCAGGCTGCCACCTGTAAAGAAGAGGATGTGTCACCCATAACTTCCACTGGAATTTCTCTCCGGGCTGAGGTGAGGAAGGAAAAAAAGGAATGATGGCCGGGACAGGAGGGGTATATCAGGCAGGGAAATGGAAAGCTTCTAGAAGAGTGCCCAGGGCCAGGACCATCCTGGCTGGCCTGCAGGCACCAAGTTGGCCTGCATGCTGTCGCTGGTGTGGCTCCACGGCCCTTCCTCTAGGCTTTCAAGCCCTTGTACATATTCAGGTGTTTTACCTGGGAAGGGTGGGAACAGTTCAGCAGCAGCTGGCCTGGGGCTCAGCTCACGTTTACTCACAGAGGCCTCGGCACGGTCCCCCAGCTTTGCAATGAGGATGCTCCTTGCGTGGGGGGGCCGGGCTGCTGGCTGTATGGGAGATGATTCCCCACCTCTGACCAATGTCAGAATTGTTTACCGCTGGAGCAAGTGCCCTGATAGGGTTTTCCTCTGTATAACTGCTGGGTTCAGGTTTTTTTTTTTCTTTTTTGGTTCAAGTTAGAATTTATTCATCTTTTATGTATTTATTGATATAAGCATGGAAATAATTCATTCATAGAAATACATCTGTGTGAAGGGAAGAACTTTTTTCTGTTTTATTTTTAAATTTCATTTCTAAAAATTTTGCAGTTTAATTATATTTATTTTTCCAAACAGCAGGTTATTATTAGTTATCTATTTTATTCATATACATATATACAGGTCAATACCTACCTCCCAACTCATCTGACCACCATCACCCCATGGCTTCCCCCACTTGGTGTCCATACGTTTGTTCTCTACCTCTGTTTCTCTATTTCTGCCCTGCAAACCTGTTCATCTGTACCATATATCTAGGTTCCACATACATGCATTAATACAGAATATTTGTTTTGCTCTTTCTGACTTACTTCATTCTGTATGACAGTCTCTAGATCCACCGACTTCTCTACAAATAACCCAGTTTCATTCCTTTTCATGGCTGAGTCATATCCCATTTTATGTATGTACCACATCTTTATCCATTCATCTGTCTGTGGGCATTTATGTTGCTTCCATTACCTGGCTATTGTAAATAGTGCTGCAATGAACATTGTGGTGAATGTGTGTTTTTGATTTATGGTTGTCTCTGTGTATATGCCCAGAAGTGGGATTGCTGGATCCTATGGTAATTCTATTTCTAGTTTCTTTAAGGAAACTCCATACTGTTCTCCATAGTGACTGTATCAATTTACCTTCCCACCAATAGTGGAAGAGGGTTCCTTTTGTCCACACAATCCCCGGAATTTGTTGTTTGTAGATTTTCTGATGATGCCGATTCTAACAGGTGTGAGGTGATACCTCATTGTCGTTTTGATTTGCATTTCTCTAATAATTAGTGGTGTTGAGCATCTTTTCATGTGCGTCTTGGCCGTCTCTGTGACTTCTTTGAAGAAACGTCTATTTAGATCTTCTGCCCATTTTTGTATTGGGTTGTTTGTTTTATTAATATTAAGCTGCGTGAGCTGTTTATATATATTGGAGATTAAACCCTTGTCCATTGATTCGTTTGCGAACGTTTTCGCCCATTCTGAGGGTTGCCTTTTTCCATTCCCGTTTTTTTTAACCAAAAAAGAAAGAAAGCAAAAGAAGCAGAACACTAATGTGCGTGAAATATGCCTCTTGAAACTGTCGTTTTGAAATATGGACGTCTTTTGAACTTTTTGGTCGATATATGACCCCAGGATTTGTTTTCAGGGCAGGTGTCATTTACAGGCCTGCAATGATTTGGAATATCCACTGACCAGTAGCGCTGGGATTAAAGCTGCTGTTGTGCGAAATGGCCACAAGGTGGCAGCAGTTCTCCCTTAGCAAATCTGGTTACCAGGTCAACAGAGCCTCAATGGAAGCCTGTTCTAGATTGGAATTTAGAATGGAATGTGCCAGGAGAAAGCCCCTCAAGTTTGTCTCACTACTTCTTGTTCGTGTTTTTAATTTAATTTTTAATTTTTTATTACAGCAAGTTTGATTACAACGTTTGCTTGTTGTAGGTGTGCAAGATGTGGTTCTTTTACACATATACATATGTCTGTTCCTCCTGGGACCCTTTTCCCATGTACGTTATGACAATGTTGAGTAGTCTTCTCTTGGCATTCCGTAGGTCTTTGGTGATTATATATTTCACCTGTGTTTGTATATGTCTCTTAACCCCAATATCGTAATGAATCCAATCCTCACACCTTTCCATTGGTGAACCATAAGTTTGTTTAATGAATCTGTGATTGCCCTTCTCCATGGAAATATCTGCCCTGGTATCCGTTTTTAGGTAACACCTATAAGTGATATCCTACGATATGTGTCTTTCACTTTCTGACTTACTACAAGTCCCGTGCTTACCTGTAGACTCATCTACGGGGCTGCAAATGGCATTGTGCCCTTTTTTTCCTTGGCTAATATTCTGTCTTAGCGAGGTCCATTTTCTGCAATGTGATTCCCTGAGGGCTGAGGATTAGCTGACCTGGGCAGCCTGACCCTGCCGGCAAGCCCTCCCCAGGTGTGCCTGGGTTGAGTTCAATAGAAACAGCACTCCAGGCAGCAATAGCCCCTGCAGCTGTGCCTGACTCCATATTCTCTGCCCCGTCAGCAGTCTCGGGGCTGTGCTGGTGGGAGGGTGTGAGGGTCCACGGCTTTGTTGGTGGCCCGGTGTGAGTGGGGCTCTGCTGGAATTTCTGCAGGAGTTGCCAGGTTGCCACCTGTAAAGAAGAGGATGTGTCACCCATAATTTCCACTGGAATTTCTCTCCGGGCTGAGGTGAGGGAGGAAAAAAAAGAGTGGGGGCCGGGACAGGAGTGGTATCTCAGGCAGGGAAATGGAAAGCTTCCAGAAGAGCGCCCGGGGCCAGGACCATCCTGGCTGGCCTGCAGGCACCAAGTTGGCCTGCGTGCTGTCGCTGGTGTGGCTCCACGGCCCTTCCTCTAGGCTTTCAAGCCCTTGTACATATTCAGGTGTTTTACCTGGGAAGGGTGGGAACAGTTCAGCAGCAGCTGGCCTGGGGCTCAGCTCACGTTTACTCACAGAGGCCTCGGCACTGTCCCCCAGCTTTGCAATCAGGACGCTCCTTGCGTGGGGGGGGCCGGGCTGCTGGCTGTATGGGAGATGATTCCCCACCTCTGACCAATCTCAGAATTGTTTACCGCTGGAACAAGTGCCCTGATAGGGTTTTCCTCTGTATAACTGCTGGGTACAGGATTTTTTTTTTCTTTTTTGGTTCAAGTTAGAAGTTATTCATCTTTTATGTATTTATTGATATAAGCATGGAAATAATTCATTCATAGAAATACATCTGTGTGAAGGGAAGAACTTTTTTTCTGTTTTATTTTTAAATTTCATTTCTAAAAATTTTGCAGTTTAATCATATTTATTTTTCTATACAGCAGGTTATTATTAGTTATCTATTTTATTCATATACATATATACAGGTCAATACCTATCTCCCAACTCATCTGACCACCAACACCCCATGGCTTCCCCCACTTGGTGTCCATACGTTTGTTCTCTACCTCTGTTTCTCTATTTCTGCCCTGCAAACCTGTTCATCTGTACCATATATCTACGTTCCACATACATGCATTAATACAGAATATTTGTTTTGCTCTTTCTGACTTACTTCATTCTGTATGACAGTCTCTAGATCCACCGACTTCTCTACAAATAACCCAGTTTCATTCCTTTTCATGGCTGAGTCATATCCCATTTTATGTATGTACCACATCTTTATCCATTCGTCTGTCTGTGGGCATTTAGGTTGCTTCCATTACCTGGCTATTGTAAATAGTGCTGCAATGAACATTGTGGTGAATGTGTGTTTTTGATTTATGGTTGTCTCTGGGTATATGCCCAGAAGTGGGATTGCTGGATCCTATGGTAATTCTATTCCTAGTTTCTTTAAGGAAACTCCATACTGTTCTCCATAGTGACTGTATCAATTTACCTTCCCACTAATAGTGGAAGAGGGTTCCTTTTGTCCACACCCTCCCCAGAATTTGTTGTTTGTAGATTTTCTGATGCTGCCGATTCTAACAGGTGTGAGGTGATACCTCATTGTCATTTTGATTTGCATTTCTCTAATAATTAGTGGTGTTGAGCAGCTTTTCATGTGCGTCTTGGCCGTCTCTGTGACTTCTTTGAAGAAACGTCTATTTAGATCTTCTGCCCATTTTTGTATTGGGTTGTTTGTTTTATTAATATTAAGCTGCGTGAGCTGTTTATATATATTGGAGATTAAACCCTTGTCCATTGATTCGTTTGCGAACGTTTTCGCCCATTCTGAGGGTTGCCTTTTTCCATTCCCGTTTTTTTTAACCAAAAAAGAAAGAAAGCAAAAGAAGCAGAACACTAATGTGCGTGAAATATGCCTCTTGAAACTGTCGTTTTGAAATATGGACGTCTTTTGAACTTTTTGGTCGATATATGACCCCAGGATTTGTTTTCAGGGCAGGTGTCATTTACAGGCCTGCAATGATTTGGAATATCCACTGACCATTAGCGCTGGGATTAAAGCTGCTGTTGTGTGAAATGGCCACAAGGTGGCAGCAGTTCTCCCTTAGCAAATCTGGTTACTAGGGCAACAGAGCCTCAATGGAAGCCTGTTCTAGATTGGAATTTAGAATGGAATGTGCCAGGAGAAAGCCCCTCAAGTTTGTCTCACTACTTCTTGTTCGTGTTTTTAATTTAATTTTTAATTTTTTATTACAGCAAGTTTGATTACAAGGTTTGCTTGTTGTAGGTGTGCAAGATGTGATTCTGTTACACATATACATATGTCTGTTCTTCCTGGGACCCTTTTCCCATGTACATTATGACAGAATGTTGAGTAGTCTTCTCTTGGCATTCCGTAGGTCTTTGGTGATTATATATTTCACCTGTGTTTGTATATGTCTCTTAACCCCAATATCGTAATGAATCCAATCCTCACACCTTTCCATTGGTGAACCATAAGTTTGTTTAATGAATCTGTGATTGCCCTTCTCCGTGGAAATATCTGCCCTGGTATCCGTTTTTAGGTAACACCTATAAGTGATATCCTACGATATGTGTCTTTCACTTTCTGACTTACTACAAGTCCCGTGCTTACCTGTAGACTCATCTACGGGGCTGCAAATGGCATTGTGCCCTTTTTTTCCTTGGCTAATATTCTGTCTTAGCGAGGTCCATTTTCTGCAATGTGATTCCCTGAGGGCTGAGGATTAGCTGACCTGGGCAGCCTGACCCTGCCGGCAAGCCCTCCCCAGGTGTGCGTGGGTTGAGGTCGATAGAAACAGCACTCCAGGCAGCAATAGCCCCTGCAGCTGTGCCTGATTCCATATTCTCTGCCCCGTCAGCAGTCTCGGGGCTGTGCTGGTGGGAGGGTGTGAGGGTCCACGGCTTTGTTGGTGGCCCGGTGTGAGTGGGGCTCTGCTGGACTTTCTGCAGGAGTTGCCAGGCTGCCACCTGTAAAGAAGAGGATGTGTCACCCATAACTTCCACTGGAATTTCTCTCCGGGCTGAGGTGAGGAAGGAAAAAAAGGAATGATGGCCGGGACAGGAGGGGTATATCAGGCAGGGAAATGGAAAGCTTCTAGAAGAGTGCCCAGGGCCAGGACCATCCTGGCTGGCCTGCAGGCACCAAGTTGGCCTGCATGCTGTCGCTGGTGTGGCTCCACGGCCCTTCCTCTAGGCTTTCAAGCCCTTGTACATATTCAGGTGTTTTACCTGGGAAGGGTGGGAACAGTTCAGCAGCAGCTGGCCTGGGGCTCAGCTCACGTTTACTCACAGAGGCCTCGGCACGGTCCCCCAGCTTTGCAATGAGGATGCTCCTTGCGTGGGGGGGCCGGGCTGCTGGCTGTATGGGAGATGATTCCCCACCTCTGACCAATGTCAGAATTGTTTACCGCTGGAGCAAGTGCCCTGATAGGGTTTTCCTCTGTATAACTGCTGGGTTCAGGTTTTTTTTTTTCTTTTTTGGTTCAAGTTAGAATTTATTCATCTTTTATGTATTTATTGATATAAGCATGGAAATAATTCATTCATAGAAATACATCTGTGTGAAGGGAAGAACTTTTTTCTGTTTTATTTTTAAATTTCATTTCTAAAAATTTTGCAGTTTAATTATATTTATTTTTCCAAACAGCAGGTTATTATTAGTTATCTATTTTATTCATATACATATATACAGGTCAATACCTACCTCCCAACTCATCTGACCACCATCACCCCATGGCTTCCCCCACTTGGTGTCCATACGTTTGTTCTCTACCTCTGTTTCTCTATTTCTGCCCTGCAAACCTGTTCATCTGTACCATATATCTAGGTTCCACATACATGCATTAATACAGAATATTTGTTTTGCTCTTTCTGACTTACTTCATTCTGTATGACAGTCTCTAGATCCACCGACTTCTCTACAAATAACCCAGTTTCATTCCTTTTCATGGCTGAGTCATATCCCATTTTATGTATGTACCACATCTTTATCCATTCATCTGTCTGTGGGCATTTAGGTTGCTTCCATTACCTGGCTATTGTAAATAGTGCTGCAATGAACATTGTGGTGAATGTGTGTTTTTGATTTATGGTTGTCTCTGTGTATATGCCCAGAAGTGGGATTGCTGGATCCTATGGTAATTCTATTTCTAGTTTCTTTAAGGAAACTCCATACTGTTCTCCATAGTGACTGTATCAATTTACCTTCCCACCAATAGTGGAAGAGGGTTCCTTTTGTCCACACAATCCCCGGAATTTGTTGTTTGTAGATTTTCTGATGATGCCGATTCTAACAGGTGTGAGGTGATACCTCATTGTCGTTTTGATTTGCATTTCTCTAATAATTAGTGGTGTTGAGCATCTTTTCATGTGCGTCTTGGCCGTCTCTGTGACTTCTTTGAAGAAACGTCTATTTAGATCTTCTGCCCATTTTTGTATTGGGTTGTTTGTTTTATTAATATTAAGCTGCGTGAGCTGTTTATATATATTGGAGATTAAACCCTTGTCCATTGATTCGTTTGCGAACGTTTTCGCCCATTCTGAGGGTTGCCTTTTTCCATTCCCGTTTTTTTTAACCAAAAAAGAAAGAAAGCAAAAGAAGCAGAACACTAATGTGCGTGAAATATGCCTCTTGAAACTGTCGTTTTGAAATATGGACGTCTTTTGAACTTTTTGGTCGATATATGACCCCAGGATTTGTTTTCAGGGCAGGTGTCATTTACAGGCCTGCAATGATTTGGAATATCCACTGACCAGTAGCGCTGGGATTAAAGCTGCTGTTGTGCGAAATGGCCACAAGGTGGCAGCAGTTCTCCCTTAGCAAATCTGGTTACCAGGTCAACAGAGCCTCAATGGAAGCCTGTTCTAGATTGGAATTTAGAATGGAATGTGCCAGGAGAAAGCCCCTCAAGTTTGTCTCACTACTTCTTGTTCGTGTTTTTAATTTAATTTTTAATTTTTTATTACAGCAAGTTTGATTACAACGTTTGCTTGTTGTAGGTGTGCAAGATGTGGTTCTTTTACACATATACATATGTCTGTTCCTCCTGGGACCCTTTTCCCATGTACGTTATGACAATGTTGAGTAGTCTTCTCTTGGCATTCCGTAGGTCTTTGGTGATTATATATTTCACCTGTGTTTGTATATGTCTCTTAACCCCAATATCGTAATGAATCCAATCCTCACACCTTTCCATTGGTGAACCATAAGTTTGTTTAATGAATCTGTGATTGCCCTTCTCCATGGAAATATCTGCCCTGGTATCCGTTTTTAGGTAACACCTATAAGTGATATCCTACGATATGTGTCTTTCACTTTCTGACTTACTACAAGTCCCGTGCTTACCTGTAGACTCATCTACGGGGCTGCAAATGGCATTGTGCCCTTTTTTTCCTTGGCTAATATTCTGTCTTAGTGAGGTCCATTTTCTGCAATGTGATTCCCTGAGGGCTGAGGATTAGCTAACCTGGGCAGCCTGACCCTGCCGGCAAGCCCTCCCCAGGTGTGCCTGGGTTGAGTTCAATAGAAACAGCACTCCAGGCAGCAATAGCCCCTGCAGCTGTGCCTGACTCCATATTCTCTGCCCCGTCAGCAGTCTCGGGGCTGTGCTGGTGGGAGGGTGTGAGGGTCCACGGCTTTGTTGGTGGCCCGGTGTGAGTGGGGCTCTGCTGGAATTTCTGCAGGAGTTGCCAGGTTGCCACCTGTAAAGAAGAGGATGTGTCACCCATAATTTCCACTGGAATTTCTCTCCGGGCTGAGGTGAGGGAGGAAAAAAAAGAGTGGGGGCCGGGACAGGAGTGGTATCTCAGGCAGGGAAATGGAAAGCTTCCAGAAGAGCGCCCGGGGCCAGGACCATCCTGGCTGGCCTGCAGGCACCAAGTTGGCCTGCGTGCTGTCGCTGGTGTGGCTCCACGGCCCTTCCTCTAGGCTTTCAAGCCCTTGTACATATTCAGGTGTTTTACCTGGGAAGGGTGGGAACAGTTCAGCAGCAGCTGGCCTGGGGCTCAGCTCACGTTTACTCACAGAGGCCTCGGCACTGTCCCCCAGCTTTGCAATCAGGACGCTCCTTGCGTGGGGGGGCCGGGCTGCTGGCTGTATGGGAGATGATTCCCCACCTCTGACCAATCTCAGAATTGTTTACCGCTGGAACAAGTGCCCTGATAGGGTTTTCCTCTGTATAACTGCTGGGTACAGGATTTTTTTTTTCTTTTTTGGTTCAAGTTAGAAGTTATTCATCTTTTATGTATTTATTGATATAAGCATGGAAATAATTCATTCATAGAAATACATCTGTGTGAAGGGAAGAACTTTTTTTCTGTTCTATTTTTAAATTTCATTTCTAAAAATTTTGCAATTTAATCATATTTATTTTTCTATACAGCAGGTTATTATTAGTTATCTATTTTATTCATATACATATATACAGGTCAATACCTATCTCCCAACTCATCTGACCACCAACACCCCATGGCTTCCCCCACTTGGTGTCCATACGTTTGTTCTCTACCTCTGTTTCTCTATTTCTGCCCTGCAAACCTGTTCATCTGTACCATATATCTAGGTTCCACATACATGCATTAATACAGAATATTTGTTTTGCTCTTTCTGACTTACTTCATTCTGTATGACAGTCTCTAGATCCACCGACTTCTCTACAAATAACCCAGTTTCATTCCTTTTCATGGCTGAGTCATATCCCATTTTATGTATGTACCACATCTTTATCCATTCGTCTGTCTGTGGGCATTTAGGTTGCTTCCATTACCTGGCTATTGTAAATAGTGCTGCAATGAACATTGTGGTGAATGTGTGTTTTTGATTTATGGTTGTCTCTGGGTATATGCCCAGAAGTGGGATTGCTGGATCCTATGGTAATTCTATTCCTAGTTTCTTTAAGGAAACTCCATACTGTTCTCCATAGTGACTGTATCAATTTACCTTCCCACTAATAGTGGAAGAGGGTTCCTTTTGTCCACACCCTCCCCAGAATTTGTTGTTTGTAGATTTTCTGATGCTGCCGATTCTAACAGGTGTGAGGTGATACCTCATTGTCATTTTGATTTGCATTTCTCTAATAATTAGTGGTGTTGAGCAGCTTTTCATGTGCGTCTTGGCCGTCTCTGTGACTTCTTTGAAGAAACGTCTATTTAGATCTTCTGCCCATTTTTGTATTGGGTTGTTTGTTTTATTAATATTAAGCTGCGTGAGCTGTTTATATATATTGGAGATTAAACCCTTGTCCATTGATTCGTTTGCGAACGTTTTCGCCCATTCTGAGGGTTGCCTTTTTCCATTCCCGTTTTTTTTTAACCAAAAAAGAAAGAAAGCAAAAGAAGCAGAACACTAATGTGCGTGAAATATGCCTCTTGAAACTGTCGTTTTGAAATATGGACGTCTTTTGAACTTTTTGGTCGATATATGACCCCAGGATTTGTTTTCAGGGCAGGTGTCATTTACAGGCCTGCAATGATTTGGAATATCCACTGACCATTAGCGCTGGGATTAAAGCTGCTGTTGTGTGAAATGGCCACAAGGTGGCAGCAGTTCTCCCTTAGCAAATCTGGTTACTAGGGCAACAGAGCCTCAATGGAAGCCTGTTCTAGATTGGAATTTAGAATGGAATGTGCCAGGAGAAAGCCCCTCAAGTTTGTCTCACTACTTCTTGTTCGTGTTTTTAATTTAATTTTTAATTTTTTATTACAGCAAGTTTGATTACAACGTTTGCTTGTTGTAGGTGTGCAAGATGTGGTTCTGTTACACATATACATATGTCTGTTCTTCCTGGGACCCTTTTCCCATGTACATTATGACAGAATGTTGAGTAGTCTTCTCTTGGCATTCCGTAGGTCTTTGGTGATTATATATTTCACCTGTGTTTGTATATGTCTCTTAACCCCAATATTGTAATGAATCCAATCCTCACACCTTTCCATTGGTGAACCATAAGTTTGTTTAATGAAACTGTGATTGCCCTTCTCCGTGGAAATATCTGCCCTGGTATCCGTTTTTAGGTAACACCTATAAGTGATATCCTACGATATGTGTCTTTCACTTTCTGACTTACTACAAGTCACGTGCTTACCTGTAGACTCATCTACGGGGCTGCAAATGGCATTGTGCCCTTTTTTTCCTTGGCTAATATTCTGTCTTAGCGAGGTCCATTTTCTGCAATGTGATTCCCTGAGGGCTGAGGATTAGCTGACCTGGGCAGCCTGACCCTGCCGGCAAGCCCTCCCCAGGTGTGCGTGGGTTGAGGTCGATAGAAACAGCACTCCAGGCAGCAATAGCCCCTGCAGCTGTGCCTGATTCCATATTCTCTGCCCCGTCAGCAGTCTCGGGGCTGTGCTGGTGGGAGGGTGTGAGGGTCCACGGCTTTGTTGGTGGCCCGGTGTGAGTGGGGCTCTGCTGGACTTTCTGCAGGAGTTGCCAGGCTGCCACCTGTAAAGAAGAGGATGTGTCACCCATAACTTCCACTGGAATTTCTCTCCGGGCTGTGGTGAGGAAGGAAAAAAAGGAATGATGGCCGGGACAGGAGGGGTATATCAGGCAGGGAAATGGAAAGCTTCTAGAAGAGTGCCCGGGGCCAGGACCATCCTGGCTGGCCTGCAGGCACCAAGTTGGCCTGCATGCTGTCGCTGGTGTGGCTCCACGGCCCTTCCTCTAGGCTTTCAAGCCCTTGTACATATTCAGGTGTTTTACCTGGGAAGGGTGGGAACAGTTCAGCAGCAGCTGGCCTGGGGCTCAGCTCACGTTTACTCACAGAGGCCTCGGCACGGTCCCCCAGCTTTGCAATGAGGATGCTCCTTGCGTGGGGGGGCCGGGCTGCTGGCTGTATGGGAGATGATTCCCCACCTCTGACCAATGTCAGAATTGTTTACCGCTGGAGCAAGTGCCCTGATAGGGTTTTCCTCTGTATAACTGCTGGGTTCAGGTTTTTTTTTTCTTTTTTGGTTCAAGTTAGAATTTATTCATCTTTTATGTATTTATTGATATAAGCATGGAAATAATTCATTCATAGAAATACATCTGTGTGAAGGGAAGAACTTTTTTCTGTTTTATTTTTAAATTTCATTTCTAAAAATTTTGCAGTTTAATTATATTTATTTTTCCAAACAGCAGGTTATTATTAGTTATCTATTTTATTCATATACATATATACAGGTCAATACCTACCTCCCAACTCATCTGACCACCATCACCCCATGGCTTCCCCCACTTGGTGTCCATACGTTTGTTCTCTACCTCTGTTTCTCTATTTCTGCCCTGCAAACCTGTTCATCTGTACCATATATCTAGGTTCCACATACATGCATTAATACAGAATATTTGTTTTGCTCTTTCTGACTTACTTCATTCTGTATGACAGTCTCTAGATCCACCGACTTCTCTACAAATAACCCAGTTTCATTCCTTTTCATGGCTGAGTCATATCCCATTTTATGTATGTACCACATCTTTATCCATTCATCTGTCTGTGGGCATTTATGTTGCTTCCATTACCTGGCTATTGTAAATAGTGCTGCAATGAACATTGTGGTGAATGTGTGTTTTTGATTTATGGTTGTCTCTGTGTATATGCCCAGAAGTGGGATTGCTGGATCCTATGGTAATTCTATTTCTAGTTTCTTTAAGGAAACTCCATACTGTTCTCCATAGTGACTGTATCAATTTACCTTCCCACCAATAGTGGAAGAGGGTTCCTTTTGTCCACACCCTCCCCAGAATTTGTTGTTTGTAGATTTTCTGATGATGCCGATTCTAACAGGTGTGAGGTGATACCTCATTGTCGTTTTGATTTGCATTTCTCTAATAATTAGTGGTGTTGAGCATCTTTTCATGTGCGTCTTGGCCGTCTCTGTGACTTCTTTGAAGAAACGTCTATTTAGATCTTCTGCCCATTTTTGTATTGGGTTGTTTGTTTTATTAATATTAAGCTGCGTGAGCTGTTTATATATATTGGAGATTAAACCCTTGTCCATTGATTCGTTTGCGAACGTTTTCGCCTATTCTGAGGGTTGCCTTTTTCCCTTCCCGTTTTTTTTAACCAAAAAAGAAAGAAAGCAAAAGAAGCAGAACACTAATGTGCGTGAAATATGCCTCTTGAAACTGTCGTTTTGAAATATGGACGTCTTTTGAACTTTTTGGTCGATATATGACCCCAGGATTTGTTTTCAGGGCAGGTGTCATTTACAGGCCTGCAATGATTTGGAATATCCACTGACCAGTAGCGCTGGGATTAAAGCTGCTGTTGTGCGAAATGGCCACAAGGTGGCAGCAGTTCTCCCTTAGCAAATCTGGTTACCAGGGCAACAGAGCCTCAATGGAAGCCTGTTCTAGATTGGAATTTAGAATGGAATGTGCCAGGAGAAAGCCCCTCAAGTTTGTCTCACTACTTCTTGTTCGTGTTTTTAATTTAATTTTTAATTTTTTATTACAGCAAGTTTGATTACAACGTTTGCTTGTTGTAGGTGTGCAAGATGTGGTTCTTTTACACATATACATATGTCTGTTCTTCCTGGGACCCTTTTCCCATGTACGTTATGACAGAATGTTGAGTAGTCTTCTCTTGGCATTCCGTAGGTCTTTGGTGATTATATATTTCACCTGTGTTTGTATATGTCTCTTAACCCCAATATCGTAATGAATCCAATCCTCACACCTTTCCATTGGTGAACCATAAGTTTGTTTAATGAATCTGTGATTGCCCTTCTCCGTGGAAATATCTGCCCTGGTATCCGTTTTTAGGTAACACCTATAAGTGATATCCTACGATATGTGTCTTTCACTTTCTGACTTACTACAAGTCCCGTGCTTACCTGTAGACTCATCTACGGGGCTGCAAATGGCATTGTGCCCTTTTTTTCCTTGGCTAATATTCTGTCTTAGCGAGGTCCATTTTCTGCAATGTGATTCCCTGAGGGCTGAGGATTAGCTGACCTGGGCAGCCTGACCCTGCCGGCAAGCCCTCCCCAGGTGTGCCTGGGTTGAGTTCAATAGAAACAGCACTCCAGGCAGCAATAGCCCCTGCAGCTGTGCCTGACTCCATATTCTCTGCCCCGTCAGCAGTCTCGGGGCTGTGCTGGTGGGAGGGTGTGAGGGTCCACGGCTTTGTTGGTGGCCCGGTGTGAGTGGGGCTCTGCTGGAATTTCTGCAGGAGTTGCCAGGTTGCCACCTGTAAAGAAGAGGATGTGTCACCCATAATTTCCACTGGAATTTCTCTCCGGGCTGAGGTGAGGGAGGAAAAAAAAGAGTGGGGGCCGGGACAGGAGTGGTATCTCAGGCAGGGAAATGGAAAGCTTCCAGAAGAGCGCCCGGGGCCAGGACCATCCTGGCTGGCCTGCAGGCACCAAGTTGGCCTGCGTGCTGTCGCTGGTGTGGCTCCACGGCCCTTCCTCTAGGCTTTCAAGCCCTTGTACATATTCAGGTGTTTTACCTGGGAAGGGTGGGAACAGTTCAGCAGCAGCTGGCCTGGGGCTCAGCTCACGTTTACTCACAGAGGCCTCGGCACTGTCCCCCAGCTTTGCAATCAGGACGCTCCTTGCGTGGGGGGGGCCGGGCTGCTGGCTGTATGGGAGATGATTCCCCACCTCTGACCAATCTCAGAATTGTTTACCGCTGGAACAAGTGCCCTGATAGGGTTTTCCTCTGTATAACTGCTGGGTACAGGATTTTTTTTTTCTTTTTTGGTTCAAGTTAGAAGTTATTCATCTTTTATGTATTTATTGATATAAGCATGGAAATAATTCATTCATAGAAATACATCTGTGTGAAGGGAAGAACTTTTTTTCTGTTTTATTTTTAAATTTCATTTCTAAAAATTTTGCAGTTTAATCATATTTATTTTTCTATACAGCAGGTTATTATTAGTTATCTATTTTATTCATATACATATATACAGGTCAATACCTATCTCCCAACTCATCTGACCACCAACACCCCATGGCTTCCCCCACTTGGTGTCCATACGTTTGTTCTCTACCTCTGTTTCTCTATTTCTGCCCTGCAAACCTGTTCATCTGTACCATATATCTACGTTCCACATACATGCATTAATACAGAATATTTGTTTTGCTCTTTCTGACTTACTTCATTCTGTATGACAGTCTCTAGATCCACCGACTTCTCTACAAATAACCCAGTTTCATTCCTTTTCATGGCTGAGTCATATCCCATTTTATGTATGTACCACATCTTTATCCATTCGTCTGTCTGTGGGCATTTAGGTTGCTTCCATTACCTGGCTATTGTAAATAGTGCTGCAATGAACATTGTGGTGAATGTGTGTTTTTGATTTATGGTTGTCTCTGGGTATATGCCCAGAAGTGGGATTGCTGGATCCTATGGTAATTCTATTCCTAGTTTCTTTAAGGAAACTCCATACTGTTCTCCATAGTGACTGTATCAATTTACCTTCCCACTAATAGTGGAAGAGGGTTCCTTTTGTCCACACCCTCCCCAGAATTTGTTGTTTGTAGATTTTCTGATGCTGCCGATTCTAACAGGTGTGAGGTGATACCTCATTGTCATTTTGATTTGCATTTCTCTAATAATTAGTGGTGTTGAGCAGCTTTTCATGTGCGTCTTGGCCGTCTCTGTGACTTCTTTGAAGAAACGTCTATTTAGATCTTCTGCCCATTTTTGTATTGGGTTGTTTGTTTTATTAATATTAAGCTGCGTGAGCTGTTTATATATATTGGAGATTAAACCCTTGTCCATTGATTCGTTTGCGAACGTTTTCGCCCATTCTGAGGGTTGCCTTTTTCCATTCCCGTTTTTTTTAACCAAAAAAGAAAGAAAGCAAA
The DNA here is from genome assembly GCF_025265405.1 of Mesoplodon densirostris. Classification (NCBI taxonomy): domain Eukaryota; kingdom Metazoa; phylum Chordata; class Mammalia; order Artiodactyla; family Ziphiidae; genus Mesoplodon; species Mesoplodon densirostris. The sequence continues at coordinate 102,388,562 of NC_082666.1, forward strand.
AGAAGCAGAACACTAATGTGCGTGAAATATGCCTCTTGAAACTGTCGTTTTGAAATATGGACGTCTTTTGAACTTTTTGGTCGATATATGACCCCAGGATTTGTTTTCAGGGCAGGTGTCATTTACAGGCCTGCAATGATTTGGAATATCCACTGACCATTAGCGCTGGGATTAAAGCTGCTGTTGTGTGAAATGGCCACAAGGTGGCAGCAGTTCTCCCTTAGCAAATCTGGTTACTAGGGCAACAGAGCCTCAATGGAAGCCTGTTCTAGATTGGAATTTAGAATGGAATGTGCCAGGAGAAAGCCCCTCAAGTTTGTCTCACTACTTCTTGTTCGTGTTTTTAATTTAATTTTTAATTTTTTATTACAGCAAGTTTGATTACAACGTTTGCTTGTTGTAGGTGTGCAAGATGTGATTCTGTTACACATATACATATGTCTGTTCTTCCTGGGACCCTTTTCCCATGTACATTATGACAGAATGTTGAGTAGTCTTCTCTTGGCATTCCGTAGGTCTTTGGTGATTATATATTTCACCTGTGTTTGTATATGTCTCTTAACCCCAATATCGTAATGAATCCAATCCTCACACCTTTCCATTGGTGAACCATAAGTTTGTTTAATGAATCTGTGATTGCCCTTCTCCGTGGAAATATCTGCCCTGGTATCCGTTTTTAGGTAACACCTATAAGTGATATCCTACGATATGTGTCTTTCACTTTCTGACTTACTACAAGTCCCGTGCTTACCTGTAGACTCATCTACGGGGCTGCAAATGGCATTGTGCCCTTTTTTTCCTTGGCTAATATTCTGTCTTAGCGAGGTCCATTTTCTGCAATGTGATTCCCTGAGGGCTGAGGATTAGCTGACCTGGGCAGCCTGACCCTGCCGGCAAGCCCTCCCCAGGTGTGCGTGGGTTGAGGTCGATAGAAACAGCACTCCAGGCAGCAATAGCCCCTGCAGCTGTGCCTGATTCCATATTCTCTGCCCCGTCAGCAGTCTCGGGGCTGTGCTGGTGGGAGGGTGTGAGGGTCCACGGCTTTGTTGGTGGCCCGGTGTGAGTGGGGCTCTGCTGGACTTTCTGCAGGAGTTTCCAGGCTGCCACCTGTAAAGAAGAGGATGTGTCACCCATAACTTCCACTGGAATTTCTCTCCGGGCTGAGGTGAGGAAGGAAAAAAAGGAATGATGGCCGGGACAGGAGGGGTATATCAGGCAGGGAAATGGAAAGCTTCTAGAAGAGTGCCCGGGGCCAGGACCATCCTGGCTGGCCTGCAGGCACCAAGTTGGCCTGCATGCTGTCGCTGGTGTGGCTCCACGGCCCTTCCTCTAGGCTTTCAAGCCCTTGTACATATTCAGGTGTTTTACCTGGGAAGGGTGGGAACAGTTCAGCAGCAGCTGGCCTGGGGCTCAGCTCACGTTTACTCACAGAGGCCTCTGCACGGTCCCCCAGCTTTGCAATGAGGATGCTCCTTGCGTGGGGGGGCCGGGCTGCTGGCTGTATGGGAGATGATTCCCCACCTCTGACCAATGTCAGAATTGTTTACCGCTGGAGCAAGTGCCCTGATAGGGTTTTCCTCTGTATAACTGCTGGGTTCAGGTTTTTTTTTTCTTTTTTGGTTCAAGTTAGAATTTATTCATCTTTTATGTATTTATTGATATAAGCATGGAAATAATTCATTCATAGAAATACATCTGTGTGAAGGGAAGAACTTTTTTCTGTTTTATTTTTAAATTTCATTTCTAAAAATTTTGCAGTTTAATTATATTTATTTTTCCAAACAGCAGGTTATTATTAGTTATCTATTTTATTCATATACATATATACAGGTCAATACCTACCTCCCAACTCATCTGACCACCATCACCCCATGGCTTCCCCCACTTGGTGTCCATACGTTTGTTCTCTACCTCTGTTTCTCTATTTCTGCCCTGCAAACCTGTTCATCTGTACCATATATCTAGGTTCCACATACATGCATTAATACAGAATATTTGTTTTGCTCTTTCTGACTTACTTCATTCTGTATGACAGTCTCTAGATCCACCGACTTCTCTACAAATAACCCAGTTTCATTCCTTTTCATGGCTGAGTCATATCCCATTTTATGTATGTACCACATCTTTATCCATTCATCTGTCTGTGGGCATTTATGTTGCTTCCATTACCTGGCTATTGTAAATAGTGCTGCAATGAACATTGTGGTGAATGTGTGTTTTTGATTTATGGTTGTCTCTGTGTATATGCCCAGAAGTGGGATTGCTGGATCCTATGGTAATTCTATTTCTAGTTTCTTTAAGGAAACTCCATACTGTTCTCCATAGTGACTGTATCAATTTACCTTCCCACCAATAGTGGAAGAGGGTTCCTTTTGTCCACACAATCCCCGGAATTTGTTGTTTGTAGATTTTCTGATGATGCCGATTCTAACAGGTGTGAGGTGATACCTCATTGTCGTTTTGATTTGCATTTCTCTAATAATTAGTGGTGTTGAGCATCTTTTCATGTGCGTCTTGGCCGTCTCTGTGACTTCTTTGAAGAAACGTCTATTTAGATCTTCTGCCCATTTTTGTATTGGGTTGTTTGTTTTATTAATATTAAGCTGCGTGAGCTGTTTATATATATTGGAGATTAAACCCTTGTCCATTGATTCGTTTGCGAACGTTTTCGCCCATTCTGAGGGTTGCCTTTTTCCATTCCCGTTTTTTTTAACCAAAAAAGAAAGAAAGCAAAAGAAGCAGAACACTAATGTGCGTGAAATATGCCTCTTGAAACTGTCGTTTTGAAATATGGACGTCTTTTGAACTTTTTGGTCGATATATGACCCCAGGATTTGTTTTCAGGGCAGGTGTCATTTACAGGCCTGCAATGATTTGGAATATCCACTGACCAGTAGCGCTGGGATTAAAGCTGCTGTTGTGCGAAATGGCCACAAGGTGGCAGCAGTTCTCCCTTAGCAAATCTGGTTACCAGGGCAACAGAGCCTCAATGGAAGCCTGTTCTAGATTGGAATTTAGAATGGAATGTGCCAGGAGAAAGCCCCTCAAGTTTGTCTCACTACTTCTTGTTCGTGTTTTTAATTTAATTTTTAATTTTTTATTACAGCAAGTTTGATTACAACGTTTGCTTGTTGTAGGTGTGCAAGATGTGGTTCTTTTACACATATACATATGTCTGTTCTTCCTGGGACCCTTTTCCCATGTACGTTATGACAGAATGTTGAGTAGTCTTCTCTTGGCATTCCGTAGGTCTTTGGTGATTATATATTTCACCTGTGTTTGTATATGTCTCTTAACCCCAATATCGTAATGAATCCAATCCTCACACCTTTCCATTGGTGAACCATAAGTTTGTTTAATGAATCTGTGATTGCCCTTCTCCGTGGAAATATCTGCCCTGGTATCCGTTTTTAGGTAACACCTATAAGTGATATCCTACGATATGTGTCTTTCACTTTCTGACTTACTACAAGTCCCGTGCTTACCTGTAGACTCATCTACGGGGCTGCAAATGGCATTGTGCCCTTTTTTTCCTTGGCTAATATTCTGTCTTAGCGAGGTCCATTTTCTGCAATGTGATTCCCTGAGGGCTGAGGATTAGCTGACCTGGGCAGCCTGACCCTGCCGGCAAGCCCTCCCCAGGTGTGCCTGGGTTGAGTTCAATAGAAACAGCACTCCAGGCAGCAATAGCCCCTGCAGCTGTGCCTGACTCCATATTCTCTGCCCCGTCAGCAGTCTCGGGGCTGTGCTGGTGGGAGGGTGTGAGGGTCCACGGCTTTGTTGGTGGCCCGGTGTGAGTGGGGCTCTGCTGGAATTTCTGCAGGAGTTGCCAGGTTGCCACCTGTAAAGAAGAGGATGTGTCACCCATAATTTCCACTGGAATTTCTCTCCGGGCTGAGGTGAGGGAGGAAAAAAAAGAGTGGGGGCCGGGACAGGAGTGGTATCTCAGGCAGGGAAATGGAAAGCTTCCAGAAGAGCGCCCGGGGCCAGGACCATCCTGGCTGGCCTGCAGGCACCAAGTTGGCCTGCGTGCTGTCGCTGGTGTGGCTCCACGGCCCTTCCTCTAGGCTTTCAAGCCCTTGTACATATTCAGGTGTTTTACCTGGGAAGGGTGGGAACAGTTCAGCAGCAGCTGGCCTGGGGCTCAGCTCACGTTTACTCACAGAGGCCTCGGCACTGTCCCCCAGCTTTGCAATCAGGACGCTCCTTGCGTGGGGGGGGCCGGGCTGCTGGCTGTATGGGAGATGATTCCCCACCTCTGACCAATCTCAGAATTGTTTACCGCTGGAACAAGTGCCCTGATAGGGTTTTCCTCTGTATAACTGCTGGGTACAGGATTTTTTTTTTCTTTTTTGGTTCAAGTTAGAAGTTATTCATCTTTTATGTATTTATTGATATAAGCATGGAAATAATTCATTCATAGAAATACATCTGTGTGAAGGGAAGAACTTTTTTTCTGTTCTATTTTTAAATTTCATTTCTAAAAATTTTGCAGTTTAATCATATTTATTTTTCTATACAGCAGGTTATTATTAGTTATCTATTTTATTCATATACATATATACAGGTCAATACCTATCTCCCAACTCATCTGACCACCAACACCCCATGGCTTCCCCCACTTGGTGTCCATACGTTTGTTCTCTACCTCTGTTTCTCTATTTCTGCCCTGCAAACCTGTTCATCTGTACCATATATCTAGGTTCCACATACATGCATTAATACAGAATATTTGTTTTGCTCTTTCTGACTTACTTCATTCTGTATGACAGTCTCTAGATCCACCGACTTCTCTACAAATAACCCAGTTTCATTCCTTTTCATGGCTGAGTCATATCCCATTTTATGTATGTACCACATCTTTATCCATTCGTCTGTCTGTGGGCATTTAGGTTGCTTCCATTACCTGGCTATTGTAAATAGTGCTGCAATGAACATTGTGGTGAATGTGTGTTTTTGATTTATGGTTGTCTCTGGGTATATGCCCAGAAGTGGGATTGCTGGATCCTATGGTAATTCTATTCCTAGTTTCTTTAAGGAAACTCCATACTGTTCTCCATAGTGACTGTATCAATTTACCTTCCCACTAATAGTGGAAGAGGGTTCCTTTTGTCCACACCCTCCCCAGAATTTGTTGTTTGTAGATTTTCTGATGCTGCCGATTCTAACAGGTGTGAGGTGATACCTCATTGTCATTTTGATTTGCATTTCTCTAATAATTAGTGGTGTTGAGCAGCTTTTCATGTGCGTCTTGGCCGTCTCTGTGACTTCTTTGAAGAAACGTCTATTTAGATCTTCTGCCCATTTTTGTATTGGGTTGTTTGTTTTATTAATATTAAGCTGCGTGAGCTGTTTATATATATTGGAGATTAAACCCTTGTCCATTGATTCGTTTGCGAACGTTTTCGCCCATTCTGAGGGTTGCCTTTTTCCATTCCCGTTTTTTTTTAACCAAAAAAGAAAGAAAGCAAAAGAAGCAGAACACTAATGTGCGTGAAATATGCCTCTTGAAACTGTCGTTTTGAAATATGGACGTCTTTTGAACTTTTTGGTCGATATATGACCCCAGGATTTGTTTTCAGGGCAGGTGTCATTTACAGGCCTGCAATGATTTGGAATATCCACTGACCATTAGCGCTGGGATTAAAGCTGCTGTTGTGTGAAATGGCCACAAGGTGGCAGCAGTTCTCCCTTAGCAAATCTGGTTACTAGGGCAACAGAGCCTCAATGGAAGCCTGTTCTAGATTGGAATTTAGAATGGAATGTGCCAGGAGAAAGCCCCTCAAGTTTGTCTCACTACTTCTTGTTCGTGTTTTTAATTTAATTTTTAATTTTTTATTACAGCAAGTTTGATTACAACGTTTGCTTGTTGTAGGTGTGCAAGATGTGGTTCTGTTACACATATACATATGTCTGTTCTTCCTGGGACCCTTTTCCCATGTACATTATGACAGAATGTTGAGTAGTCTTCTCTTGGCATTCCGTAGGTCTTTGGTGATTATATATTTCACCTGTGTTTGTATATGTCTCTTAACCCCAATATTGTAATGAATCCAATCCTCACACCTTTCCATTGGTGAACCATAAGTTTGTTTAATGAAACTGTGATTGCCCTTCTCCGTGGAAATATCTGCCCTGGTATCCGTTTTTAGGTAACACCTATAAGTGATATCCTACGATATGTGTCTTTCACTTTCTGACTTACTACAAGTCCCGTGCTTACCTGTAGACTCATCTACGGGGCTGCAAATGGCATTGTGCCCTTTTTTTCCTTGGCTAATATTCTGTCTTAGTGAGGTCCATTTTCTGCAATGTGATTCCCTGAGGGCTGAGGATTAGCTGACCTGGGCAGCCTGACCCTGCCGGCAAGCCCTCCCCAGGTGTGCGTGGGTTGAGGTCGATAGAAACAGCACTCCAGGCAGCAATAGCCCCTGCAGCTGTGCCTGATTCCATATTCTCTGCCCCGTCAGCAGTCTCGGGGCTGTGCTGGTGGGAGGGTGTGAGGGTCCACGGCTTTGTTGGTGGCCCGGTGTGAGTGGGGCTCTGCTGGACTTTCTGCAGGAGTTGCCAGGCTGCCACCTGTAAAGAAGAGGATGTGTCACCCATAACTTCCACTGGAATTTCTCTCCGGGCTGAGGTGAGGAAGGAAAAAAAGGAATGATGGCCGGGATAGGAGGGGTATATCAGGCAGGGAAATGGAAAGCTTCTAGAAGAGTGCCCGGGGCCAGGACCATCCTGGCTGGCCTGCAGGCACCAAGTTGGCCTGCATGCTGTCGCTGGTGTGGCTCCACGGCCCTTCCTCTAGGCTTTCAAGCCCTTGTACATATTCAGGTGTTTTACCTGGGAAGGGTGGGAACAGTTCAGCAGCAGCTGGCCTGGGGCTCAGCTCACGTTTACTCACAGAGGCCTCGGCACGGTCCCCCAGCTTTGCAATGAGGATGCTCCTTGCGTGGGGGGGCCGGGCTGCTGGCTGTATGGGAGATGATTCCCCACCTCTGACCAATGTCAGAATTGTTTACCGCTGGAGCAAGTGCCCTGATAGGGTTTTCCTCTGTATAACTGCTGGGTTCAGGTTTTTTTTTTTCTTTTTTGGTTCAAGTTAGAATTTATTCATCTTTTATGTATTTATTGATATAAGCATGGAAATAATTCATTCATAGAAATACATCTGTGTGAAGGGAAGAACTTTTTTCTGTTTTATTTTTAAATTTCATTTCTAAAAATTTTGCAGTTTAATTATATTTATTTTTCCAAACAGCAGGTTATTATTAGTTATCTATTTTATTCATATACATATATACAGGTCAATACCTACCTCCCAACTCATCTGACCACCATCACCCCATGGCTTCCCCCACTTGGTGTCCATACGTTTGTTCTCTACCTCTGTTTCTCTATTTCTGCCCTGCAAACCTGTTCATCTGTACCATATATCTAGGTTCCACATACATGCATTAATACAGAATATTTGTTTTGCTCTTTCTGACTTACTTCATTCTGTATGACAGTCTCTAGATCCACCGACTTCTCTACAAATAACCCAGTTTCATTCCTTTTCATGGCTGAGTCATATCCCATTTTATGTATGTACCACATCTTTATCCATTCATCTGTCTGTGGGCATTTATGTTGCTTCCATTACCTGGCTATTGTAAATAGTGCTGCAATGAACATTGTGGTGAATGTGTGTTTTTGATTTATGGTTGTCTCTGTGTATATGCCCAGAAGTGGGATTGCTGGATCCTATGGTAATTCTATTTCTAGTTTCTTTAAGGAAACTCCATACTGTTCTCCATAGTGACTGTATCAATTTACCTTCCCACCAATAGTGGAAGAGGGTTCCTTTTGTCCACACAATCCCCGGAATTTGTTGTTTGTAGATTTTCTGATGATGCCGATTCTAACAGGTGTGAGGTGATACCTCATTGTCGTTTTGATTTGCATTTCTCTAATAATTAGTGGTGTTGAGCATCTTTTCATGTGCGTCTTGGCCGTCTCTGTGACTTCTTTGAAGAAACGTCTATTTAGATCTTCTGCCCATTTTTGTATTGGGTTGTTTGTTTTATTAATATTAAGCTGCGTGAGCTGTTTATATATATTGGAGATTAAACCCTTGTCCATTGATTCGTTTGCGAACGTTTTCGCCCATTCTGAGGGTTGCCTTTTTCCATTCCCGTTTTTTTTAACCAAAAAAGAAAGAAAGCAAAAGAAGCAGAACACTAATGTGCGTGAAATATGCCTCTTGAAACTGTCGTTTTGAAATATGGACGTCTTTTGAACTTTTTGGTCGATATATGACCCCAGGATTTGTTTTCAGGGCAGGTGTCATTTACAGGCCTGCAATGATTTGGAATATCCACTGACCAGTAGCGCTGGGATTAAAGCTGCTGTTGTGCGAAATGGCCACAAGGTGGCAGCAGTTCTCCCTTAGCAAATCTGGTTACCAGGTCAACAGAGCCTCAATGGAAGCCTGTTCTAGATTGGAATTTAGAATGGAATGTGCCAGGAGAAAGCCCCTCAAGTTTGTCTCACTACTTCTTGTTCGTGTTTTTAATTTAATTTTTAATTTTTTATTACAGCAAGTTTGATTACAACGTTTGCTTGTTGTAGGTGTGCAAGATGTGGTTCTTTTACACATATACATATGTCTGTTCTTCCTGGGACCCTTTTCCCATGTACGTTATGACAGAATGTTGAGTAGTCTTCTCTTGGCATTCCGTAGGTCTTTGGTGATTATATATTTCACCTGTGTTTGTATATGTCTCTTAACCCCAATATCGTAATGAATCCAATCCTCACACCTTTCCATTGGTGAACCATAAGTTTGTTTAATGAATCTGTGATTGCCCTTCTCCATGGAAATATCTGCCCTGGTATCCGTTTTTAGGTAACACCTATAAGTGATATCCTACGATATGTGTCTTTCACTTTCTGACTTACTACAAGTCCCGTGCTTACCTGTAGACTCATCTACGGGGCTGCAAATGGCATTGTGCCCTTTTTTTCCTTGGCTAATATTCTGTCTTAGTGAGGTCCATTTTCTGCAATGTGATTCCCTGAGGGCTGAGGATTAGCTAACCTGGGCAGCCTGACCCTGCCGGCAAGCCCTCCCCAGGTGTGCCTGGGTTGAGTTCAATAGAAACAGCACTCCAGGCAGCAATAGCCCCTGCAGCTGTGCCTGACTCCATATTCTCTGCCCCGTCAGCAGTCTCGGGGCTGTGCTGGTGGGAGGGTGTGAGGGTCCACGGCTTTGTTGGTGGCCCGGTGTGAGTGGGGCTCTGCTGGAATTTCTGCAGGAGTTGCCAGGTTGCCACCTGTAAAGAAGAGGATGTGTCACCCATAATTTCCACTGGAATTTCTCTCCGGGCTGAGGTGAGGGAGGAAAAAAAAGAGTGGGGGCCGGGACAGGAGTGGTATCTCAGGCAGGGAAATGGAAAGCTTCCAGAAGAGCGCCCGGGGCCAGGACCATCCTGGCTGGCCTGCAGGCACCAAGTTGGCCTGCATGCTGTCGCTGGTGTGGCTCCACGGCCCTTCCTCTAGGCTTTCAAGCCCTTGTACATATTCAGGTGTTTTACCTGGGAAGGGTGGGAACAGTTCAGCAGCAGCTGGCCTGGGGCTCAGCTCACGTTTACTCACAGAGGCCTCGGCACTGTCCCCCAGCTTTGCAATCAGGACGCTCCTTGCGTGGGGGGGCCGGGCTGCTGGCTGTATGGGAGATGATTCCCCACCTCTGACCAATCTCAGAATTGTTTACCGCTGGAACAAGTGCCCTGATAGGGTTTTCCTCTGTATAACTGCTGGGTACAGGATTTTTTTTTTCTTTTTTGGTTCAAGTTAGAAGTTATTCATCTTTTATGTATTTATTGATATAAGCATGGAAATAATTCATTCATAGAAATACATCTGTGTGAAGGGAAGAACTTTTTTTCTGTTCTATTTTTAAATTTCATTTTTAAAAATTTTGCAGTTTAATCATATTTATTTTTCTATACAGCAGGTTATTATTAGTTATCTATTTTATTCATATACATATATACAGGTCAATACCTATCTCCCAACTCATCTGACCACCAACACCCCATGGCTTCCCCCACTTGGTGTCCATACGTTTGTTCTCTACCTCTGTTTCTCTATTTCTGCCCTGCAAACCTGTTCATCTGTACCATATATCTAGGTTCCACATACATGCATTAATACAGAATATTTGTTTTGCTCTTTCTGACTTACTTCATTCTGTATGACAGTCTCTAGATCCACCGACTTCTCTACAAATAACCCAGTTTCATTCCTTTTCATGGCTGAGTCATATCCCATTTTATGTATGTACCACATCTTTATCCATTCGTCTGTCTGTGGGCATTTAGGTTGCTTCCATTACCTGGCTATTGTAAATAGTGCTGCAATGAACATTGTGGTGAATGTGTGTTTTTGATTTATGGTTGTCTCTGGGTATATGCCCAGAAGTGGGATTGCTGGATCCTATGGTAATTCTATTCCTAGTTTCTTTAAGGAAACTCCATACTGTTCTCCATAGTGACTGTATCAATTTACCTTCCCACTAATAGTGGAAGAGGGTTCCTTTTGTCCACACCCTCCCCAGAATTTGTTGTTTGTAGATTTTCTGATGCTGCCGATTCTAACAGGTGTGAGGTGATACCTCATTGTCATTTTGATTTGCATTTCTCTAATAATTAGTGGTGTTGAGCAGCTTTTCATGTGCGTCTTGGCCGTCTCTGTGACTTCTTTGAAGAAACGTCTATTTAGATCTTCTGCCCATTTTTGTATTGGGTTGTTTGTTTTATTAATATTAAGCTGCGTGAGCTGTTTATATATATTGGAGATTAAACCCTTGTCCATTGATTCGTTTGCGAACGTTTTCGCCCATTCTGAGGGTTGCCTTTTTCCATTCCCGTTTTTTTTTAACCAAAAAAGAAAGAAAGCAAAAGAAGCAGAACACTAATGTGCGTGAAATATGCCTCTTGAAACTGTCGTTTTGAAATATGGACGTCTTTTGAACTTTTTGGTCGATATATGACCCCAGGATTTGTTTTCAGGGCAGGTGTCATTTACAGGCCTGCAATGATTTGGAATATCCACTGACCATTAGCGCTGGGATTAAAGCTGCTGTTGTGTGAAATGGCCACAAGGTGGCAGCAGTTCTCCCTTAGCAAATCTGGTTACTAGGGCAACAGAGCCTCAATGGAAGCCTGTTCTAGATTGGAATTTAGAATGGAATGTGCCAGGAGAAAGCCCCTCAAGTTTGTCTCACTACTTCTTGTTCGTGTTTTTAATTTAATTTTTAATTTTTTATTACAGCAAGTTTGATTACAACGTTTGCTTGTTGTAGGTGTGCAAGATGTGGTTCTGTTACACATATACATATGTCTGTTCTTCCTGGGACCCTTTTCCCATGTACATTATGACAGAATGTTGAGTAGTCTTCTCTTGGCATTCCGTAGGTCTTTGGTGATTATATATTTCACCTGTGTTTGTATATGTCTCTTAACCCCAATATTGTAATGAATCCAATCCTCACACCTTTCCATTGGTGAACCATAAGTTTGTTTAATGAAACTGTGATTGCCCTTCTCCGTGGAAATATCTGCCCTGGTATCCGTTTTTAGGTAACACCTATAAGTGATATCCTACGATATGTGTCTTTCACTTTCTGACTTACTACAAGTCACGTGCTTACCTGTAGACTCATCTACGGGGCTGCAAATGGCATTGTGCCCTTTTTTTCCTTGGCTAATATTCTGTCTTAGCGAGGTCCATTTTCTGCAATGTGATTCCCTGAGGGCTGAGGATTAGCTGACCTGGGCAGCCTGACCCTGCCGGCAAGCCCTCCCCAGGTGTGCGTGGGTTGAGGTCGATAGAAACAGCACTCCAGGCAGCAATAGCCCCTGCAGCTGTGCCTGATTCCATATTCTCTGCCCCGTCAGCAGTCTCGGGGCTGTGCTGGTGGGAGGGTGTGAGGGTCCACGGCTTTGTTGGTGGCCCGGTGTGAGTGGGGCTCTGCTGGACTTTCTGCAGGAGTTGCCAGGCTGCCACCTGTAAAGAAGAGGATGTGTCACCCATAACTTCCACTGGAATTTCTCTCCGGGCTGAGGTGAGGAAGGAAAAAAAGGAATGATGGCCGGGACAGGAGGGGTATATCAGGCAGGGAAATGGAAAGCTTCTAGAAGAGTGCCCGGGGCCAGGACCATCCTGGCTGGCCTGCAGGCACCAAGTTGGCCTGCATGCTGTCGCTGGTGTGGCTCCACGGCCCTTCCTCTAGGCTTTCAAGCCCTTGTACATATTCAGGTGTTTTACCTGGGAAGGGTGGGAACAGTTCAGCAGCAGCTGGCCTGGGGCTCAGCTCACGTTTACTCACAGAGGCCTCGGCACGGTCCCCCAGCTTTGCAATGAGGATGCTCCTTGCGTGGGGGGGCCGGGCTGCTGGCTGTATGGGAGATGATTCCCCACCTCTGACCAATGTCAGAATTGTTTACCGCTGGAGCAAGTGCCCTGATAGGGTTTTCCTCTGTATAACTGCTGGGTTCAGGTTTTTTTTTCTTTTTTGGTTCAAGTTAGAATTTATTCACCTATAATGTATTTATTGATATAAGCATGGAAATAATTCATTCATAGAAATACATCTGTGTGAAGGGAAGAACTTTTTTTCTGTTTTATTTTTAAATTTCATTTCTAAAAATTTTGCAGTTTAATCATATTTATTTTTCTATACAGCAGGTTATTATTAGTTATCTATTTTATTCATATACATATATACAGGTCAATACCTATCTCCCAACTCATCTGACCACCAACACCCCATGGCTTCCCCCACTTGGTGTCCATACGTTTGTTCTCTACCTCTGTTTCTCTATTTCTGCCCTGCAAACCTGTTCATCTGTACCATATATCTAGGTTCCACATACATGCATTAATACAGAATATTTGTTTTGCTCTTTCTGACTTACTTCATTCTGTATGACAGTCTCTAGATCCACCGACTTCTCTACAAATAACCCAGTTTCATTCCTTTTCATGGCTGAGTCATATCCCATTTTATGTATGTACCACATCTTTATCCATTCGTCTGTCTGTGGGCATTTAGGTTGCTTCCATTACCTGGCTATTGTAAATAGTGCTGCAATGAACATTGTGGTGAATGTGTGTTTTTGATTTATGGTTGTCTCTGGGTATATGCCCAGAAGTGGGATTGCTGGATCCTATGGTAATTCTATTCCTAGTTTCTTTAAGGAAACTCCATACTGTTCTCCATAGTGACTGTATCAATTTACCTTCCCACTAATAGTGGAAGAGGGTTCCTTTTGTCCACACCCTCCCCAGAATTTGTTGTTTGTAGATTTTCTGATGCTGCCGATTCTAACAGGTGTGAGGTGATACCTCATTGTCATTTTGATTTGCATTTCTCTAATAATTAGTGGTGTTGAGCAGCTTTTCATGTGCGTCTTGGCCGTCTCTGTGACTTCTTTGAAGAAACGTCTATTTAGATCTTCTGCCCATTTTTGTATTGGGTTGTTTGTTTTATTAATATTAAGCTGCGTGAGCTGTTTATATATATTGGAGATTAAACCCTTGTCCATTGATTCGTTTGCGAACGTTTTCGCCCATTCTGAGGGTTGCCTTTTTCCATTCCCGTTTTTTTTAACCAAAAAAGAAAGAAAGCAAAAGAAGCAGAACACTAATGTGCGTGAAATATGCCTCTTGAAACTGTCGTTTTGAAATATGGACGTCTTTTGAACTTTTTGGTCGATATATGACCCCAGGATTTGTTTTCAGGGCAGGTGTCATTTACAGGCCTGCAATGATTTGGAATATCCACTGACCATTAGCGCTGGGATTAAAGCTGCTGTTGTGTGAAATGGCCACAAGGTGGCAGCAGTTCTCCCTTAGCAAATCTGGTTACTAGGGAAACAGAGCCTCAATGGAAGCCTGTTCTAGATTGGAATTTAGAATGGAATGTGCCAGGAGAAAGCCCCTCAAGTTTGTCTCACTACTTCTTGTTCGTGTTTTTAATTTAATTTTTAATTTTTTATTACAGCAAGTTTGATTACAACGTTTGCTTGTTGTAGGTGTGCAAGATGTGATTCTGTTACACATATACATATGTCTGTTCTTCCTGGGACCCTTTTCCCATGTACATTATGACAGAATGTTGAGTAGTCTTCTCTTGGCATTCCGTAGGTCTTTGGTGATTATATATTTCACCTGTGTTTGTATATGTCTCTTAACCCCAATATCGTAATGAATCCAATCCTCACACCTTTCCATTGGTGAACCATAAGTTTGTTTAATGAATCTGTGATTGCCCTTCTCCGTGGAAATATCTGCCCTGGTATCCGTTTTTAGGTAACACCTATAAGTGATATCCTACGATATGTGTCTTTCACTTTCTGACTTACTACAAGTCCCGTGCTTACCTGTAGACTCATCTACGCGGCTGCAAATGGCATTGTGCCCTTTTTTTCCTTGGCTAATATTCTGTCTTAGCGAGGTCCATTTTCTGCAATGTGATTCCCTGAGGGCTGAGGATTAGCTGACCTGGGCAGCCTGACCCTGCCGGCAAGCCCTCCCCAGGTGTGCGTGGGTTGAGGTCGATAGAAACAGCACTCCAGGCAGCAATAGCCCCTGCAGCTGTGCCTGATTCCATATTCTCTGCCCCGTCAGCAGTCTCGGGGCTGTGCTGGTGGGAGGGTGTGAGGGTCCACGGCTTTGTTGGTGGCCCGGTGTGAGTGGGGCTCTGCTGGACTTTCTGCAGGAGTTGCCAGGCTGCCACCTGTAAAGAAGAGGATGTGTCACCCATAACTTCCACTGGAATTTCTCTCCGGGCTGTGGTGAGGAAGGAAAAAAAGGAATGATGGCCGGGACAGGAGGGGTATATCAGGCAGGGAAATGGAAAGCTTCTAGAAGAGTGCCCGGGGCCAGGACCATCCTGGCTGGCCTGCAGGCACCAAGTTGGCCTGCATGCTGTCGCTGGTGTGGCTCCACGGCCCTTCCTCTAGGCTTTCAAGCCCTTGTACATATTCAGGTGTTTTACCTGGGAAGGGTGGGAACAGTTCAGCAGCAGCTGGCCTGGGGCTCAGCTCACGTTTACTCACAGAGGCCTCGGCACGGTCCCCCAGCTTTGCAATGAGGATGCTCCTTGCGTGGGGGGGCCGGGCTGCTGGCTGTATGGGAGATGATTCCCCACCTCTGACCAATGTCAGAATTGTTTACCGCTGGAGCAAGTGCCCTGATAGGGTTTTCCTCTGTATAACTGCTGGGTTCAGGTTTTTTTTTTCTTTTTTGGTTCAAGTTAGAATTTATTCACCTATAATGTATTTATTGATATAAGCATGGAAATAATTCATTCATAGAAATACATCTGTGTGAAGGGAAGAACTTTTTTTCTGTTTTATTTTTAAATTTCATTTCTAAAAATTTTGCAGTTTAATCATATTTATTTTTCTATACAGCAGATTATTATTAGTTATCTATTTTATTCATATACATATATACAGGTCAATACCTATCTCCCAACTCATCTGACCACCAACACCCCATGGCTTCCCCCACTTGGTGTCCATACGTTTGTTCTCTACCTCTGTTTCTCTATTTCTGCCCTGCAAACCTGTTCATCTGTACCATATATCTAGGTTCCACATACATGCATTAATACAGAATATTTGTTTTGCTCTTTCTGACTTACTTCATTCTGTATGACAGTCTCTAGATCCACCGACTTCTCTACAAATAACCCAGTTTCATTCCTTTTCATGGCTGAGTCATATCCCATTTTATGTATGTACCACATCTTTATCCATTCGTCTGTCTGTGGGCATTTAGGTTGCTTCCATTACCTGGCTATTGTAAATAGTGCTGCAATGAACATTGTGGTGAATGTGTGTTTTTGATTTATGGTTGTCTCTGGGTATATGCCCAGAAGTGGGATTGATGGATCCTATGGTAATTCTATTCCTAGTTTCTTTAAGGAAACTCCATACTGTTCTCCATAGTGACTGTATCAATTTACCTTCCCACTAATAGTGGAAGAGGGTTCCTTTTGTCCACACCCTCCCCAGAATTTGTTGTTTGTAGATTTTCTGATGCTGCCGATTCTAACAGGTGTGAGGTGATACCTCATTGTCATTTTGATTTGCATTTCTCTAATAATTAGTGGTGTTGAGCAGCTTTTCATGTGCGTCTTGGCCGTCTCTGTGACTTCTTTGAAGAAACGTCTATTTAGATCTTCTGCCCATTTTTGTATTGGGTTGTTTGTTTTATTAATATTAAGCTGCGTGAGCTGTTTATATATATTGGAGATTAAACCCTTGTCCATTGATTCGTTTGCGAACGTTTTCGCCCATTCTGAGGGTTGCCTTTTTCCATTCCCTTTTTTTTTAACCAAAAAAGAAAGAAAGCAAAAGAAGCAGAACACTAATGTGCGTGAAATATGCCTCTTGAAACTGTCGTTTTGAAATATGGACGTCTTTTGAACTTTTTGGTCAATATATGACCCCAGGATTTGTTTTCAGGGCAGGTGTCATTTACAGGCCTGCAATGATTTGGAATATCCACTGACCATTAGCGCTGGGATTAAAGCTGCTGTTGTGTGAAATGGCCACAAGGTGGCAGCAGTTCTCCCTTAGCAAATCTGGTTACTAGGGCAACAGAGCCTCAATGGAAGCCTGTTCTAGATTGGAATTTAGAATGGAATGTGCCAGGAGAAAGCCCCTCAAGTTTGTCTCACTACTTCTTGTTCGTGTTTTTAATTTAATTTTTAATTTTTTATTACAGCAAGTTTGATTACAACGTTTGCTTGTTGTAGGTGTGCAAGATGTGATTCTGTTACACATATACATATGTCTGTTCTTCCTGGGACCCTTTTCCCATGTACATTATGACAGAATGTTGAGTAGTCTTCTCTTGGCATTCCGTAGGTCTTTGGTGATTATATATTTCACCTGTGTTTGTATATGTCTCTTAACCCCAATATCGTAATGAATCCAATCCTCACACCTTTCCATTGGTGAACCATAAGTTTGTTTAATGAATCTGTGATTACCCTTCTCCGTGGAAATATCTGCCCTGGTATCCGTTTTTAGGTAACACCTATAAGTGATATCCTACGATATGTGTCTTTCACTTTCTGACTTACTACAAGTCCCGTGCTTACCTGTAGACTCATCTACGGGGCTGCAAATGGCATTGTGCCCTTTTTTTCCTTGGCTAATATTCTGTCTTAGCGAGGTCCATTTTCTGCAATGTGATTCCCTGAGGGTTGAGGATTAGCTGACCTGGGCAGCCTGACCCTGCCGGCAAGCCCTCCCCAGGTGTGCGTGGGTTGAGGTCGATAGAAACAGCACTCCAGGCAGCAATAGCCCCTGCAGCTGTGCCTGATTCCATATTCTCTGCCCCGTCAGCAGTCTCGGGGCTGTGCTGGTGGGAGGGTGTGAGGGTCCACGGCTTTGTTGGTGGCCCGGTGTGAGTGGGGCTCTGCTGGACTTTCTGCAGGAGTTGCCAGGCTGCCACCTGTAAAGAAGAGGATGTGTCACCCATAACTTCCACTGGAATTTCTCTCCGGGCTGAGGTGAGGAAGGAAAAAAAGGAATGATGGCCGGGACAGGAGGGGTATATCAGGCAGGGAAATGGAAAGCTTCTAGAAGAGTGCCCGGGGCCAGGACCATCCTGGCTGGCCTGCAGGCACCAAGTTGGCCTGCATGCTGTCGCTGGTGTGGCTCCACGGCCCTTCCTCTAGGCTTTCAAGCCCTTGTACATATTCAGGTGTTTTACCTGGGAAGGGTGGGAACAGTTCAGCAGCAGCTGGCCTGGGGCTCAGCTCACGTTTACTCACAGAGGCCTCGGCACGGTCCCCCAGCTTTGCAATGAGGATGCTCCTTGCGTGGGGGGGCCGGGCTGCTGGCTGTATGGGAGATGATTCCCCACCTCTGACCAATCTCAGAATTGTTTACCGCTGGAGCAAGTGCCCTGATAGGGTTATCCTCTGTATAACTGCTGGGTTCAGGTTTTTTTTTTCTTTTTTGGTTCAAGTTAGAATTTATTCATCTTTTATGTATTTATTGATATAAGCATGGAAATAATTCATTCATAGAAATACATCTGTGTGAAGGGAAGAACTTTTTTCTGTTTTATTTTTAAATTTCATTTCTAAAAATTTTGCAGTTTAATTATATTTATTTTTCCAAACAGCAGGTTATTATTAGTTATCTATTTTATTCATATTCATATATACAGGTCAATACCTACCTCCCAACTCATCTGACCACCATCACCCCATGGCTTCCCCCACTTGGTGTCCATACGTTTGTTCTCTACCTCTGTTTCTCTATTTCTGCCCTGCAAACCTGTTCATCTGTACCATATATCTAGGTTCCACATACATGCATTAATACAGAATATTTGTTTTGCTCTTTCTGACTTACTTCATTCTGTATGACAGTCTCTAGATCCACCGACTTCTCTACAAATAACCCAGTTTCATTCCTTTTCATGGCTGAGTCATATCCCATTTTATGTATGTACCACATCTTTATCCATTCATCTGTCTGTGGGCATTTATGTTGCTTCCATTACCTGGCTATTGTAAATAGTGCTGCAATGAACATTGTGGTGAATGTGTGTTTTTGATTTATGGTTGTCTCTGTGTATATGCCCAGAAGTGGGATTGCTGGATCCTATGGTAATTCTATTTCTAGTTTCTTTAAGGAAACTCCATACTGTTCTCCATAGTGACTGTATCAATTTACCTTCCCACCAATAGTGGAAGAGGGTTCCTTTTGTCCACACCCTCCCCAGAATTTGTTGTTTGTAGATTTTCTGATGATGCCGATTCTAACAGGTGTGAGGTGATACCTCATTGTCGTTTTGATTTGCATTTCTCTAATAATTAGTGGTGTTGAGCAGCTTTTCATGTGCGTCTTGGCCGTCTCTGTGACTTCTTTGAAGAAACGTCTATTTAGATCTTCTGCCCATTTTTGTATTGGGTTGTTTGTTTTATTAATATTAAGCTGCGTGAGCTGTTTATATATATTGGAGATTAAACCCTTGTCCATTGATTCGTTTGCGAACGTTTTCGCCCATTCTGAGGGTTGCCTTTTTCCATTCCCGTTTTTTTTAACCAAAAAAGAAAGAAAGCAAAAGAAGCAGAACACTAATGTGCGTGAAATATGCCTCTTGAAACTGTCGTTTTGAAATATGGACGTCTTTTGAACTTTTTGGTCGATATATGACCCCAGGATTTGTTTTCAGGGCAGGTGTCATTTACAGGCCTGCAATGATTTGGAATATCCACTGACCAGTAGCGCTGGGATTAAAGCTGCTGTTGTGCGAAATGGCCACAAGGTGGCAGCAGTTCTCCCTTAGCAAATCTGGTTACCAGGTCAACAGAGCCTCAATGGAAGCCTGTTCTAGATTGGAATTTAGAATGGAATGTGCCAGGAGAAAGCCCCTCAAGTTTGTCTCACTACTTCTTGTTCGTGTTTTTAATTTAATTTTTAATTTTTTATTACAGCAAGTTTGATTACAACGTTTGCTTGTTGTAGGTGTGCAAGATGTGGTTCTTTTACACATATACATATGTCTGTTCTTCCTGGGACCCTTTTCCCATGTACGTTATGACAGAATGTTGAGTAGTCTTCTCTTGGCATTCCGTAGGTCTTTGGTGATTATATATTTCACCTGTGTTTGTATATGTCTCTTAACCCCAATATCGTAATGAAACAAATCCTCACACCTTTCCATTGGTGAACCATAAGTTTGTTTAATGAATCTGTGATTGCCCTTCTCCATGGAAATATCTGCCCTGGTATCCGTTTTTAGGTAACACCTATAAGTGATATCCTACGATATGTGTCTTTCACTTTCTGACTTACTACAAGTCCCGTGCTTACCTGTAGACTCATCTACGGGGCTGCAAATGGCATTGTGCCCTTTTTTTCCTTGGCTAATATTCTGTCTTAGCGAGGTCCATTTTCTGCAATGTGATTCCCTGAGGGCTGAGGATTAGCTGACCTGGGCAGCCTGACCCTGCCGGCAAGCCCTCCCCAGGTGTGCCTGGGTTGAGTTCAATAGAAACAGCACTGCAGGCATCAATAGCCCCTGCAGCTGTGCCTGACTCCATATTCTCTGCCCCGTCAGCAGTCTCGGGGCTGTGCTGGTGGGAGGGTGTGAGGGTCCACGGCTTTGTTGGTGGCCCGGTGTGAGTGGGGCTCTGCTGGACTTTCTGCAGGAGTTGCCAGGCTGCCACCTGTAAAGAAGAGGATGTGTCACCCATAACTTCCACTGGAATTTCTCTCCGGGCTGAGGTGAGGAAGGAAAAAAAGGAATGATGGCCGGGACAGGAGGGGTATATCAGGCAGGGAAATGGAAAGCTTCTAGAAGAGTGCCCGGGGCCAGGACCATCCTGGCTGGCCTGCAGGCACCAAGTTGGCCTGCATGCTGTCGCTGGTGTGGCTCCACGGCCCTTCCTCTAGGCTTTCAAGCCCTTGTACATATTCAGGTGTTTTACCTGGGAAGGGTGGGAACAGTTCAGCAGCAGCTGGCCTGGGGCTCAGCTCACGTTTACTCACAGAGGCCTCGGCACGGTCCCCCAGCTTTGCAATGAGGATGCTCCTTGCGTGGGGGGGCCGGGCTGCTGGCTGTATGGGAGATGATTCCCCACCTCTGACCAATGTCAGAATTGTTTACCGCTGGAGCAAGTGCCCTGATAGGGTTTTCCTCTGTATAACTGCTGGGTTCAGGTTTTTTTTTTCTTTTTTGGTTCAAGTTAGAATTTATTCATCTTTTATGTATTTATTGATATAAGCATGGAAATAATTCATTCATAGAAATACATCTGTGTGAAGGGAAGAACTTTTTTCTGTTTTATTTTTAAATTTCATTTCTAAAAATTTTGCAGTTTAATTATATTTATTTTTCCAAACAGCAGGTTATTATTAGTTATCTATTTTATTCATATACATATATACAGGTCAATACCTACCTCCCAACTCATCTGACCACCATCACCCCATGGCTTCCCCCACTTGGTGTCCATACGTTTGTTCTCTACCTCTGTTTCTCTATTTCTGCCCTGCAAACCTGTTCATCTGTACCATATATCTAGGTTCCACATACATGCATTAATACAGAATATTTGTTTTGCTCTTTCTGACTTACTTCATTCTGTATGACAGTCTCTAGATCCACCGACTTCTCTACAAATAACCCAGTTTCATTCCTTTTCATGGCTGAGTCATATCCCATTTTATGTATGTACCACATCTTTATCCATTCGTCTGTCTGTGGGCATTTAGGTTGCTTCCATTACCTGGCTATTGTAAATAGTGCTGCAATGAACATTGTGGTGAATGTGTGTTTTTGATTTATGGTTGTCTCTGTGTATATGCCCAGAAGTGGGATTGCTGGATCCTATGGTAATTCTATTTCTAGTTTCTTTAAGGAAACTCCATACTGTTCTCCATAGTGACTGTATCAATTTACCTTCCCACCAATAGTGGAAGAGGGTTCCTTTTGTCCACACCCTCCCCAGAATTTGTTGTTTGTAGATTTTCTGATGATGCCGATTCTAACAGGTGTGAGGTGATACCTCATTGTCGTTTTGATTTGCATTTCTCTAATAATTAGTGGTGTTGAGCATCTTTTCATGTGCGTCTTGGCCGTCTCTGTGACTTCTTTGAAGAAACGTCTATTTAGATCTTCTGCCCATTTTTGTATTGGGTTGTTTGTTTTATTAATATTAAGCTGCGTGAGCTGTTTATATATATTGGAGATTAAACCCTTGTCCATTGATTCGTTTGCGAACGTTTTCGCCCATTCTGAGGGTTGCCTTTTTCCATTCCCGTTTTTTTTAACCAAAAAAGAAAGAAAGCAAAAGAAGCAGAACACTAATGTGCGTGAAATATGCCTCTTGAAACTGTCGTTTTGAAATATGGACGTCTTTTGAACTTTTTGGTCGATATATGACCCCAGGATTTGTTTTCAGGGCAGGTGTCATTTACAGGCCTGCAATGATTTGGAATATCCACTGACCAGTAGCGCTGGGATTAAAGCTGCTGTTGTGCGAAATGGCCACAAGGTGGCAGCAGTTCTCCCTTAGCAAATCTGGTTACCAGGTCAACAGAGCCTCAATGGAAGCCTGTTCTAGATTGGAATTTAGAATGGAATGTGCCAGGAGAAAGCCCCTCAAGTTTGTCTCACTACTTCTTGTTCGTGTTTTTAATTTAATTTTTAATTTTTTATTACAGCAAGTTTGATTACAACGTTTGCTTGTTGTAGGTGTGCAAGATGTGGTTCTTTTACACATATACATATGTCTGTTCTTCCTGGGACCCTTTTCCCATGTACATTATGACAGAATGTTGAGTAGTCTTCTCTTGGCATTCCGTAGGTCTTTGGTGATTATATATTTCACCTGTGTTTGTATATGTCTCTTAACCCCAATATCGTAATGAATCCAATCCTCACACCTTTCCATTGGTGAACCATAAGTTTGTTTAATGAATCTGTGATTGCCCTACTCCGTGGAAATATCTGCCCTGGTATCCGTTTTTAGGTAACACCTATAAGTGATATCCTACGATATGTGTCTTTCACTTTCTGACTTACTACAAGTCCCGTGCTTACCTGTAGACTCATCTACGGGGCTGCAAATGGCATTGTGCCCTTTTTTTCCTTGACTAATATTCTGTCTTAGCGAGGTCCATTTTCTGCAATGTGATTCCCTGAGGGCTGAGGATTAGCTGACCTGGGCAGCCTGACCCTGCCGGCAAGCCCTCCCCAGGTGTGCGTGGGTTGAGTTCAATAGAAACAGCACTCCAGGCAGCAATAGCCCCTGCAGCTGTGCCTGACTCCATATTCTCTGCCCCGTCAGCAGTCTCGGGGCTGTGCTGGTGGGAGGGTGTGAGGGTCCACGGCTTTGTTGGTGGCCCGGTGTGAGTGGGGCTCTGCTGGACTTTCTGCAGGAGTTGCCAGGCTGCCACCTGTAAAGAAGAGGATGTGTCACCCATAACTTCCACTGGAATTTCTCTCCGGGCTGAGGTGAGGAAGGAAAAAAAGGAATGATGGCCGGGACAGGAGGGGTATATCAGGCAGGGAAATGGAAAGCTTCTAGAAGAGTGCCCGGGGCCAGGACCATCCTGGCTGGCCTGCAGGCACCAAGTTGGCCTGCATGCTGTCGCTGGTGTGGCTCCACGGCCCTTCCTCTAGGCTTTCAAGCCCTTGTACATATTCAGGTGTTTTACCTGGGAAGGGTGGGAACAGTTCAGCAGCAGCTGGCCTGGGGCTCAGCTCACGTTTACTCACAGAGGCCTCGGCACGGTCCCCCAGCTTTGCAATGAGGATGCTCCTTGCGTGGGGGGGCCGGGCTGCTGGCTGTATGGGAGATGATTCCCCACCTCTGACCAATGTCAGAATTGTTTACCGCTGGAGCAAGTGCCCTGATAGGGTTTTCCTCTGTATAACTGCTGGGTTCAGGTTTTTTTTTTTCTTTTTTGGTTCAAGTTAGAATTTATTCATCTTTTATGTATTTATTGATATAAGCATGGAAATAATTCATTCATAGAAATACATCTGTGTGAAGGGAAGAACTTTTTTCTGTTTTATTTTTAAATTTCATTTCTAAAAATTTTGCAGTTTAATTATATTTATTTTTCCAAACAGCAGGTTATTATTAGTTATCTATTTTATTCATATACATATATACAGGTCAATACCTACCTCCCAACTCATCTGACCACCATCACCCCATGGCTTCCCCCACTTGGTGTCCATACGTTTGTTCTCTACCTCTGTTTCTCTATTTCTGCCCTGCAAACCTGTTCATCTGTACCATATATCTAGGTTCCACATACATGCATTAATACAGAATATTTGTTTTGCTCTTTCTGACTTACTTCATTCTGTATGACAGTCTCTAGATCCACCGACTTCTCTACAAATAACCCAGTTTCATTCCTTTTCATGGCTGAGTCATATCCCATTTTATGTATGTACCACATCTTTATCCATTCATCTGTCTGTGGGCATTTAGGTTGCTTCCATTACCTGGCTATTGTAAATAGTGCTGCAATGAACATTGTGGTGAATGTGTGTTTTTGATTTATGGTTGTCTCTGTGTATATGCCCAGAAGTGGGATTGCTGGATCCTATGGTAATTCTATTTCTAGTTTCTTTAAGGAAACTCCATACTGTTCTCCATAGTGACTGTATCAATTTACCTTCCCACCAATAGTGGAAGAGGGTTCCTTTTGCCCACACCCTCCCCAGAATTTGTTGTTTGTAGATTTTCTGATGATGCCGATTCTAACAGGTGTGAGGTGATACCTCATTGTCGTTTTGATTTGCATTTCTCTAATAATTAGTGGTGTTGAGCATCTTTTCATGTGCGTCTTGGCCGTCTCTGTGACTTCTTTGAAGAAACGTCTATTTAGATCTTCTGCCCATTTTTGTATTGGGTTGTTTGTTTTATTAATATTAAGCTGCGTGAGCTGTTTATATATATTGGAGATTAAACCCTTGTCCATTGATTCGTTTGCGAACGTTTTCGCCCATTCTGAGGGTTGCCTTTTTCCATTCCCGTTTTTTTTAACCAAAAAAGAAAGAAAGCAAAAGAAGCAGAACACTAATGTGCGTGAAATATGCCTCTTGAAACTGTCGTTTTGAAATATGGACGTCTTTTGAACTTTTTGGTCGATATATGACCCCAGGATTTGTTTTCAGGGCAGGTGTAATTTACAGGCCTGCAATGATTTGGAATATCCACTGACCAGTAGCGCTGGGATTAAAGCTGCTGTTGTGCGAAATGGCCACAAGGTGGCAGCAGTTCTCCCTTAGCAAATCTGGTTACCAGGTCAACAGAGCCTCAATGGAAGCCTGTTCTAGATTGGAATTTAGAATGGAATGTGCCAGGAGAAAGCCCCTCAAGTTTGTCTCACTACTTCTTGTTCGTGTTTTTAATTTAATTTTTAATTTTTTATTACAGCAAGTTTGATTACAACGTTTGCTTGTTGTAGGTGTGCAAGATGTGGTTCTTTTACACATATACATATGTCTGTTCTTCCTGGGACCCTTTTCCCATGTACGTTATGACAGAATGTTGAGTAGTCTTCTCTTGGCATTCCGTAGGTCTTTGGTGATTATATATTTCACCTGTGTTTGTATATGTCTCTTAACCCCAATATCGTAATGAAACCAATCCTCACACCTTTCCATTGGTGAACCATAAGTTTGTTTAATGAATCTGTGATTGCCCTTCTCCGTGGAAATATCTGCCCTGGTATCCGTTTTTAGGTAACACCTATAAGTGATATCCTACGATATGTGTCTTTCACTTTCTGACTTACTACAAGTCCCGTGCTTACCTGTAGACTCATCTACGGGGCTGCAAATGGCATTGTGCCCTTTTTTTCCTTGGCTAATATTCTGTCTTAGCGAGGTCCATTTTCTGCAATGTGATTCCCTGAGGGCTGAGGATTAGCTGACCTGGGCAGCCTGACCCTGCCGGCAAGCCCTCCCCAGGTGTGCCTGGGTTGAGTTCAATAGAAACAGCACTGCAGGCAGCAATAGCCCCTGCAGCTGTGCCTGACTCCATATTCTCTGCCCCGTCAGCAGTCTCGGGGCTGTGCTGGTGGGAGGGTGTGAGGGTCCACGGCTTTGTTGGTGGCCCGGTGTGAGTGGGGCTCTGCTGGAATTTCTGCAGGAGTTGCCAGGTTGCCACCTGTAAAGAAGAGGATGTGTCACCCATAATTTCCACTGGAATTTCTCTCCGGGCTGAGGTGAGGGAGGAAAAAAAAGAGTGGGGGCCGGGACAGGAGTGGTATCTCAGGCAGGGAAATGGAAAGCTTCCAGAAGAGCGCCCGGGGCCAGGACCATCCTGGCTGGCCTGCAGGCACCAAGTTGGCCTGCGTGCTGTCCCTGGTGTGGCTCCACGGCCCTTCCTCTAGGCTTTCAAGCCCTTGTACATATTCAGGTGTTTTACCTGGGAAGGGTGGGAACAGTTCAGCAGCAGCTGGCCTGGGGCTCAGCTCACGTTTACTCACAGAGGCCTCGGCACTGTCCCCCAGCTTTGCAATCAGGACGCTCCTTGCGTGGGGGGGCCGGGCTGCTGGCTGTATGGGAGATGATTCCCCACCTCTGACCAATCTCAGAATTGTTTACCGCTGGAACAAGTGCCCTGATAGGGTTTTCCTCTGTATAACTGCTGGGTACAGGATTTTTTTTTTCTTTTTTGGTTCAAGTTAGAAGTTATTCATCTTTTATGTATTTATTGATATAAGCATGGAAATAATTCATTCATAGAAATACATCTGTGTGAAGGGAAGAACTTTTTTTCTGTTTTATTTTTAAATTTCATTTCTAAAAATTTTGCAGTTTAATCATATTTATTTTTCTATACAGCAGGTTATTATTAGTTATCTATTTTATTCATATACATATATACAGGTCAATACCTATCTCCCAACTCATCTGACCACCAACACCCCATGGCTTCCCCCACTTGGTGTCCATACGTTTGTTCTCTACCTCTGTTTCTCTATTTCTGCCCTGCAAACCTGTTCATCTGTACCATATATCTAGGTTCCACATACATGCATTAATACAGAATATTTGTTTTGCTCTTTCTGACTTACTTCATTCTGTATGACAGTCTCTAGATCCACCGACTTCTCTACAAATAACCCAGTTTCATTCCTTTTCATGGCTGAGTCATATCCCATTTTATGTATGTACCACATCTTTATCCATTCGTCTGTCTGTGGGCATTTAGGTTGCTTCCATTACCTGGCTATTGTAAATAGTGCTGCAATGAACATTGTGGTGAATGTGTGTTTTTGATTTATGGTTGTCTCTGGGTATATGCCCAGAAGTGGGATTGCTGGATCCTATGGTAATTCTATTCCTAGTTTCTTTAAGGAAACTCCATACTGTTCTCCATAGTGACTGTATCAATTTACCTTCCCACTAATAGTGGAAGAGGGTTCCTTTTGTCCACACCCTCCCCAGAATTTGTTGTTTGTAGATTTTCTGATGCTGCCGATTCTAACAGGTGTGAGGTGATACCTCATTGTCATTTTGATTTGCATTTCTCTAATAATTAGTGGTGTTGAGCAGCTTTTCATGTGCGTCTTGGCCGTCTCTGTGACTTCTTTGAAGAAACGTCTATTTAGATCTTCTGCCCATTTTTGTATTGGGTTGTTTGTTTTATTAATATTAAGCTGCGTGAGCTGTTTATATATATTGGAGATTAAACCCTTGTCCATTGATTCGTTTGCGAACGTTTTCGCCCATTCTGAGGGTTGCCTTTTTCCATTCCCGTTTTTTTTTAACCAAAAAAGAAAGAAAGCAAAAGAAGCAGAACACTAATGTGCGTGAAATATGCCTCTTGAAACTGTCGTTTTGAAATATGGACGTCTTTTGAACTTTTTGGTCGATATATGACCCCAGGATTTGTTTTCAGGGCAGGTGTCATTTACAGGCCTGCAATGATTTGGAATATCCACTGACCATTAGCGCTGGGATTAAAGCTGCTGTTGTGTGAAATGGCCACAAGGTGGCAGCAGTTCTCCCTTAGCAAATCTGGTTACTAGGGCAACAGAGCCTCAATGGAAGCCTGTTCTAGATTGGAATTTAGAATGGAATGTGCCAGGAGAAAGCCCCTCAAGTTTGTCTCACTACTTCTTGTTCGTGTTTTTAATTTAATTTTTAATTTTTTATTACAGCAAGTTTGATTACAACGTTTGCTTGTTGTAGGTGTGCAAGATGTGGTTCTGTTACACATATACATATGTCTGTTCTTCCTGGGACCCTTTTCCCATGTACATTATGACAGAATGTTGAGTAGTCTTCTCTTGGCATTCCGTAGGTCTTTGGTGATTATATATTTCACCTGTGTTTGTATATGTCTCTTAACCCCAATATTGTAATGAATCCAATCCTCACACCTTTCCATTGGTGAACCATAAGTTTGTTTAATGAAACTGTGATTGCCCTTCTCCGTGGAAATATCTGCCCTGGTATACGTTTTTAGGTAACACCTATAAGTGATATCCTACGATATGTGTCTTTCACTTTCTGACTTACTACAAGTCACGTGCTTACCTGTAGACTCATCTACGGGGCTGCAAATGGCATTGTGCCCTTTTTTTCCTTGGCTAATATTCTGTCTTAGCGAGGTCCATTTTCTGCAATGTGATTCCCTGAGGGCTGAGGATTAGCTGACCTGGGCAGCCTGACCCTGCCGGCAAGCCCTCCCCAGGTGTGCGTGGGTTGAGGTCGATAGAAACAGCACTCCAGGCAGCAATAGCCCCTGCAGCTGTGCCTGATTCCATATTCTCTGCCCCGTCAGCAGTCTCGGGGCTGTGCTGGTGGGAGGGTGTGAGGGTCCACGGCTTTGTTGGTGGCCCGGTGTGAGTGGGGCTCTGCTGGACTTTCTGCAGGAGTTGCCAGGCTGCCACCTGTAAAGAAGAGGATGTGTCACCCATAACTTCCACTGGAATTTCTCTCCGGGCTGAGGTGAGGAAGGAAAAAAAGGAATGATGGCCGGGACAGGAGGGGTATATCAGGCAGGGAAATGGAAAGCTTCTAGAAGAGTGCCCGGGGCCAGGACCATCCTGGCTGGCCTGCAGGCACCAAGTTGGCCTGCATGCTGTCGCTGGTGTGGCTCCACGGCCCTTCCTCTAGGCTTTCAAGCCCTTGTACATATTCAGGTGTTTTACCTGGGAAGGGTGGGAACAGTTCAGCAGCAGCTGGCCTGGGGCTCAGCTCACGTTTACTGACAGAGGCCTCGGCACGGTCCCCCAGCTTTGCAATGAGGATGCTCCTTGCGTGGGGGGGGCGGGCTGCTGGCTGTATGGGAGATGATTCCCCACCTCTGACCAATGTCAGAATTGTTTACCGCTGGAGCAAGTGCCCTGATAGGGTTTTCCTCTGTATAACTGCTGGGTTCAGGTTTTTTTTTTCTTTTTTGGTTCAAGTTAGAATTTATTCATCTTTTATGTATTTATTGATATAAGCATGGAAATAATTCATTCATAGAAATACATCTGTGTGAAGGGAAGAACTTTTTTCTGTTTTATTTTTAAATTTCATTTCTAAAAATTTTGCAGTTTAATTATATTTATTTTTCCAAACAGCAGGTTATTATTAGTTATCTATTTTATTCATATACATATATACAGGTCAATACCTACCTCCCAACTCATCTGACCACCATCACCCCATGGCTTCCCCCACTTGGTGTCCATACGTTTGTTCTCTACCTCTGTTTCTCTATTTCTGCCCTGCAAACCTGTTCATCTGTACCATATATCTAGGTTCCACATACATGCATTAATACAGAATATTTGTTTTGCTCTTTCTGACTTACTTCATTCTGTATGACAGTCTCTAGATCCACCGACTTCTCTACAAATAACCCAGTTTCATTCCTTTTCATGGCTGAGTCATATCCCATTTTATGTATGTACCACATCTTTATCCATTCATCTGTCTGTGGGCATTTAGGTTGCTTCCATTACCTGGCTATTGTAAATAGTGCTGCAATGAACATTGTGGTGAATGTGTGTTTTTGATTTATGGTTGTCTCTGTGTATATGCCCAGAAGTGGGATTGCTGGATCCTATGGTAATTCTATTTCTAGTTTCTTTAAGGAAACTCCATACTGTTCTCCATAGTGACTGTATCAATTTACCTTCCCACCAATAGTGGAAGAGGGTTCCTTTTGTCCACACCCTCCCCAGAATTTGTTGTTTGTAGATTTTCTGATGATGCCGATTCTAACAGGTGTGAGGTGATACCTCATTGTCGTTTTGATTTGCATTTCTCTAATAATTAGTGGTGTTGAGCATCTTTTCATGTGCGTCTTGGCCGTCTCTGTGACTTCTTTGAAGAAACGTCTATTTAGATCTTCTGCCCATTTTTGTATTGGGTTGTTTGTTTTATTAATATTAAGCTGCGTGAGCTGTTTATATATATTGGAGATTAAACCCTTGTCCATTGATTCGTTTGCGAACGTTTTCGCCCATTCTGAGGGTTGCCTTTTTCCATTCCCGTTTTTTTTAACCAAAAAAGAAAGAAAGCAAAAGAAGCAGAACACTAATGTGCGTGAAATATGCCTCTTGAAACTGTCGTTTTGAAATATGGACGTCTTTTGAACTTTTTGGTCGATATATGACCCCAGGATTTGTTTTCAGGGCAGGTGTCATTTACAGGCCTGCAATGATTTGGAATATCCACTGACCAGTAGCGCTGGGATTAAAGCTGCTGTTGTGCGAAATGGCCACAAGGTGGCAGCAGTTCTCCCTTAGCAAATCTGGTTACCAGGTCAACAGAGCCTCAATGGAAGCCTGTTCTAGATTGGAATTTAGAATGGAATGTGCCAGGAGAAAGCCCCTCAAGTTTGTCTCACTACTTCTTGTTCGTGTTTTTAATTTAATTTTTAATTTTTTATTACAGCAAGTTTGATTACAACGTTTGCTTGTTGTAGGTGTGCAAGATGTGGTTCTTTTACACATATACATATGTCTGTTCTTCCTGGGACCCTTTTCCCATGTACGTTATGACAGAATGTTGAGTAGTCTTCTCTTGGCATTCCGTAGGTCTTTGGTGATTATATATTTCACCTGTGTTTGTATATGTCTCTTAACCCCAATATCGTAATGAATCCAATCCTCACACCTTTCCATTGGTGAACCATAAGTTTGTTTAATGAATCTGTGATTGCCCTTCTCCGTGGAAATATCTGCCCTGGTATCCGTTTTTAGGTAACACCTATAAGTGATATCCTACGATATGTGTCTTTCACTTTCTGACTTACTACAAGTCCCGTGCTTACCTGTAGACTCATCTACGGGGCTGCAAATGGCATTGTGCCCTTTTTTTCCTTGACTAATATTCTGTCTTAGCGAGGTCCATTTTCTGCAATGTGATTCCCTGAGGGCTGAGGATTAGCTGACCTGGGCAGCCTGACCCTGCCGGCAAGCCCTCCCCAGGTGTGCGTGGGTTGAGTTCAATAGAAACAGCACTCCAGGCAGCAATAGCCCCTGCAGCTGTGCCTGACTCCATATTCTCTGCCCCGTCAGCAGTCTCGGGGCTGTGCTGGTGGGAGGGTGTGAGGGTCCACGGCTTTGTTGGTGGCCCGGTGTGAGTGGGGCTCTGCTGGACTTTCTGCAGGAGTTGCCAGGCTGCCACCTGTAAAGAAGAGGATGTGTCACCCATAACTTCCACTGGAATTTCTCTCCGGGCTGAGGTGAGGAAGGAAAAAAAGGAATGATGGCCGGGACAGGAGGGGTATATCAGGCAGGGAAATGGAAAGCTTCTAGAAGAGTGCCCGGGGCCAGGACCATCCTGGCTGGCCTGCAGGCACCAAGTTGGCCTGCATGCTGTCGCTGGTGTGGCTCCACGGCCCTTCCTCTAGGTTTTCAAGCCCTTGTACATATTCAGGTGTTTTACCTGGGAAGGGTGGGAACAGTTCAGCAGCAGCTGGCCTGGGGCTCAGCTCACGTTTACTCACAGAGGCCTCGGCACGGTCCCCCAGCTTTGCAATGAGGATGCTCCTTGCGTGGGGGGGCCGGGCTGCTGGCTGTATGGGAGATGATTCCCCACCTCTGACCAATGTCAGAATTGTTTACCGCTGGAGCAAGTGCCCTGATAGGGTTTTCCTCTGTATAACTGCTGGGTTCAGGTTTTTTTTTTTCTTTTTTGGTTCAAGTTAGAATTTATTCATCTTTTATGTATTTATTGATATAAGCATGGAAATAATTCATTCATAGAAATACATCTGTGTGAAGGGAAGAACTTTTTTCTGTTTTATTTTTAAATTTCATTTCTAAAAATTTTGCAGTTTAATTATATTTATTTTTCCAAACAGCAGGTTATTATTAGTTATCTATTTTATTCATATACATATATACAGGTCAATACCTACCTGCCAACTCATCTGACCACCATCACCCCATGGCTTCCCCCACTTGGTGTCCATACGTTTGTTCTCTACCTCTGTTTCTCTATTTCTGCCCTGCAAACCTGTTCATCTGTACCATATATCTAGGTTCCACATACATGCATTAATACAGAATATTTGTTTTGCTCTTTCTGACTTACTTCATTCTGTATGACAGTCTCTAGATCCACCGACTTCTCTACAAATAACCCAGTTTCATTCCTTTTCATGGCTGAGTCATATCCCATTTTATGTATGTACCACATCTTTATCCATTCATCTGTCTGTGGGCATTTAGGTTGCTTCCATTACCTGGCTATTGTAAATAGTGCTGCAATGAACATTGTGGTGAATGTGTGTTTTTGATTTATGGTTGTCTCTGTGTATATGCCCAGAAGTGGGATTGCTGGATCCTATGGTAATTCTATTTCTAGTTTCTTTAAGGAAACTCCATACTGTTCTCCATAGTGACTGTATCAATTTACCTTCCCACCAATAGTGGAAGAGGGTTCCTTTTGTCCACACCCTCCCCAGAATTTGTTGTTTGTAGATTTTCTGATGATGCCGATTCTAACAGGTGTGAGGTGATACCTCATTGTCGTTTTGATTTGCATTTCTCTAATAATTAGTGGTGTTGAGCATCTTTTCATGTGCGTCTTGGCCGTCTCTGTGACTTCTTTGAAGAAACGTCTATTTAGATCTTCTGCCCATTTTTGTATTGGGTTGTTTGTTTTATTAATATTAAGCTGCGTGAGCTGTTTATATATATTGGAGATTAAACCCTTGTCCATTGATTCGTTTGCGAACGTTTTCGCCCATTCTGAGGGTTGCCTTTTTCCATTCCCGTTTTTTTTAACCAAAAAAGAAAGAAAGCAAAAGAAGCAGAACACTAATGTGCGTGAAATATGCCTCTTGAAACTGTCGTTTTGAAATATGGACGTCTTTTGAACTTTTTGGTCGATATATGACCCCAGGATTTGTTTTCAGGGCAGGTGTCATTTACAGGCCTGCAATGATTTGGAATATCCACTGACCAGTAGCGCTGGGATTAAAGCTGCTGTTGTGCGAAATGGCCACAAGGTGGCAGCAGTTCTCCCTTAGCAAATCTGGTTACCAGGTCAACAGAGCCTCAATGGAAGCCTGTTCTAGATTGGAATTTAGAATGGAATGTGCCAGGAGAAAGCCCCTCAAGTTTGTCTCACTACTTCTTGTTCGTGTTTTTAATTTAATATTTTATTACAGCAAGTTTGATTACAACGTTTGCTTGTTGTAGGTGTGCAAGATGTGGTTCTTTTACACATATACATATGTCTGTTCTTCCTGGGACCCTTTTCCCATGTACGTTATGACAGAATGTTGAGTAGTCTTCTCTTGGCATTCCGTAGGTCTTTGGTGATTATATATTTCACCTGTGTTTGTATATGTCTCTTAACCCCAATATCGTAATGAATCCAATCCTCACACCTTTCCATTGGTGAACCATAAGTTTGTTTAATGAATCTGTGATTGCCCTTCTCCGTGGAAATATCTGCCCTGGTATCCGTTTTTAGGTAACACCTATAAGTGATATCCTACGATATGTGTCTTTCACTTTCTGACTTACTACAAGTCCCGTGCTTACCTGTAGACTCATCTACGGGGCTGCAAATGGCATTGTGCCCTTTTTTTCCTTGGCTAATATTCTGTATTAGCGAGGTCCATTTTCTGCAATGTGATTCCCTGAGGGCTGAGGATTAGCTGACCTGGGCAGCCTGACCCTGCCGGCAAGCCCTCCCCAGGTGTGCCTGGGTTGAGTTCAATAGAAACAGCACTCCAGGCAGCAATAGCCCCTGCAGCTGTGCCTGACTCCATATTCTCTGCCCCGTCAGCAGTCTCGGGGCTGTGCTGTTGGGAGGGTGTGAGGGTCCACGGCTTTGTTGGTGGCCCGGTGTGAGTGGGGCTCTGCTGGACTTTCTGCAGGAGTTGCCAGGCTGCCACCTGTAAAGAAGAGGATGTGTCACCCATAACTTCCACTGGAATTTCTCTCCGGGCTGAGGTGAGGAAGGAAAAAAAGGAATGATGGCCGGGACAGGAGGGGTATATCAGGCAGGGAAATGGAAAGCTTCTAGAAGAGCGCCCGGGGCCAGGACCATCCTGGCTGGCCTGCAGGCACCAAGTTGGCCTGCGTGCTGTCGCTGGTGTGGCTCCACGGCCCTTCCTCTAGGCTTTCAAGCCCTTGTACATATTCAGGTGTTTTACCTGGGAAGGGTGGGAACAGTTCAGCAGCAGCTGGCCTGGGGCTCAGCTCACGTTTACTCACAGAGGCCTCGGCACGGTCCCCCAGCTTTGCAATGAGGATGCTCCTTGCGTGGGGGGGCCGGGCTGCTGGCTGTATGGGAGATGATTCCCCACCTCTGACCAATGTCAAAATTGTTTACCGCTGGAGCAAGTGCCCTGATAGGGTTTTCCTCTGTATAACTGCTGGGTTCAGGTTTTTTTTTCTTTTTTGGTTCAAGTTAGAATTTATTCATCTTTTATGTATTTATTGATATAAGCATGGAAATAATTCATTCATAGAAATACATCTGTGTGAAGGGAAGAACTTTTTTCTGTTTTATTTTTAAATTTCATTTCTAAAAATTTTGCAGTTTAATTATATTTATTTTTCTATACAGCAGGTTATTATTAGTTATCTATTTTATTCATATACATATATACAGGTCAATACCTATCTCCCAACTCATCTGACCACCATCACCCCATGGCTTCCCCCACTTGGTGTCCATACGTTTGTTCTCTACCTCTGTTTCTCTATTTCTGCCCTGCAAACCTGTTCATCTGTACCATATATCTACGTTCCACATACATGCATTAATACAGAATATTTGTTTTGCTCTTTCTGACTTACTTCATTCTGTATGACAGTCTCTAGATCCACCGACTTCTCTACAAATAACCCAGTTTCATTCCTTTTCATGGCTGAGTCATATCCCATTTTATGTATGTACCACATCTTTATCCATTCATCTGTCTGTGGGCATTTAGGTTGCTTCCATTACCTGGCTATTGTAAATAGTGCTGCAATGAACATTGTGGTGAATGTGTATTTTTGATTTATGGTTGTCTCTGTGTATATGCCCAGAAGTGGGATTGCTGGATCCTATGGTAATTCTATTTCTAGTTTCTTTAAGGAAACTCCATACTGTTCTCCATAGTGACTGTATCAATTTACCTTCCCACCAATAGTGGAAGAGGGTTCCTTTTGTCCACACCCTCCCCAGAATTTGTTGTTTGTAGATTTTCTGATGATGCCGATTCTAACAGGTGTGAGGTGATACCTCATTGTCGTTTTGATTTGCATTTCTCTAATAATTAGTGGTGTTGAGCAGCTTTTCATGTGCGTCTTGGCCGTCTCTGTGACTTCTTTGAAGAAACGTCTATTTAGATCTTCTGCCCATTTTTGTATTGGGTTGTTTGTTTTATTAATATTAAGCTGCGTGAGCTGTTTATATATATTGGAGATTAAACCCTTGTCCATTGATTCGTTTGCGAACGTTTTCGCCCATTCTGAGGGTTGCCTTTTTCCATTCCCTTTTTTTTTAACCAAAAAAGAAAGAAAGCAAAAGAAGCAGAACACTAATGTGCGTGAAATATGCCTCTTGAAACTGTCGTTTTGAAATATGGACGTCTTTTGAACTTTTTGGTCGATATATGACCCCACGATTTGTTTTCAGGGCAGGTGTCATTTACAGGCCTGCAATGATTTGGAATATCCACTGACCAGTAGCGCTGGGATTAAAGCTGCTGTTGTGTGAAACGGCCACAAGGTGGCAGCAGTTCTCCCTTAGCAAATCTGGTTACCAGGGCAACAGAGCCTCAATGGAAGCCTGTTCTAGATTGGAATTTAGAATGGAATGTGCCAGGAGAAAGCCCCTCAAGTTTGTCTCACTACTTCTTGTTCGTGTTTTTAATTTAATTTTTAATTTTTTATTACAGCAAGTTTGATTACAACGTTTGCTTGTTGTAGGTGTGCAAGATGTGGTTCTTTTACACATATACATATGTCTGTTCTTCCTGGGACCCTTTTCCCATGTACGTTATGACAGAATGTTGAGTAGTCTTCTCTTGGCATTCCGTAGGTCTTTGGTGATTATATATTTCACCTGTGTTTGTATATGTCTCTTAACCCCAATATCGTAATGAATCCAATCCTCACACCTTTCCATTGGTGAACCATAAGTTTCTTTAATGAATCTGTGATTGCCCTTCTCCGTGGAAATATCTGCCCTGGTATCCGTTTTTAGGTAACACCTATAAGTGATATCCTACGATATGTGTCTTTCACTTTCTGACTTACTACAAGTCACGTGATTACCTGTAGACTCATCTACGGGGCTGCAAATGGCATTGTGCTCTTTTTCTCCTTGGCTAATATTCTGTCTTAGCGAGGTCCATTTTCTGCAATGTGATTCCCTGAGGGCTGAGGATTAGCTGACCTGGGCAGCCTGACCCTGCCTGCAAGCCCTCCCCAGGTGTGCCTGGGTTGAGTTCAATAGAAACAGTACTCCAGGCACCAATAGCCCCTGCAGCTGTGCCTGACTCCATATTCTCTGCCCCGTCAGCAGTCTCGGGGCTGTGCTGGTGGGAGGGTGTGAGGGTCCACGGCTTTGTTGGTGGCCCGGTGTGAGTGGGGCTCTGCTGGAATTTCTGCAGGAGTTGCCAGGTTGCCACCTGTAAAGAAGAGGATGTGTCACCCATAACTTCCACTGGAATTTCTCTCCGGGCTGAGGTGAGGGAGGAAAAAAAGGAGTGGGGGCCGGGACAGGAGTGGTATCTCAGGCAGGGAAATGGAAAGCTTCCAGAAGAGCGCCCGGGGCCAGGACCATCCTGGATGGCCTGCAGGCACCAAGTTGGCCTGCGTGCTGTCGCTGGTGTGGCTCCACGGCCCTTCCTCTAGGCTTTCAATCCCTTGTACATATTCAGGTGTTTTACCTGGGAAGGGTGGGAACAGTTCAGCAGCAGCTGGCCTGGGGCTCAGCTCACGTTTACTCACAGAGGCCTCGGCACGGTCCCCTAGCTTTGCAATAAGGATGCTCCTTGCGTGGGGGGGCCGGGCTGCTGGCTGTATGGGAGATGATTCCCCACCTCTGACCAATGTCAGAATTGTTTACCGCTGGAGCAAGTGCCCTGATAGGGTTTTCCTCTGTATAACTGCTGGGTTCAGGTTTTTTTTTTCTTTTTTGGTTCAAGTTAGAATTTATTCATCTTTTATGTATTTATTGATATAAGCATGGAAATAATTCATTCATAGAAATACATCTGTGTGAAGGGAAGAACTTTTTTCTGTTTTATTTTTAAATTTCATATCTAAAAATTTTGCAGTTTAATTATATTTATTTTTCTATACAGCAGGTTATTATTAGTTATCTATTTTATTCATATACATATATACAGGTCAATACCTATCTCCCAACTCATCTGACCACCATCACCCCATGGCTTCCCCCACTTGGTGTCCATACGTTTGTTCTCTACCTCTGTTTCTCTATTTCTGCCCTGCAAACCTGTTCATCTGTACCATATATCTACGTTCCACATACATGCATTAATACAGAATATTTGTTTTGCTCTTTCTGACTTACTTCATTCTGTATGACAGTCTCTAGATCCACCGACTTCTCTACAAATAACCCAGTTTCATTCCTTTTCATGGCTGAGTCATATCCCATTTTATGTATGTACCACATCTTTATCCATTCGTCTGTCTGTGGGCATTTAGGTTGCTTCCATTACCTGGCTATTGTAAATAGTGCTGCAATGAACATTGTGGTGAATGTGTGTTTTTGATTTATGGTTGTCTCTGGGTATATGCCCAGAAGTGGGATTGCTGGATCCTGTGGTAATTCTATTCCTAGTTTCTTTAAGGAAACTCCATACTGTTCTCCATAGTGACTGTATCAATTTACCTTCCCACTAATAGTGGAAGAGGGTTCCTTTTGTCCACACCCTCCCCAGAATTTGTTGTTTGTAGATTTTCTGATGCTGCCGATTCTAACAGGTGTGAGGTGATACCTCATTGTCATTTTGATTTGCATTTCTCTAATAATTAGTGGTGTTGAGCAGTTTTTCATGTGCGTCTTGGCCGTCTCTGTGACTTCTTTGAAGAAACGTCTATTTAGATCTTCTGCCCATTTTTGTATTGGGTTGTTTGTTTTATTAATATTAAGCTGCGTGAGCTGTTTATATATATTGGAGATTAAACCCTTGTCCATTGATTCGTTTGCGAACGTTTTCGCCCATTCTGAGGGTTGCCTTTTTCCATTCCCGTTTTTTTTTAACCAAAAAAGAAAGAAAGCAAAAGAAGCAGAACACTAATGTGCGTGAAATATG
Source organism: Mesoplodon densirostris (assembly GCF_025265405.1). Taxonomy (NCBI): domain Eukaryota; kingdom Metazoa; phylum Chordata; class Mammalia; order Artiodactyla; family Ziphiidae; genus Mesoplodon; species Mesoplodon densirostris. The sequence continues at coordinate 102,426,876 of NC_082666.1, forward strand.
CCTCTTGAAACTGTCGTTTTGAAATATGGACGTCTTTTGAACTTTTTGGTCGATATATGACCCCAGGATTTGTTTTCAGGGCAGGTGTCATTTACAGGCCTGCAATGATTTGGAATATCCACTGACCAGTAGCGCTGGGATTAAAGCTGCTGTTGTGCGAAATGGCCACAAGGTGGCAGCAGTTCTCCCTTAGCAAATCTGGTTACCAGGGCAACAGAGCCTCAATGGAAGCCTGTTCTAGATTGGAATTTAGAATGGAATGTGCCAGGAGAAAGCCCCTCAAGTTTGTCTCACTACTTCTTGTTCGTGTTTTTAATTTAATTTTTAATTTTTTATTACAGCAAGTTTGATTACAACGTTTGCTTGTTGTAGGTGTGCAAGATGTGGTTCTTTTACACATATACATATGTCTGTTCTTCCTGGGACCCTTTTCCCATGTACGTTATGACAGAATGTTGAGTAGTCTTCTCTTGGCATTCCGTAGGTCTTTGGTGATTATATATTTCACCTGTGTTTGTATATGTCTCTTAACCCCAATATCGTAATGAATCCAATCCTCACACCTTTCCATTGGTGAACCATAAGTTTGTTTAATGAATCTGTGATTGCCCTTCTCCGTGGAAATATCTGCCCTGGTATCCGTTTTTAGGTAACACCTATAAGTGATATCCTACGATATGTGTCTTTCACTTTCTGACTTACTACAAGTCCCGTGCTTACCTGTAGACTCATCTACGGGGCTGCAAATGGCATTGTGCCCTTTTTTTCCTTGGCTAATATTCTGTCTTAGCGAGGTCCATTTTCTGCAATGTGATTCCCTGAGGGCTGAGGATTAGCTGACCTGGGCAGCCTGACCCTGCCGGCAAGCCCTCCCCAGGTGTGCCTGGGTTGAGTTCAATAGAAACAGCACTCCAGGCAGCAATAGCCCCTGCAGCTGTGCCTGACTCCATATTCTCTGCCCCGTCAGCAGTCTCGGGGCTGTGCTGGTGGGAGGGTGTGAGGGTCCACGGCTTTGTTGGTGGCCCGGTGTGAGTGGGCCTCTGCTGGAATTTCTGCAGGAGTTGCCAGGTTGCCACCTGTAAAGAAGAGGATGTGTCACCCATAATTTCCACTGGAATTTCTCTCCGGGCTGAGGTGAGGGAGGAAAAAAAAGAGTGGGGGCCGGGACAGGAGTGGTATCTCAGGCAGGGAAATGGAAAGCTTCCAGAAGAGCGCCCGGGGCCAGGACCATCCTGGATGGCCTGCAGGCACCAAGTTGGCCTGCGTGCTGTCGCTGGTGTGGCTCCACGGCCCTTCCTCTAGGCTTTCAAGCCCTTGTACATATTCAGGTGTTTTACCTGGGAAGGGTGGGAACAGTTCAGCAGCAGCTGGCCTGGGGCTCAGCTCACGTTTACTCACAGAGGCCTCGGCACTGTCCCCCAGCTTTGCAATCAGGACGCTCCTTGCGTGGGGGGGCCGGGCTGCTGGCTGTATGGGAGATGATTCCCCACCTCTGACCAATCTCAGAATTGTTTACCGCTGGAACAAGTGCCCTGATAGGGTTTTCCTCTGTATAACTGCTGGGTACAGGATTTTTTTTTTCTTTTTTGGTTCAAGTTAGAAGTTATTCATCTTTTATGTATTTATTGATATAAGCATGGAAATAATTCATTCATAGAAATACATCTGTGTGAAGGGAAGAACTTTTTTTCTGTTTTATTTTTAAATTTCATTTCTAAAAATTTTGCAGTTTAATCATATTTATTTTTCTATACAGCAGGTTATTATTAGTTATCTATTTTATTCATATACATATATACAGGTCAATACCTATCTCCCAACTCATCTGACCACCAACACCCCATGGCTTCCCCCACTTGGTGTCCATACGTTTGTTCTCTACCTCTGTTTCTCTATTTCTGCCCTGCAAACCTGTTCATCTGTACCATATATCTAGGTTCCACATACATGCATTAATACAGAATATTTGTTTTGCTCTTTCTGACTTACTTCATTCTGTATGACAGTCTCTAGATCCACCGACTTCTCTACAAATAACCCAGTTTCATTCCTTTTCATGGCTGAGTCATATCCCATTTTATGTATGTACCACATCTTTATCCATTCGTCTGTCTGTGGGCATTTAGGTTGCTTCCATTACCTGGCTATTGTAAATAGTGCTGCAATGAACATTGTGGTGAATGTGTGTTTTTGATTTATGGTTGTCTCTGGGTATATGCCCAGAAGTGGGATTGCTGGATCCTGTGGTAATTCTATTCCTAGTTTCTTTAAGGAAACTCCATACTGTTCTCCATAGTGACTGTATCAATTTACCTTCCCACTAATAGTGGAAGAGAGTTCCTTTTGTCCACACCCTCCCCAGAATTTGTTGTTTGTAGATTTTCTGATGCTGCCGATTCTAACAGGTGTGAGGTGATACCTCATTGTCATTTTGATTTGCATTTCTCTAATAATTAGTGGTGTTGAGCAGCTTTTCATGTGCGTCTTGGCCGTCTCTGTGACTTCTTTGAAGAAACGTCTATTTAGATCTTCTGCCCATTTTTGTATTGGGTTGTTTGTTTTATTAATATTAAGCTGCGTGAGCTGTTTATATATATTGGAGATTAAACCCTTGTCCATTGATTCGTTTGCGAACGTTTTCGCCCATTCTGAGGGTTGCCTTTTTCCATTCCCGTTTTTTTTTAACCAAAAAAGAAAGAAAGCAAAAGAAGCAGAACACTAATGTGCGTGAAATATGCCTCTTGAAACTGTCGTTTTGAAATATGGACGTCTTTTGAACTTTTTGGTCGATATATGACCCCAGGATTTGTTTTCAGGGCAGGTGTCATTTACAGGCCTGCAATGATTTGGAATATCCACTGACCATTAGCGCTGGGATTAAAGCTGCTGTTGTGTGAAATGGCCACAAGGTGGCAGCAGTTCTCCCTTAGCAAATCTGGTTACTAGGGCAACAGAGCCTCAATGGAAGCCTGTTCTAGATTGGAATTTAGAATGGAATGTGCCAGGAGAAAGCCCCTCAAGTTTGTCTCACTACTTCTTGTTCGTGTTTTTAATTTAATTTTTAATTTTTTATTACAGCAAGTTTGATTACAACGTTTGCTTGTTGTAGGTGTGCAAGATGTGGTTCTGTTACACATATACATACGTCTGTTCTTCCTGGGACCCTTTTCCCATGTACATTATGACAGAATGTTGAGTAGTCTTCTCTTGGCATTCCGTAGGTCTTTGGTGATTATATATTTCACCTGTGTTTGTATATGTCTCTTAACCCCAATATCGTAATGAATCCAATCCTCACACCTTTCCATTGGTGAACCATAAGTTTGTTTAATGAATCTGTGATTGCCCTTCTCCGTGGAAATATCTGCCCTGGTATCCGTTTTTAGGTAACACCTATAAGTGATATCCTACGATATGTGTCTTTCATTTTCTGACTTACTACAAGTCACGTGCTTACCTGTAGACTCATCTACAGGGCTGCAAATGGCATTGTGCCCTTTTTTTCCTTGGCTTATATTCTGTCTTAGCGAGGTCCATTTTCTGCAATGTGATTCCCTGAGGGCTGAGGATTAGCTGACCTGGGCAGCCTGACCCTGCCGGCAAGCCCTCCCCAGGTGTGCGTGGGTTGAGGTCGATAGAAACAGCACTCCAGGCAGCAATAGCCCCTGCAGCTGTGCCTGATTCCATATTCTCTGCCCCGTCAGCAGTCTCGGGGCTGTGCTGGTGGGAGGGTGTGAGGGTCCACGGCTTTGTTGGTGGCCCGGTGTGAGTGGGGCTCTGCTGGACTTTCTGCAGGAGTTGCCAGGCTGCCACCTGTAAAGAAGAGGATGTGTCACCCATAACTTCCACTGGAATTTCTCTCCGGGCTGAGGTGAGGAAGGAAAAAAAGGAATGATGGCCGGGACAGGAGGGGTATATCAGGCAGGGAAATGGAAAGCTTCTAGAAGAGTGCCCGGGGCCAGGACCATCCTGGCTGGCCTGCAGGCACCAAGTTGGCCTGCATGCTGTCGCTGGTGTGGCTCCACGGCCCTTCCTCTAGGCTTTCAAGCCCTTGTACATATTCAGGTGTTTTACCTGGGAAGGGTGGGAACATTTCAGCAGCAGCTGGCCTGGGGCTCAGCTCACGTTTACTCACAGAGGCCTCGGCACGGTCCCCCAGCTTTGCAATGAGGAGGCTCCTTGCGTGGGGGGGCCGGGCTGCTGGCTGTATGGGAGATGATTCCCCACCTCTGACCAATGTCAGAATTGTTTACCGCTGGAGCAAGTGCCCTGATAGGGTTTTCCTCTGTATAACTGCTGGGTTCAGGTTTTTTTTTCTTTTTTGGTTCAAGTTAGAATTTATTCATCTTTTATGTATTTATTGATATAAGCATGGAAATAATTCATTCATAGAAATACATCTGTGTGAAGGGAAGAACTTTTTTTCTGTTTTATTTTTAAATTTCATTTCTAAAAATTTTGCAGTTTAATCATATTTATTTTTCTATACAGCAGGTTATTATTAGTTATCTATTTTATTCATATACATATATACAGGTCAATACCTATCTCCCAACTCATCTGACCACCAACACCCCATGGCTTCCCCCACTTGGTGTCCATACGTTTGTTCTCTACCTCTGTTTCTCTATTTCTGCCCTGCAAACCTGTTCATCTGTACCATATATCTACGTTCCACATACATGCATTAATACAGAATATTTGTTTTGCTCTTTCTGACTTACTTCATTCTGTATGACAGTCTCTAGATCCACCGACTTCTCTACAAATAACCCAGTTTCATTCCTTTTCATGGCTGAGTCATATCCCATTTTATGTATGTACCACATCTTTATCCATTCGTCTGTCTGTGGGCATTTAGTTTGCTTCCATTACCTGGCTATTGTAAATAGTGCTGCAATGAACATTGTGGTGAATGTGTGTTTTTGATTTATGGTTGTCTCTGGGTATATGCCCAGAAGTGGGATTGCTGGATCCTGTGGTAATTCTATTCCTAGTTTCTTTAAGGAAACTCCATACTGTTCTCCATAGTGACTGTATCAATTTACCTTCCCACTAATAGTGGAAGAGGGTTCCTTTTGTCCACACCCTCCCCAGAATTTGTTGTTTGTAGATTTTCTGATGCTGCCGATTCTAACAGGTGTGAGGTGATACCTCATTGTCATTTTGATTTGCATTTCTCTAATAATTAGTGGTGTTGAGCAGCTTTTCATGTGCGTCTTGGCCGTCTCTGTGACTTCTTTGAAGAAACGTCTATTTAGATCTTCTGCCCATTTTTGTATTGGGTTGTTTGTTTTATTAATATTAAGCTGCGTGAGCTGTTTATATATATTGGAGATTAAACCCTTGTCCATTGATTCGTTTGCGAACGTTTTCGCCCATTCTGAGGGTTGCCTTTTTCCATTCCCGTTTTTTTTTAACCAAAAAAGAAAGAAAGCAAAAGAAGCAGAACACTAATGTGCGTGAAATATGCCTCTTGAAACTGTCGTTTTGAAATATGGACGTCTTTTGAACTTTTTGGTCGATATATGACCCCAGGATTTGTTTTCAGGGCAGGTGTCATTTACAGGCCTGCAATGATTTGGAATATCCACTGACCAGTAGCGCTGGGATTAAAGCTGCTGTTGTGCGAAATGGCCACAAGGTGGCAGCAGTTCTCCCTTAGCAAATCTGGTTACCAGGGCAACAGAGCCTCAATGGAAGCCTGTTCTAGATTGGAATTTAGAATGGAATGTGCCAGGAGAAAGCCCCTCAAGTTTGTCTCACTACTTCTTGTTCGTGTTTTTAATTTAATTTTTAATTTTTTATTACAGCAAGTTTGATTACAACGTTTGCTTGTTGTAGGTGTGCAAGATGTGGTTCTTTTACACATATACATATGTCTGTTCTTCCTGGGACCCTTTTCCCATGTACGTTATGACAGAATGTTGAGTAGTCTTCTCTTGGCATTCCGTAGGTCTTTGGTGATTATATATTTCACCTGTGTTTGTATATGTCTCTTAACCCCAATATCGTAATGAATCCAATCCTCACACCTTTCCATTGGTGAACCATAAGTTTGTTTAATGAATCTGTGATTGCCCTTCTCCGTGGAAATATCTGCCCTGGTATCCGTTTTTAGGTAACACCTATAAGTGATATCCTACGATATGTGTCTTTCACTTTCTGACTTACTACAAGTCCCGTGCTTACCTGTAGACTCATCTACGGGGCTGCAAATGGCATTGTGCCCTTTTTTTCCTTGGCTAATATTCTGTCTTAGCGAGGTCCATTTTCTGCAATGTGATTCCCTGAGGGCTGAGGATTAGCTGACCTGGGCAGCCTGACCCTGCCGGCAAGCCCTCCCCAGGTGTGCCTGGGTTGAGTTCAATAGAAACAGCACTCCAGGCAGCAATAGCCCCTGCAGCTGTGCCTGACTCCATATTCTCTGCCCCGTCAGCAGTCTCGGGGCTGTGCTGGTGGGAGGGTGTGAGGGTCCACGGCTTTGTTGGTGGCCCGGTGTGAGTGGGCCTCTGCTGGAATTTCTGCAGGAGTTGCCAGGTTGCCACCTGTAAAGAAGAGGATGTGTCACCCATAATTTCCACTGGAATTTCTCTCCGGGCTGAGGTGAGGGAGGAAAAAAAAGAGTGGGGGCCGGGACAGGAGTGGTATCTCAGGCAGGGAAATGGAAAGCTTCCAGAAGAGCGCCCGGGGCCAGGACCATCCTGGCTGGCCTGCAGGCACCAAGTTGGCCTGCGTGCTGTCGCTGGTGTGGCTCCACGGCCCTTCCTCTAGGCTTTCAAGCCCTTGTACATATTCAGGTGTTTTACCTGGGAAGGGTGGGAACACTTCAGCAGCAGCTGGCCTGGGGCTCAGCTCACGTTTACTCACAGAGGCCTCGGCACTGTCCCCCAGCTTTGCAATCAGGACGCTCCTTGCGTGGGGGGGCCGGGCTGCTGGCTGTATGGGAGATGATTCCCCACCTCTGACCAATCTCAGAATTGTTTACCGCTGGAACAAGTGCCCTGATAGGGTTTTCCTCTGTATAACTGCTGGGTACAGGATTTTTTTTTTTCTTTTTTGGTTCAAGTTAGAAGTTATTCATCTTTTATGTATTTATTGATATAAGCATGGAAATAATTCATTCATAGAAATACATCTGTGTGAAGGGAAGAACTTTTTTTCTGTTTTATTTTTAAATTTCATTTCTAAAAATTTTGCAGTTTAATCATATTTATTTTTCTATACAGCAGGTTATTATTAGTTATCTATTTTATTCATATACATATATAAAGGTCAATACCTATCTCCCAACTCATCTGACCACCAACACCCCATGGCTTCCCCCACTTGGTGTCCATACGTTTGTTCTCTACCTCTGTTTCTCTATTTCTGCCCTGCAAACCTGTTCATCTGTACCATATATCTAGGTTCCACATACATGCATTAATACAGAATATTTGTTTTGCTCTTTCTGACTTACTTCATTCTGTATGACAGTCTCTAGATCCACCGACTTCTCTACAAATAACCCAGTTTCATTCCTTTTCATGGCTGAGTCATATCCCATTTTATGTATGTACCACATCTTTATCCATTCGTCTGTCTGTGGGCATTTAGGTTGCTTCCATTACCTGGCTATTGTAAATAGTGCTGCAATGAACATTGTGGTGAATGTGTGTTTTTGATTTATGGTTGTCTCTGGGTATATGCCCAGAAGTGGGATTGCTGGATCCTGTGGTAATTCTATTCCTAGTTTCTTTAAGGAAACTCCATACTGTTCTCCATAGTGACTGTATCAATTTACCTTCCCACTAATAGTGGAAGAGAGTTCCTTTTGTCCACACCCTCCCCAGAATTTGTTGTTTGTAGATTTTCTGATGCTGCCGATTCTAACAGGTGTGAGGTGATACCTCATTGTCGTTTTGATTTGCATTTCTCTAATAATTAGTGGTGTTGAGCATCTTTTCATGTGCGTCTTGGCCGTCTCTGTGACTTCTTTGAAGAAACGTCTATTTAGATCTTCTGCCCATTTTTGTATTGGGTTGTTTGTTTTATTAATATTAAGCTGCGTGAGCTGTTTATATATATTGGAGATTAAACCCTTGTCCATTGATTCGTTTGCGAACGTTTTCGCCCATTCTGAGGGTTGCCTTTTTCCATTCCCGTTTTTTTTTAACCAAAAAAGAAAGAAAGCAAAAGAAGCAGAACACTAATGTGCGTGAAATATGCCTCTTGAAACTGTCGTTTTGAAATATGGACGTCTTTTGAACTTTTTGGTCGATATATGACCCCAGGATTTGTTTTCAGGGCAGGTGTCATTTACAGGCCTGCAATGATTTGGAATATCCACTGACCAGTAGCGCTGGGATTAAAGCTGCTGTTGTGCGAAATGGCCACAAGGTGGCAGCAGTTCTCCCTTAGCAAATCTGGTTACCAGGGCAACAGAGCCTCAATGGAAGCCTGTTCTAGATTGGAATTTAGAATGGAATGTGCCAGGAGAAAGCCCCTCAAGTTTGTCTCACTACTTCTTGTTCGTGTTTTTAATTTAATTTTTAATTTTTTATTACAGCAAGTTTGATTACAACGTTTGCTTGTTGTAGGTGTGCAAGATGTGGTTCTTTTACACATATACATATGTCTGTTCTTCCTGGGACCCTTTTCCCATGTACGTTATGACAGAATGTTGAGTAGTCTTCTCTTGGCATTCCGTAGGTCTTTGGTGATTATATATTTCACCTGTGTTTGTATATGTCTCTTAACCCCAATATCGTAATGAATCCAATCCTCACACCTTTCCATTGGTGAACCATAAGTTTGTTTAATGAATCTGTGATTGCCCTTCTCCGTGGAAATATCTGCCCTGGTATCCGTTTTTAGGTAACACCTATAAGTGATATCCTACGATATGTGTCTTTCACTTTCTGACTTACTACAAGTCCCGTGCTTACCTGTAGACTCATCTACGGGGCTGCAAATGGCATTGTGCCCTTTTTTTCCTTGGCTAATATTCTGTCTTAGCGAGGTCCATTTTCTGCAATGTGATTCCCTGAGGGCTGAGGATTAGCTGACCTGGGCAGCCTGACCCTGCCGGCAAGCCCTCCCCAGGTGTGCGTGGGTTGAGGTCGATAGAAACAGCACTCCAGGCAGCAATAGCCCCTGCAGCTGTGCCTGATTCCATATTCTCTGCCCCGTCAGCAGTCTCGGGGCTGTGCTGGTGGGAGGGTGTGAGGGTCCACGGCTTTGTTGGTGGCCCGGTGTGAGTGGGGCTCTGCTGGACTTTCTGCAGGAGTTGCCAGGCTGCCACCTGTAAAGAAGAGGATGTGTCACCCATAACTTCCACTGGAATTTCTCTCCGGGCTGAGGTGAGGTAGGAAAAAAAGGAATGATGGCCGGGACAGGAGGGGTATATCAGGCAGGGAAATGGAAAGCTTCTAGAAGAGTGCCCGGGGCCAGGACCATCCTGGCTGGCCTGCAGGCACCAAGTTGGCCTGCATGCTGTCGCTGGTGTGGCTCCACAGCCCTTCCTCTAGGCTTTCAAGCCCTTGTACATATTCAGGTGTTTTACCTGGGAAGGGTGGGAACAGTTCAGCAGCAGCTGGCCTGGGGCTCAGCTCACGTTTACTCACAGAGGCCTCGGCACGGTCCCCCAGCTTTGCAATGAGGATGCTCCTTGCGTGGGGGGGCCGGGCTGCTGGCTGTATGGGAGATGATTCCCCACCTCTGACCAATGTCAGAATTGTTTACCGCTGGAGCAAGTGCCCTGATAGGGTTTTCCTCTGTATAACTGCTGGGTTCAGGTTTTTTTTTTTCTTTTTTGGTTCAAGTTAGAATTTATTCATCTTTTATGTATTTATTGATATAAGCATGGAAATAATTCATTCATAGAAATACATCTGTGTGAAGGGAAGAACTTTTTTCTGTTTTATTTTTAAATTTCATTTCTAAAAATTTTGCAGTTTAATTATATTTATTTTTCTATACAGCAGGTTATTATTAGTTATCTATTTTATTCATATACATATATACAGGTCAATACCTATCTCCCAACTCATCTGACCACCATCACCCCATGGCTTCCCCCACTTGGTGTCCATACGTTTGTTCTCTACCTCTGTTTCTCTATTTCTGCCCTGCAAACCTGTTCATCTGTACCATATATCTAGGTTCCACATACATGCATTAATACAGAATATTTGTTTTGCTCTTTCTGACTTACTTCATTCTGTATGACAGTCTCTAGATCCACCGACTTCTCTACAAATAACCCAGTTTCATTCCTTTTCATGGCTGAGTCATATCCCATTTTATGTATGTACCACATCTTTATCCATTCATCTGTCTGTGGGCATTTATGTTGCTTCCATTACCTGGCTATTGTAAATAGTGCTGCAATGAACATTGTGGTGAATGTGTGTTTTTGATTTATGGTTGTCTCTGTGTATATGCCCAGAAGTGGGATTGCTGGATCCTATGGTAATTCTATTTCTAGTTTCTTTAAGGAAACTCCATACTGTTCTCCATAGTGACTGTATCAATTTACCTTCCCACCAATAGTGGAAGAGGGTTCCTTTTGTCCACACCCTCCCCAGAATTTGTTGTTTGTAGATTTTCTGATGATGCCGATTCTAACAGGTATGAGGTGATACCTCAGTGTCGTTTTGATTTGCATTTCTCTAATAATTAGTGGTGTTGAGCATCTTTTCATGTGCGTCTTGGCCGTCTCTGTGACTTCTTTGAAGAAACGTCTATTTAGATCTTCTGCCCATTTTTGTATTGGGTTGTTTGTTTTATTAATATTAAGCTGCGTGAGCTGTTTATATATATTGGAGATTAAACCCTTGTCCATTGATTCGTTTGCGAACGTTTTCGCCCATTCTGAGGGTTGCCTTTTTCCATTCCCGTTTTTTTTAACCAAAAAAGAAAGAAAGCAAAAGAAGCAGAACACTAATGTGCGTGAAATATGCCTCTTGAAACTGTCGTTTTGAAATATGGACGTCTTTTGAACTTTTTGGTCGATATATGACCCCAGGATTTGTTTTCAGGGCAGGTGTCATTTACAGGCCTGCAATGATTTGGAATATCCACTGACCAGTAGCGCTGGGATCAAAGCTGCTGTTGTGCGAAATGGCCACAAGGTGGCAGCAGTTCTCCCTTAGCAAATCTGGTTACCAGGTCAACAGAGCCTCAATGGAAGCCTGTCCTAGATTGGAATTTAGAATGGAATGTGCCAGGAGAAAGCCCCTCAAGTTTGTCTCACTACTTCTTGTTCGTGTTTTTAATTTAATTTTTAATTTTTTATTACAGCAAGTTTGATTACAACGTTTGCTTGTTGTAGGTGTGCAAGATGTGGTTCTTTTACACATATACATATGTCTGTTCTTCCTGGGACCCTTTTCCCATGTACGTTATGACAGAATGTTGAGTAGTCTTCTCTTGGCATTCCGTAGGTCTTTGGTGATTATATATTTCACCTGTGTTTGTATATGTCTCTTAACCCCAATATCGTAATGAATCCAATCCTCACACCTTTCCATTGGTGAACCATAAGTTTGTTTAATGAATCTGTGATTGCCCTTCTCCGTGGAAATATCTGCCCTGGTATCCGTTTTTAGGTAACACCTATAAGTGATATCCTACGATATGTGTCTTTCACTTTCTGACTTACTACAAGTCCCGTGCTTACCTGTAGACTCATCTACGGGGCTGCAAATGGCATTGTGCCCTTTTTTTCCTTGGCTAATATTCTGTCTTAGCGAGGTCCATTTTCTGCAATGTGATTCCCTGAGGGCTGAGGATTAGCTGACCTGGGCAGCCTGACCCTGCCGGCAAGCCCTCCCCAGGTGTGCCTGGGTTGAGTTCAATAGAAACAGCACTCCAGGCAGCAATAGCCCCTGCAGCTGTGCCTGACTCCATATTCTCTGCCCCGTCAGCAGTCTCGGGGCTGTGCTGGTGGGAGGGTGTGAGGGTCCACGGCTTTGTTGGTGGCCCGGTGTGAGTGGGGCTCTGCTGGAATTTCTGCAGGAGTTGCCAGGTTGCCACCTGTAAAGAAGAGGATGTGTCACCCATAATTTCCACTGGAATTTCTCTCCGGGCTGAGGTGAGGAAGGAAAAAAAGGAATGATGGCCGGGACAGGAGGGGTATATCAGGCAGGGAAATGGAAAGCTTCTAGAAGAGTGCCCGGGGCCAGGACCATCCTGGCTGGCCTGCAGGCACCAAGTTGGCCTGCATGCTGTCGCTGGTGTGGCTCCACGGCCCTTCCTCTAGGCTTTCAAGCCCTTGTACATATTCAGGTGTTTTACCTGGGAAGGGTGGGAACATTTCAGCAGCAGCTGGCCTGGGGCTCAGCTCACGTTTACTCACAGAGGCCTCGGCACGGTCCCCCAGCTTTGCAATGAGGATGCTCCTTGCGTGGGGGGACCGGGCTGCTGGCTGTATGGGAGATGATTCCCCACCTCTGACCAATGTCAGAATTGTTTACCGCTGGAGCAAGTGCCCTGATAGGGTTTTCCTCTGTATAACTGCTGGGATCAGGTTTTTTTTTCTTTTTTGGTTCAAGTTAGAAGTTATTCATCTTTTATGTATTTATTGATATAAGCATGGAAATAATTCATTCATAGAAATACATCTGTGTGAAGGGAAGAACTTTTTTTCTGTTTTATTTTTAAATTTCATTTCTAAAAATTTTGAAGTTTAATTATATTTATTTTTCTATACAGCAGGTTATTATTAGTTATCTATTTTATTCATATACATATATACAGGTCAATACCTATCTCCCAACTCATCTGACCACCAACACCCCATGGCTTCCCCCACTTGGTGTCCATACCTTTGTTCTCTACCTCTGTTTCTCTATTTCTGCCCTGCAAACCTGTTCATCTGTACCATATATCTACGTTCCACATACATGCATTAATACAGAATATTTGTTTTGCTCTTTCTGACTTACTTCATTCTGTATGACAGTCTCTAGATCCACCGACTTCTCTACAAATAACCCAGTTTCATTCCTTTTCATGGCTGAGTCATATCCCATTTTATGTATGTACCACATCTTTATCCATTCGTCTGTCTGTGGGCATTTAGGTTGCTTCCATTACCTGGCTATTGTAAATAGTGCTGCAATGAACATTGTGGTGAATGTGTGTTTTTGATTTATGGTTGTCTCTGGGTATATGCCCAGAAGTGGGATTGCTGGATCCTGTGGTAATTCTATTCCTAGTTTCTTTAAGGAAACTCCATACTGTTCTCCATAGTGACTGTATCAATTTACCTTCCCACTAATAGTGGAAGAGGGTTCCTTTTGTCCACACCCTCCCCAGAATTTGTTGTTTGTAGATTTTCTGATGCTGCCGATTCTAACAGGTGTGAGGTGATACCTCATTGTCATTTTGATTTGCATTTCTCTAATAATTAGTGGTGTTGAGCAGCTTTTCATGTGCGTCTTGGCCGTCTCTGTGACTTCTTGGAAGAAACGTCTATTTAGATCTTCTGCCCATTTTTGTATTGGGTTGTTTGTTTTATTAATATTAAGCTGCGTGAGCTGTTTATATATATTGGAGATTAAACCCTTGTCCATTGATTCGTTTGCGAACGTTTTCGCCCATTCTGAGGGTTGCCTTTTTCCATTCCCGTTTTTTTTAACCAAAAAAGAAAGAAAGCAAAAGAAGCAGAACACTAATGTGCGTGAAATATGCCTCTTGAAACTGTCGTTTTGAAATATGGACGTCTTTTGAACTTTTTGGTCGATATATGACCCCAGGATTTGTTTTCAGGGCAGGTGTCATTTACAGGCCTGCAATGATTTGGAATATCCACTGACCAGTAGCGCTGGGATTAAAGCTGCTGTTGTGCGAAATGGCCACAAGGTGGCAGCAGTTCTCCCTTAGCAAATCTGGTTACCAGGGCAACAGAGCCTCAATGGAAGCCTGTTCTAGATTGGAATTTAGAATGGAATGTGCCAGGAGAAAGCCCCTCAAGTTTGTCTCACTACTTCTTGTTCGTGTTTTTAATTTAATTTTTAATTTTTTATTACAGCAAGTTTGATTACAACGTTTGCTTGTTGTAGGTGTGCAAGATGTGGTTCTTTTACACATATACATATGTCTGTTCTTCCTGGGACCCTTTTCCCATGTACGTTATGACAGAATGTTGAGTAGTCTTCTCTTGGCATTCCGTAGGTCTTTGGTGATTATATATTTCACCTGTGTTTGTATATGTCTCTTAACCCCAATATCGTAATGAATCCAATCCTCACACCTTTCCATTGGTGAACCATAAGTTTGTTTAATGAATCTGTGATTGCCCTTCTCCGTGGAAATATCTGCCCTGGTATCCGTTTTTAGGTAACACCTATAAGTGATATCCTACGATATGTGTCTTTCACTTTCTGACTTACTACAAGTCCCGTGCTTACCTGTAGACTCATCTACGGGGCTGCAAATGGCATTGTGCCCTTTTTTTCCTTGGCTAATATTCTGTCTTAGCGAGGTCCATTTTCTGCAATGTGATTCCCTGAGGGCTGAGGATTAGCTGACCTGGGCAGCCTGACCCTGCCGGCAAGCCCTCCCCAGGTGTGCCTGGGTTGAGTTCAATAGAAACAGCACTCCAGGCAGCAATAGCCCCTGCAGCTGTGCCTGACTCCATATTCTCTGCCCCGTCAGCAGTCTCGGGGCTGTGCTGGTGGGAGGGTGTGAGGGTCCACGGCTTTGTTGGTGGCCCGGTGTGAGTGGGCCTCTGCTGGAATTTCTGCAGGAGTTGCCAGGTTGCCACCTGTAAAGAAGAGGATGTGTCACCCATAATTTCCACTGGAATTTCTCTCCGGGCTGAGGTGAGGGAGGAAAAAAAAGAGTGGGGGCCGGGACAGGAGTGATATCTCAGGCAGGGAAATGGAAAGCTTCCAGAAGAGCGCCCGGGGCCAGGACCATCCTGGCTGGCCTGCAGGCACCAAGTTGGCCTGCGTGCTGTCGCTGGTGTGGCTCCACGGCCCTTCCTCTAGGCTTTCAAGCCCTTGTACATATTCAGGTGTTTTACCTGGGAAGGGTGGGAACAGTTCAGCAGCAGCTGGCCTGGGGCTCAGCTCACGTTTACTCACAGAGGCCTCGGCACTGTCCCCCAGCTTTGCAATCAGGACGCTCCTTGCGTGGGGGGGCCGGGCTGCTGGCTGTATGGGAGATGATTCCCCACCTCTGACCAATCTCAGAATTGTTTACCGCTGGAACAAGTGCCCTGATAGGGTTTTCCTCTGTATAACTGCTGGGTACAGGATTTTTTCTTTCTTTTTTGGTTCAAGTTAGAAGTTATTCATCTTTTATGTATTTATTGATATAAGCATGGAAATAATTCATTCATAGAAATACATCTGTGTGAAGGGAAGAACTTTTTTCTGTTTTATTTTTAAATTTCATTTCTAAAAATTTTGCAGTTTAATTATATTTATTTTTCTATACAGCAGGTTATTATTAGTTATCTATTTTATTCATATACATATATACAGGTCAATACCTATCTCCCAACTCATCTGACCACCATCACCCCATGGCTTCCCCCACTTGGTGTCCATACGTTTGTTCTCTACCTCTGTTTCTCTATTTCTGCCCTGCAAACCTGTTCATCTGTACCATATATCTACGTTCCACATACATGCATTAATACAGAATATTTGTTTTGCTCTTTCTGACTTACTTCATTCTGTATGACAGTCTCTAGATCCACCGACTTCTCTACAAATAACCCAGTTTCATTCCTTTTCATGGCTGAGTCATATCCCATTTTATGTATGTACCACATCTTTATCCATTCGTCTGTCTGTGGGCATTTAGGTTGCTTCCATTACCTGGCTATTGTAAATAGTGCTGCAATGAACATTGTGGTGAATGTGTGTTTTTGATTTATGGTTGTCTCTGGGTATATGCCCAGAAGTGGGATTGCTGGATCCTGTGGTAATTCTATTCCTAGTTTCTTTAAGGAAACTCCATACTGTTCTCCATAGTGACTGTATCAATTTACCTTCCCACTAATAGTGGAAGAGGGTTCCTTTTGTCCACACCCTCCCCAGAATTTGTTGTTTGTAGATTTTCTGATGCTGCCGATTCTAACAGGTGTGAGGTGATACCTCATTGTCATTTTGATTTGCATTTCTCTAATAATTAGTGGTGTTGAGCAGTTTTTCATGTGCGTCTTGGCCGTCTCTGTGACTTCTTTGAAGAAACGTCTATTTAGATCTTCTGCCCATTTTTGTATTGGGTTGTTTGTTTTATTAATATTAAGCTGCGTGAGCTGTTTATATATATTGGAGATTAAACCCTTGTCCATTGATTCGTTTGCGAACGTTTTCGCCCATTCTGAGGGTTGCCTTTTTCCATTCCCGTTTTTTTTTAACCAAAAAAGAAAGAAAGCAAAAGAAGCAGAACACTAATGTGCGTGAAATATGCCTCTTGAAACTGTCGTTTTGAAATATGGACGTCTTTTGAACTTTTTGGTCGATATATGACCCCAGGATTTGTTTTCAGGGCAGGTGTCATTTACAGGCCTGCAATGATTTGGAATATCCACTGACCAGTAGCGCTGGGATTAAAGCTGCTGTTGTGCGAAATGGCCACAAGGTGGCAGCAGTTCTCCCTTAGCAAATCTGGTTACCAGGGCAACAGAGCCTCAATGGAAGCCTGTTCTAGATTGGAATTTAGAATGGAATGTGCCAGGAGAAAGCCCCTCAAGTTTGTCTCACTACTTCTTGTTCGTGTTTTTAATTTAATTTTTAATTTTTTATTACAGCAAGTTTGATTACAACGTTTGCTTGTTGTAGGTGTGCAAGATGTGGTTCTTTTACACATATACATATGTCTGTTCTTCCTGGGACCCTTTTCCCATGTACGTTATGACAGAATGTTGAGTAGTCTTCTCTTGGCATTCCGTAGGTCTTTGGTGATTATATATTTCACCTGTGTTTGTATATGTCTCTTAACCCCAATATCGTAATGAATCCAATCCTCACACCTTTCCATTGGTGAACCATAAGTTTGTTTAATGAATCTGTGATTGCCCTTCTCCGTGGAAATATCTGCCCTGGTATCCGTTTTTAGGTAACACCTATAAGTGATATCCTACGATATGTGTCTTTCACTTTCTGACTTACTACAAGTCCCGTGCTTACCTGTAGACTCATCTACGGGGCTGCAAATGGCATTGTGCCCTTTTTTTCCTTGGCTAATATTCTGTCTTAGCGAGGTCCATTTTCTGCAATGTGATTCCCTGAGGGCTGAGGATTAGCTGACCTGGGCAGCCTGACCCTGCCGGCAAGCCCTCCCCAGGTGTGCCTGGGTTGAGTTCAATAGAAACAGCACTCCAGGCAGCAATAGCCCCTGCAGCTGTGCCTGACTCCATATTCTCTGCCCCGTCAGCAGTCTCGGGGCTGTGCTGGTGGGAGGGTGTGAGGGTCCACGGCTTTGTTGGTGGCCCGGTGTGAGTGGGCCTCTGCTGGAATTTCTGCAGGAGTTGCCAGGTTGCCACCTGTAAAGAAGAGGATGTGTCACCCATAATTTCCACTGGAATTTCTCTCCGGGCTGAGGTGAGGGAGGAAAAAAAAGAGTGGGGGCCGGGACAGGAGTGGTATCTCAGGCAGGGAAATGGAAAGCTTCCAGAAGAGCGCCCGGGGCCAGGACCATCCTGGCTGGCCTGCAGGCACCAAGTTGGCCTGCGTGCTGTCGCTGGTGTGGCTCCACGGCCCTTCCTCTAGGCTTTCAAGCCCTTGTACATATTCAGGTGTTTTACCTGGGAAGGGTGGGAACACTTCAGCAGCAGCTGGCCTGGGGCTCAGCTCACGTTTACTCACAGAGGCCTCGGCACTGTCCCCCAGCTTTGCAATCAGGACGCTCCTTGCGTGGGGGGGCCGGGCTGCTGGCTGTATGGGAGATGATTCCCCACCTCTGACCAATCTCAGAATTGTTTACCGCTGGAACAAGTGCCCTGATAGGGTTTTCCTCTGTATAACTGCTGGGTACAGGATTTTTTTTTTCTTTTTTGGTTCAAGTTAGAAGTTATTCATCTTTTATGTATTTATTGATATAAGCATGGAAATAATTCATTCATAGAAATACATCTGTGTGAAGGGAAGAACTTTTTTTCTGTTTTATTTTTAAATTTCATTTCTAAAAATTTTGCAGTTTAATCATATTTATTTTTCTATACAGCAGGTTATTATTAGTTATCTATTTTATTCATATACATATATACAGGTCAATACCTATCTCCCAACTCATCTGACCACCAACACCCCATGGCTTCCCCCACTTGGTGTCCATACGTTTGTTCTCTACCTCTGTTTCTCTATTTCTGCCCTGCAAACCTGTTCATCTGTACCATATATCTACGTTCCACATACATGCATTAATACAGAATATTTGTTTTGCTCTTTCTGACTTACTTCATTCTGTATGACAGTCTCTAGATCCACCGACTTCTCTACAAATAACCCAGTTTCATTCCTTTTCATGGCTGAGTCATATCCCATTTTATGTATGTACCACATCTTTATCCATTCGTCTGTCTGTGGGCATTTAGGTTGCTTCCATTACCTGGCTATTGTAAATAGTGCTGCAATGAACATTGTGGTGAATGTGTGTTTTTGATTTATGGTTGTCTCTGGGTATATGCCCAGAAGTGGGATTGCTGGATCCTGTGGTAATTCTATTCCTAGTTTCTTTAAGGAAACTCCATACTGTTCTCCATAGTGACTGTATCAATTTACCTTCCCACTAATAGTGGAAGAGGGTTCCTTTTGTCCACACCCTCCCCAGAATTTGTTGTTTGTAGATTTTCTGATGCTGCCGATTCTAACAGGTGTGAGGTGATACCTCATTGTCATTTTGATTTGCATTTCTCTAATAATTAGTGGTGTTGAGCAGCTTTTCATGTGCGTCTTGGCCGTCTCTGTGACTTCTTTGAAGAAACGTCTATTTAGATCTTCTGCCCATTTTTGTATTGGGTTGTTTGTTTTATTAATATTAAGCTGCGTGAGCTGTTTATATATATTGGAGATTAAACCCTTGTCCATTGATTCGTTTGCGAACGTTTTCGCCCATTCTGAGGGTTGCCTTTTTCCATTCCCGTTTTTTTTAACCAAAAAAGAAAGAAAGCAAAAGAAGCAGAACACTAATGTGCGTGAAATATGCCTCTTGAAACTGTCGTTTTGAAATATGGACGTCTTTTGAACTTTTTGGTCGATATATGACCCCAGGATTTGTTTTCAGGGCAGGTGTCATTTACAGGCCTGCAATGATTTGGAATATCCACTGACCAGTAGCGCTGGGATTAAAGCTGCTGTTGTGCGAAATGGCCACAAGGTGGCAGCAGTTCTCCCTTAGCAAATCTGGTTAGCAGGGCAACAGAGCCTCAATGGAAGCCTGTTCTAGATTGGAATTTAGAATGGAATGTGCCAGGAGAAAGCCCCTCAAGTTTGTCTCACTACTTCTTGTTCGTGTTTTTAATTTAATTTTTAATTTTTTATTACAGCAAGTTTGATTACAACGTTTGCTTGTTGTAGGTGTGCAAGATGTGGTTCTTTTACACATATACATATGTCTGTTCTTCCTGGGACCCTTTTCCCATGTACGTTATGACAGAATGTTGAGTAGTCTTCTCTTGGCATTCCGTAGGTCTTTGGTGATTATATATTTCACCTGTGTTTGTATATGTCTCTTAACCCCAATATCGTAATGAATCCAATCCTCACACCTTTCCATTGGTGAACCATAAGTTTGTTTAATGAATCTGTGATTGCCCTTCTCCGTGGAAATATCTGCCCTGGTATCCGTTTTTAGGTAACACCTATAAGTGATATCCTACGATATGTGTCTTTCACTTTCTGACTTACTACAAGTCCCGTGCTTACCTGTAGACTCATCTACGGGGCTGCAAATGGCATTGTGCCCTTTTTTTCCTTGGCTAATATTCTGTCTTAGCGAGGTCCATTTTCTGCAATGTGATTCCCTGAGGGCTGAGGATTAGCTGACCTGGGCAGCCTGACCCTGCCGGCAAGCCCTCCCCAGGTGTGCCTGGGTTGAGTTCAATAGAAACAGCACTCCAGGCAGCAATAGCCCCTGCAGCTGTGCCTGACTCCATATTCTCTGCCCCGTCAGCAGTCTCGGGGCTGTGCTGGTGGGAGGGTGTGAGGGTCCACGGCTTTGTTGGTGGCCCGGTGTGAGTGGGCCTCTGCTGGAATTTCTGCAGGAGTTGCCAGGTTGCCACCTGTAAAGAAGAGGATGTGTCACCCATAATTTCCACTGGAATTTCTCTCCGGGCTGAGGTGAGGGAGGAAAAAAAAGAGTGGGGGCCGGGACAGGAGTGGTATCTCAGGCAGGGAAATGGAAAGCTTCCAGAAGAGCGCCCGGGGCCAGGACCATCCTGGCTGGCCTGCAGGCACCAAGTTGGCCTGCGTGCTGTCGCTGGTGTGGCTCCACGGCCCTTCCTCTAGGCTTTCAAGCCCTTGTACATATTCAGGTGTTTTACCTGGGAAGGGTGGGAACACTTCAGCAGCAGCTGGCCTGGGGCTCAGCTCACGTTTACTCACAGAGGCCTCGGCACTGTCCCCCAGCTTTGCAATCAGGACGCTCCTTGCGTGGGGGGGCCGGGCTGCTGGCTGTATGGGAGATGATTCCCCACCTCTGACCAATCTCAGAATTGTTTACCGCTGGAACAAGTGCCCTGATAGGGTTTTCCTCTGTATAACTGCTGGGTACAGGATTTTTTTTTTCTTTTTTGGTTCAAGTTAGAAGTTATTCATCTTTTATGTATTTATTGATATAAGCATGGAAATAATTCATTCATAGAAATACATCTGTGTGAAGGGAAGAACTTTTTTTCTGTTTTATTTTTAAATTTCATTTCTAAAAATTTTGCAGTTTAATCATATTTATTTTTCTATACAGCAGGTTATTATTAGTTATCTATTTTATTCATATACATATATACAGGTCAATACCTATCTCCCAACTCATCTGACCACCAACACCCCATGGCTTCCCCCACTTGGTGTCCATACGTTTGTTCTCTACCTCTGTTTCTCTATTTCTGCCCTGCAAACCTGTTCATCTGTACCATATATCTACGTTCCACATACATGCATTAATACAGAATATTTGTTTTGCTCTTTCTGACTTACTTCATTCTGTATGACAGTCTCTAGATCCACCGACTTCTCTACAAATAACCCAGTTTCATTCCTTTTCATGGCTGAGTCATATCCCATTTTATGTATGTACCACATCTTTATCCATTCGTCTGTCTGTGGGCATTTAGGTTGCTTCCATTACCTGGCTATTGTAAATAGTGCTGCAATGAACATTGTGGTGAATGTGTGTTTTTGATTTATGGTTGTCTCTGGGTATATGCCCAGAAGTGGGATTGCTGGATCCTGTGGTAATTCTATTCCTAGTTTCTTTAAGGAAACTCCATACTGTTCTCCATAGTGACTGTATCAATTTACCTTCCCACTAATAGTGGAAGAGGGTTCCTTTTGTCCACACCCTCCCCAGAATTTGTTGTTTGTAGATTTTCTGATGCTGCCGATTCTAACAGGTGTGAGGTGATACCTCATTGTCATTTTGATTTGCATTTCTCTAATAATTAGTGGTGTTGAGCAGCTTTTCATGTGCATCTTGGCCGTCTCTGTGACTTCTTTGAAGAAACGTCTATTTAGATCTTCTGCCCATTTTTGTATTGGGTTGTTTGTTTTATTAATATTAAGCTGCGTGAGCTGTTTATATATATTGGAGATTAAACCCTTGTCCATTGATTCGTTTGCGAACGTTTTCGCCCATTCTGAGGGTTGCCTTTTTCCATTCCCGTTTTTTTTAACCAAAAAAGAAAGAAAGCAAAAGAAGCAGAACACTAATGTGCGTGAAATATGCCTCTTGAAACTGTCGTTTTGAAATATGGACGTCTTTTGAACTTTTTGGTCGATATATGACCCCAGGATTTGTTTTCAGGGCAGGTGTCATTTACAGGCCTGCAATGATTTGGAATATCCACTGACCAGTAGCGCTGGGATTAAAGCTGCTGTTGTGCGAAATGGCCACAAGGTGGCAGCAGTTCTCCCTTAGCAAATCTGGTTACCAGGGCAACAGAGCCTCAATGGAAGCCTGTTCTAGATTGGAATTTAGAATGGAATGTGCCAGGAGAAAGCCCCTCAAGTTTGTCTCACTACTTCTTGTTCGTGTTTTTAATTTAATTTTTAATTTTTTATTACAGCAAGTTTGATTACAACGTTTGCTTGTTGTAGGTGTGCAAGATGTGGTTCTTTTACACATATACATATGTCTGTTCTTCCTGGGACCCTTTTCCCATGTACGTTATGACAGAATGTTGAGTAGTCTTCTCTTGGCATTCCGTAGGTCTTTGGTGATTATATATTTCACCTGTGTTTGTATATGTCTCTTAACCCCAATATCGTAATGAATCCAATCCTCACACCTTTCCATTGGTGAACCATAAGTTTGTTTAATGAATCTGTGATTGCCCTTCTCCGTGGAAATATCTGCCCTGGTATCCGTTTTTAGGTAACACCTATAAGTGATATCCTACGATATGTGTCTTTCACTTTCTGACTTACTACAAGTCCCGTGCTTACCTGTAGACTCATCTACGGGGCTGCAAATGGCATTGTGCCCTTTTTTTCCTTGGCTAATATTCTGTCTTAGCGAGGTCCATTTTCTGCAATGTGATTCCCTGAGGGCTGAGGATTAGCTGACCTGGGCAGCCTGACCCTGCCGGCAAGCCCTCCCCAGGTGTGCCTGGGTTGAGTTCAATAGAAACAGCACTCCAGGCAGCAATAGCCCCTGCAGCTGTGCCTGACTCCATATTCTCTGCCCCGTCAGCAGTCTCGGGGCTGTGCTGGTGGGAGGGTGTGAGGGTCCACGGCTTTGTTGGTGGCCCGGTGTGAGTGGGCCTCTGCTGGAATTTCTGCAGGAGTTGCCAGGTTGCCACCTGTAAAGAAGAGGATGTGTCACCCATAATTTCCACTGGAATTTCTCTCCGGGCTGAGGTGAGGGAGGAAAAAAAAGAGTGGGGGCCGGGACAGGAGTGGTATCTCAGGCAGGGAAATGGAAAGCTTCCAGAAGAGCGCCCGGGGCCAGGACCATCCTGGCTGGCCTGCAGGCACCAAGTTGGCCTGCGTGCTGTCGCTGGTGTGGCTCCACGGCCCTTCCTCTAGGCTTTCAAGCCCTTGTACATATTCAGGTGTTTTACCTGGGAAGGGTGGGAACACTTCAGCAGCAGCTGGCCTGGGGCTCAGCTCACGTTTACTCACAGAGGCCTCGGCACTGTCCCCCAGCTTTGCAATCAGGACGCTCCTTGCGTGGGGGGGCCGGGCTGCTGGCTGTATGGGAGATGATTCCCCACCTCTGACCAATCTCAGAATTGTTTACCGCTGGAACAAGTGCCCTGATAGGGTTTTCCTCTGTATAACTGCTGGGTACAGGATTTTTTTTTTCTTTTTTGGTTCAAGTTAGAAGTTATTCATCTTTTATGTATTTATTGATATAAGCATGGAAATAATTCATTCATAGAAATACATCTGTGTGAAGGGAAGAACTTTTTTTCTGTTTTATTTTTAAATTTCATTTCTAAAAATTTTGCAGTTTAATCATATTTATTTTTCTATACAGCAGGTTATTATTAGTTATCTATTTTATTCATATACATATATACAGGTCAATACCTATCTCCCAACTCATCTGACCACCAACACCCCATGGCTTCCCCCACTTGGTGTCCATACGTTTGTTCTCTACCTCTGTTTCTCTATTTCTGCCCTGCAAACCTGTTCATCTGTACCATATATCTACGTTCCACATACATGCATTAATACAGAATATTTGTTTTGCTCTTTCTGACTTACTTCATTCTGTATGACAGTCTCTAGATCCACCGACTTCTCTACAAATAACCCAGTTTCATTCCTTTTCATGGCTGAGTCATATCCCATTTTATGTATGTACCACATCTTTATCCATTCGTCTGTCTGTGGGCATTTAGGTTGCTTCCATTACCTGGCTATTGTAAATAGTGCTGCAATGAACATTGTGGTGAATGTGTGTTTTTGATTTATGGTTGTCTCTGGGTATATGCCCAGAAGTGGGATTGCTGGATCCTGTGGTAATTCTATTCCTAGTTTCTTTAAGGAAACTCCATACTGTTCTCCATAGTGACTGTATCAATTTACCTTCCCACTAATAGTGGAAGAGGGTTCCTTTTGTCCACACCCTCCCCAGAATTTGTTGTTTGTAGATTTTCTGATGCTGCCGATTCTAACAGGTGTGAGGTGATACCTCATTGTCATTTTGATTTGCATTTCTCTAATAATTAGTGGTGTTGAGCAGCTTTTCATGTGCGTCTTGGCCGTCTCTGTGACTTCTTTGAAGAAACGTCTATTTAGATCTTCTGCCCATTTTTGTATTGGGTTGTTTGTTTTATTAATATTAAGCTGCGTGAGCTGTTTATATATATTGGAGATTAAACCCTTGTCCATTGATTCGTTTGCGAACGTTTTCGCCCATTCTGAGGGTTGCCTTTTTCCATTCCCGTTTTTTTTAACCAAAAAAGAAAGAAAGCAAAAGAAGCAGAACACTAATGTGCGTGAAATATGCCTCTTGAAACTGTCGTTTTGAAATATGGACGTCTTTTGAACTTTTTGGTCGATATATGACCCCAGGATTTGTTTTCAGGGCAGGTGTCATTTACAGGCCTGCAATGATTTGGAATATCCACTGACCAGTAGCGCTGGGATTAAAGCTGCTGTTGTGCGAAATGGCCACAAGGTGGCAGCAGTTCTCCCTTAGCAAATCTGGTTACCAGGGCAACAGAGCCTCAATGGAAGCCTGTTCTAGATTGGAATTTAGAATGGAATGTGCCAGGAGAAAGCCCCTCAAGTTTGTCTCACTACTTCTTGTTCGTGTTTTTAATTTAATTTTTAATTTTTTATTACAGCAAGTTTGATTACAACGTTTGCTTGTTGTAGGTGTGCAAGATGTGGTTCTTTTACACATATACATATGTCTGTTCTTCCTGGGACCCTTTTCCCATGTACGTTATGACAGAATGTTGAGTAGTCTTCTCTTGGCATTCCGTAGGTCTTTGGTGATTATATATTTCACCTGTGTTTGTATATGTCTCTTAACCCCAATATCGTAATGAATCCAATCCTCACACCTTTCCATTGGTGAACCATAAGTTTGTTTAATGAATCTGTGATTGCCCTTCTCCGTGGAAATATCTGCCCTGGTATCCGTTTTTAGGTAACACCTATAAGTGATATCCTACGATATGTGTCTTTCACTTTCTGACTTACTACAAGTCCCGTGCTTACCTGTAGACTCATCTACGGGGCTGCAAATGGCATTGTGCCCTTTTTTTCCTTGGCTAATATTCTGTCTTAGCGAGGTCCATTTTCTGCAATGTGATTCCCTGAGGGCTGAGGATTAGCTGACCTGGGCAGCCTGACCCTGCCGGCAAGCCCTCCCCAGGTGTGCCTGGGTTGAGTTCAATAGAAACAGCACTCCAGGCAGCAATAGCCCCTGCAGCTGTGCCTGACTCCATATTCTCTGCCCCGTCAGCAGTCTCGGGGCTGTGCTGGTGGGAGGGTGTGAGGGTCCACGGCTTTGTTGGTGGCCCGGTGTGAGTGGGCCTCTGCTGGAATTTCTGCAGGAGTTGCCAGGTTGCCACCTGTAAAGAAGAGGATGTGTCACCCATAATTTCCACTGGAATTTCTCTCCGGGCTGAGGTGAGGGAGGAAAAAAAAGAGTGGGGGCCGGGACAGGAGTGGTATCTCAGGCAGGGAAATGGAAAGCTTCCAGAAGAGCGCCCGGGGCCAGGACCATCCTGGCTGGCCTGCAGGCACCAAGTTGGCCTGCGTGCTGTCGCTGGTGTGGCTCCACGGCCCTTCCTCTAGGCTTTCAAGCCCTTGTACATATTCAGGTGTTTTACCTGGGAAGGGTGGGAACACTTCAGCAGCAGCTGGCCTGGGGCTCAGCTCACGTTTACTCACAGAGGCCTCGGCACTGTCCCCCAGCTTTGCAATCAGGACGCTCCTTGCGTGGGGGGGCCGGGCTGCTGGCTGTATGGGAGATGATTCCCCACCTCTGACCAATCTCAGAATTGTTTACCGCTGGAACAAGTGCCCTGATAGGGTTTTCCTCTGTATAACTGCTGGGTACAGGATTTTTTTTTTCTTTTTTGGTTCAAGTTAGAAGTTATTCATCTTTTATGTATTTATTGATATAAGCATGGAAATAATTCATTCATAGAAATACATCTGTGTGAAGGGAAGAACTTTTTTTCTGTTTTATTTTTAAATTTCATTTCTAAAAATTTTGCAGTTTAATCATATTTATTTTTCTATACAGCAGGTTATTATTAGTTATCTATTTTATTCATATACATATATACAGGTCAATACCTATCTCCCAACTCATCTGACCACCAACACCCCATGGCTTCCCCCACTTGGTGTCCATACGTTTGTTCTCTACCTCTGTTTCTCTATTTCTGCCCTGCAAACCTGTTCATCTGTACCATATATCTACGTTCCACATACATGCATTAATACAGAATATTTGTTTTGCTCTTTCTGACTTACTTCATTCTGTATGACAGTCTCTAGATCCACCGACTTCTCTACAAATAACCCAGTTTCATTCCTTTTCATGGCTGAGTCATATCCCATTTTATGTATGTACCACATCTTTATCCATTCGTCTGTCTGTGGGCATTTAGGTTGCTTCCATTACCTGGCTATTGTAAATAGTGCTGCAATGAACATTGTGGTGAATGTGTGTTTTTGATTTATGGTTGTCTCTGGGTATATGCCCAGAAGTGGGATTGCTGGATCCTGTGGTAATTCTATTCCTAGTTTCTTTAAGGAAACTCCATACTGTTCTCCATAGTGACTGTATCAATTTACCTTCCCACTAATAGTGGAAGAGGGTTCCTTTTGTCCACACCCTCCCCAGAATTTGTTGTTTGTAGATTTTCTGATGCTGCCGATTCTAACAGGTGTGAGGTGATACCTCATTGTCATTTTGATTTGCATTTCTCTAATAATTAGTGGTGTTGAGCAGCTTTTCATGTGCGTCTTGGCCGTCTCTGTGACTTCTTTGAAGAAACGTCTATTTAGATCTTCTGCCCATTTTTGTATTGGGTTGTTTGTTTTATTAATATTAAGCTGCGTGAGCTGTTTATATATATTGGAGATTAAACCCTTGTCCATTGATTCGTTTGCGAACGTTTTCGCCCATTCTGAGGGTTGCCTTTTTCCATTCCCGTTTTTTTTAACCAAAAAAGAAAGAAAGCAAAAGAAGCAGAACACTAATGTGCGTGAAATATGCCTCTTGAAACTGTCGTTTTGAAATATGGACGTCTTTTGAACTTTTTGGTCGATATATGACCCCAGGATTTGTTTTCAGGGCAGGTGTCATTTACAGGCCTGCAATGATTTGGAATATCCACTGACCAGTAGCGCTGGGATTAAAGCTGCTGTTGTGCGAAATGGCCACAAGGTGGCAGCAGTTCTCCCTTAGCAAATCTGGTTACCAGGGCAACAGAGCCTCAATGGAAGCCTGTTCTAGATTGGAATTTAGAATGGAATGTGCCAGGAGAAAGCCCCTCAAGTTTGTCTCACTACTTCTTGTTCGTGTTTTTAATTTAATTTTTAATTTTTTATTACAGCAAGTTTGATTACAACGTTTGCTTGTTGTAGGTTTGCAAGATGTGGTTCTTTTACACATATACATATGTCTGTTCTTCCTGGGACCCTTTTCCCATGTACGTTATGACAGAATGTTGAGTAGTCTTCTCTTGGCATTCCGTAGGTCTTTGGTGATTATATATTTCACCTGTGTTTGTATATGTCTCTTAACCCCAATATCGTAATGAATCCAATCCTCACACCTTTCCATTGGTGAACCATAAGTTTGTTTAATGAATCTGTGATTGCCCTTCTCCGTGGAAATATCTGCCCTGGTATCCGTTTTTAGGTAACACCTATAAGTGATATCCTACGATATGTGTCTTTCACTTTCTGACTTACTACAAGTCCCGTGCTTACCTGTAGACTCATCTACGGGGCTGCAAATGGCATTGTGCCCTTTTTTTCCTTGGCTAATATTCTGTCTTAGCGAGGTCCATTTTCTGCAATGTGATTCCCTGAGGGCTGAGGATTAGCTGACCTGGGCAGCCTGACCCTGCCGGCAAGCCCTCCCCAGGTGTGCCTGGGTTGAGTTCAATAGAAACAGCACTCCAGGCAGCAATAGCCCCTGCAGCTGTGCCTGACTCCATATTCTCTGCCCCGTCAGCAGTCTCGGGGCTGTGCTGGTGGGAGGGTGTGAGGGTCCACGGCTTTGTTGGTGGCCCGGTGTGAGTGGGGCTCTGCTGGACTTTCTGCAGGAGTTGCCAGGCTGCCACCTGTAAAGAAGAGGATGTGTCACCCATAACTTCCACTGGAATTTCTCTCCGGGCTGAGGTGAGGAAGGAAAAAAAGGAATGATGGCCGGGGCAGGAGGGGTATATCAGGCAGGGAAATGGAAAGCTTCTAGAAGAGTGCCCGGGGCCAGGACCATCCTGGCTGGCCTGCAGGCACCAAGTTGGCCTGCATGCTGTCGCTGGTGTGGCTCCACGGCCCTTCCTCTAGGCTTTCAAGCCCTTGTACATATTCAGGTGTTTTACCTGGGAAGGGTGGGAACATTTCAGCAGCAGCTGGCCTGGGGCTCAGCTCACGTTTACTCACAGAGGCCTCGGCACGGTCCCCCAGCTTTGCAATGAGGAGGCTCCTTGCGTGGGGGGGCCGGGCTGCTGGCTGTATGGGAGATGATTCCCCACCTCTGACCAATGTCAGAATTGTTTACCGCTGGAGCAAGTGCCCTGATAGGGTTTTCCTCTGTATAACTGCTGGGTTCAGGTTTTTTTTTCTTTTTTGGTTCAAGTTAGAATTTATTCATCTTTTATGTATTTATTGATATAAGCATGGAAATAATTCATTCATAGAAATACATCTGTGTGAAGGGAAGAACTTTTTTTCTGTTTTATTTTTAAATTTCATTTCTAAAAATTTTGCAGTTTAATCATATTTATTTTTCTATACAGCAGGTTATTATTAGTTATCTATTTTATTCATATACATATATACAGGTCAATACCTATCTCCCAACTCATCTGACCACCAACACCCCATGGCTTCCCCCACTTGATGTCCATACGTTTGTTCTCTACCTCTGTTTCTCTATTTCTGCCCTGCAAACCTGTTCATCTGTACCATATATCTACGTTCCACATACATGCATTAATACAGAATATTTGTTTTGCTCTTTCTGACTTACTTCATTCTGTATGACAGTCTCTAGATCCACCGACTTCTCTACAAATAACCCAGTTTCATTCCTTTTCATGGCTGAGTCATATCCCATTTTATGTATGTACCACATCTTTATCCATTCGTCTGTCTGTGGGCATTTAGGTTGCTTCCATTACCTGGCTATTGTAAATAGTGCTGCAATGAACATTGTGGTGAATGTGTGTTTTTGATTTATGGTTGTCTCTGGGTATATGCCCAGAAGTGGGATTGCTGGATCCTGTGGTAATTCTATTCCTAGTTTCTTTAAGGAAACTCCATACTGTTCTCCATAGTGACTGTATCAATTTACCTTCCCACTAATAGTGGAAGAGGGTTCCTTTTGTCCACACCCTCCCCAGAATTTGTTGTTTGTAGATTTTCTGATGCTGCCGATTCTAACAGGTGTGAGGTGATACCTCATTGTCATTTTGATTTGCATTTCTCTAATAATTAGTGGTGTTGAGCAGCTTTTCATGTGCATCTTGGCCGTCTCTGTGACTTCTTTGAAGAAACGTCTATTTAGATCTTCTGCCCATTTTTGTATTGGGTTGTTTGTTTTATTAATATTAAGCTGCGTGAGCTGTTTATATATATTGGAGATTAAACCCTTGTCCATTGATTCGTTTGCGAACGTTTTCGCCCATTCTGAGGGTTGCCTTTTTCCATTCCCGTTTTTTTTTAACCAAAAAAGAAAGAAAGCAAAAGAAGCAGAACACTAATGTGCGTGAAATATGCCTCTTGAAACTGTCGTTTTGAAATATGGACGTCTTTTGAACTTTTTGGTCGATATATGACCCCAGGATTTGTTTTCAGGGCAGGTGTCATTTACAGGCCTGCAATGATTTGGAATATCCACTGACCAGTAGCGCTGGGATTAAAGCTGCTGTTGTGCGAAATGGCCACAAGGTGGCAGCAGTTCTCCCTTAGCAAATCTGGTTACCAGGGCAACAGAGCCTCAATGGAAGCCTGTTCTAGATTGGAATTTAGAATGGAATGTGCCAGGAGAAAGCCCCTCAAGTTTGTCTCACTACTTCTTGTTCGTGTTTTTAATTTAATTTTTAATTTTTTATTACAGCAAGTTTGATTACAACGTTTGCTTGTTGTAGGTGTGCAAGATGTGGTTCTTTTACACATATACATATGTCTGTTCTTCCTGGGACCCTTTTCCCATGTACGTTATGACAGAATGTTGAGTAGTCTTCTCTTGGCATTCCGTAGGTCTTTGGTGATTATATATTTCACCTGTGTTTGTATATGTCTCTTAACCCCAATATCGTAATGAATCCAATCCTCACACCTTTCCATTGGTGAACCATAAGTTTGTTTAATGAATCTGTGATTGCCCTTCTCCGTGGAAATATCTGCCCTGGTATCCGTTTTTAGGTAACACCTATAAGTGATATCCTACGATATGTGTCTTTCACTTTCTGACTTACTACAAGTCCCGTGCTTACCTGTAGACTCATCTACGGGGCTGCAAATGGCATTGTGCCCTTTTTTTCCTTGGCTAATATTCTGTCTTAGCGAGGTCCATTTTCTGCAATGTGATTCCCTGAGGGCTGAGGATTAGCTGACCTGGGCAGCCTGACCCTGCCGGCAAGCCCTCCCCAGGTGTGCCTGGGTTGAGTTCAATAGAAACAGCACTCCAGGCAGCAATAGCCCCTGCAGCTGTGCCTGACTCCATATTCTCTGCCCCGTCAGCAGTCTCGGGGCTGTGCTGGTGGGAGGGTGTGAGGGTCCACGGCTTTGTTGGTGGCCCGGTGTGAGTGGGGCTCTGCTGGAATTTCTGCAGGAGTTGCCAGGTTGCCACCTGTAAAGAAGAGGATGTGTCACCCATAATTTCCACTGGAATTTCTCTCCGGGCTGAGGTGAGGGAGGAAAAAAAAGAGTGGGGGCCGGGACAGGAGTGGTATCTCAGGCAGGGAAATGGAAAGCTTCCAGAAGAGCGCCCGGGGCCAGGACCATCCTGGCTGGCCTGCAGGCACCAAGTTGGCCTGCGTGCTGTCGCTGGTGTGGCTCCACGGCCCTTCCTCTAGGCTTTCAAGCCCTTGTACATATTCAGGTGTTTTACCTGGGAAGGGTGGGAACACTTCAGCAGCAGCTGGCCTGGGGCTCAGCTCACGTTTACTCACAGAGGCCTCGGCACTGTCCCCCAGCTTTGCAATCAGGACGCTCCTTGCGTGGGGGGGCCGGGCTGCTGGCTGTATGGGAGATGATTCCCCACCTCTGACCAATCTCAGAATTGTTTACCGCTGGAACAAGTGCCCTGATAGGGTTTTCCTCTGTATAACTGCTGGGTACAGGATTTTTTTTTTCTTTTTTGGTTCAAGTTAGAAGTTATTCATCTTTTATGTATTTATTGATATAAGCATGGAAATAATTCATTCATAGAAATACATCTGTGTGAAGGGAAGAACTTTTTTTCTGTTTTATTTTTAAATTTCATTTCTAAAAATTTTGCAGTTTAATCATATTTATTTTTCTATACAGCAGGTTATTATTAGTTATCTATTTTATTCATATACATATATACAGGTCAATACCTATCTCCCAACTCATCTGACCACCAACACCCCATGGCTTCCCCCACTTGGTGTCCATACGTTTGTTCTCTACCTCTGTTTCTCTATTTCTGCCCTGCAAACCTGTTCATCTGTACCATATATCTAGGTTCCACATACATGCATTAATACAGAATATTTGTTTTGCTCTTTCTGACTTACTTCATTCTGTATGACAGTCTCTAGATCCACCGACTTCTCTACAAATAACCCAGTTTCATTCCTTTTCATGGCTGAGTCATATCCCATTTTATGTATGTACCACATCTTTATCCATTCGTCTGTCTGTGGGCATTTAGGTTGCTTCCATTACCTGGCTATTGTAAATAGTGCTGCAATGAACATTGTGGTGAATGTGTGTTTTTGATTTATGGTTGTCTCTGGGTATATGCCCAGAAGTGGGATTGCTGGATCCTATGGTAATTCTATTCCTAGTTTCTTTAAGGAAACTCCATACTGTTCTCCATAGTGACTGTATCAATTTACCTTCCCACTAATAGTGGAAGAGTGTTCCTTTTGTCCACACCCTCCCCAGAATTTGTTGTTTGTAGATTTTCTGATGCTGCCGATTCTAACAGGTGTGAGGTGATACCTCATTGTCATTTTGATTTGCATTTCTCTAATAATTAGTGGTGTTGAGCATCTTTTCATGTGCGTCTTGGCCGTCTCTGTGACTTCTTTGAAGAAACGTCTATTTAGATCTTCTGCCCATTTTTGTATTGGGTTGTTTGTTTTATTAATATTAAGCTGCGTGAGCTGTTTATATATATTGGAGATTAAACCCTTGTCCATTGATTCGTTTGCGAACGTTTTCGCCCATTCTGAGGGTTGCCTTTTTCCATTCCCGTTTTTTTTAACCAAAAAAGAAAGAAAGCAAAAGAAGCAGAACACTAATGTGCGTGAAATATGCCTCTTGAAACTGTCGTTTTGAAATATGGACGTCTTTTGAACTTTTTGGTCGATATATGACCCCAGGATTTGTTTTCAGGGCAGGTGTCATTTACAGGCCTGCAATGATTTGGAATATCCACTGACCATTAGCGCTGGGATTAAAGCTGCTGTTGTGTGAAATGGCCACAAGGTGGCAGCAGTTCTCCCTTAGCAAATCTGGTTACTAGGGCAACAGAGCCTCAATGGAAGCCTGTTCTAGATTGGAATTTAGAATGGAATGTGCCAGGAGAAAGCCCCTCAAGTTTGTCTCACTACTTCTTGTTCGTGTTTTTAATTTAATTTTTAATTTTTTATTACAGCAAGTTTGATTACAACGTTTGCTTGTTGTAGGTGTGCAAGATGTGGTTCTGTTACACATATACATATGTCTGTTCTTCCTGGGACCCTTTTCCCATGTACATTATGACAGAATGTTGAGTAGTCTTCTCTTGGCATTCCGTAGGTCTTTGGTGATTATATATTTCACCTGTGTTTGTATATGTCTCTTAACCCCAATATCGTAATGAATCCAATCCTCACACCTTTCCATTGGTGAACCATAAGTGTGTTTAATGAATCTGTGATTGCCCTTCTCCGTGGAAATATCTGCCCTGGTATCCGTTTTTAGGTAACACCTATAAGTGATATCCTACGATATGTGTCTTTCACTTTCTGACTTACTACAAGTCCCGTGCTTACCTGTAGACTCATCTACGGGGCTGCAAATGGCATTGTGCCCTTTTTTTCCTTGGCTAATATTCTGTCTTAGCGAGGTCCATTTTCTGCAATGTGATTCCCTGAGGGCTGAGGATTAGCTGACCTGGGCAGCCTGACCCTGCCGGCAAGCCCTCCCCAGGTGTGCGTGGGTTGAGGTCGATAGAAACAGCACTCCAGGCAGCAATAGCCCCTGCAGCTGTGCCTGATTCCATATTCTCTGCCCCGTCAGCAGTCTCGGGGCTGTGCTGGTGGGAGGGTGTGAGGGTCCACGGCTTTGTTGGTGGCCCGGTGTGAGTGGGGCTCTGCTGGACTTTCTGCAGGAGTTGCCAGGCTGCCACCTGTAAAGAAGAGGATGTGTCACCCATAACTTCCACTGGAATTTCTCTCCGGGCTGAGGTGAGGAAGGAAAAAAAGGAATGATGGCCGGGACAGGAGGGGTATATCAGGCAGGGAAATGGAAAGCTTCTAGAAGAGTGCCCGGGGCCAGGACCATCCTGGATGGCCTGCAGGCACCAAGTTGGCCTGCATGCTGTCGCTGGTGTGGCTCCACGGCCCTTCCTCCAGGCTTTCAAGCCCTTGTACATATTCAGGTGTTTTACCTGGGAAGGGTGGGAACAGTTCAGCAGCAGCTGGCCTGGGGCTCAGCTCACGTTTACTCACAGAGGCCTCGGCACGGTCCCCCAGCTTTGCAATGAGGATGCTCCTTGCGTGGGGGGGCCGGGCTGCTGGCTGTATGGGAGATGATTCCCCACCTCTGACCAATGTCAGAATTGTTTACCGCTGGAGCAAGTGCCCTGATAGGGTTTTCCTCTGTATAACTGCTGGGTTCAGGTTTTTTTTTCTTTTTTGGTTCAAGTTAGAATTTATTCATCTTTTATGTATTTATTGATATAAGCATGGAAATAATTCATTCATAGAAATACATCTGTGTGAAGGGAAGAACTTTTTTCTGTTTTATTTTTAAATTTCATTTCTAAAAATTTTGCAGTTTAATTATATTTATTTTTCTATACAGCAGGTTTTTATTAGTTATCTATTTTATTCATATACATATATACAGGTCAATACCTATCTCCCAACTCATCTGACCACCATCACCCCATGGCTTCCCCCACTTGGTGTCCATACGTTTGTTCTCTACCTCTGTTTCTCTATTTCTGCCCTGCAAACCTGTTCATCTGTACCATATATCTAGGTTCCACATACATGCATTAATACAGAATATTTGTTTTGCTCTTTCTGACTTACTTCATTCTGTATGACAGTCTCTAGATCCACCGACTTCTCTACAAATAACCCAGTTTCATTCCTTTTCATGGCTGAGTCATATCCCATTTTATGTATGTACCACATCTTTATCCATTCATCTGTCTGTGGGCATTTAGGTTGCTTCCATTACCTGGCTATTGTAAATAGTGCTGCAATGAACATTGTGGTGAATGTGTGTTTTTGATTTATGGTTGTCTCTGTGTATATGCCCAGAAGTGGGATTGCTGGATCCTATGGTAATTCTATTTCTAGTTTCTTTAAGGAAACTCCATACTGTTCTCCATAGTGACTGTATCAATTTACCTTCCCACCAATAGTGGAAGAGGGTTCCTTTTGTCCACACCCTCCCCAGAATTTGTTGTTTGTAGATTTTCTGATGATGCCGATTCTAACAGGTGTGAGGTGATACCTCATTGTCGTTTTGATTTGCATTTCTCTAATAATTAGTGGTGTTGAGCAGCTTTTCATGTGCGTCTTGGCCGTCTCTGTGACTTCTTTGAAGAAACGTCTATTTAGATCTTCTGCCCATTTTTGTATTGGGTTGTTTGTTTTATTAATATTAAGCTGCGTGAGCTGTTTATATATATTGGAGATTAAACCCTTGTCCATTGATTCGTTTGCGAACGTTTTCGCCCATTCTGAGGGTTGCCTTTTTCCATTCCCGTTTTTTTTTAACCAAAAAAGAAAGAAAGCAAAAGAAGCAGAACACTAATGTGCGTGAAATATGCCTCTTGAAACTGTCGTTTTGAAATATGGACGTCTTTTGAACTTTTTGGTCGATATATGACCCCAGGATTTGTTTTCAGGGCAGGTGTCATTTACAGGCCTGCAATGATTTGGAATATCCACTGACCAGTAGCGCTGGGATTAAAGCTGCTGTTGTGCGAAATGGCCACAAGGTGGCAGCAGTTCTCCCTTAGCAAATCTGGTTACCAGGGCAACAGAGCCTCAATGGAAGCCTGTTCTAGATTGGAATTTAGAATGGAATGTGCCAGGAGAAAGCCCCTCAAGTTTGTCTCACTACTTCTTGTTCGTGTTTTTAATTTAATTTTTAATTTTTTATTACAGCAAGTTTGATTACAACGTTTGCTTGTTGTAGGTGTGCAAGATGTGGTTCTTTTACACATATACATATGTCTGTTCTTCCTGGGACCCTTTTCCCATGTACGTTATGACAGAATGTTGAGTAGTATTCTCTTGGCATTCAGTAGGTCTTTGGTGATTATATATTTCACCTGTGTTTGTATATGTCTCTTAACCCCAATATCGTAATGAATCCAATCCTCACACCTTTCCATTGGTGAACCATAAGTTTGTTTAATGAATCTGTGATTGCCCTTCTCCGTGGAAATATCTGCCCTGGTATCCGTTTTTAGGTAACACCTGTAAGTGATATCCTACGATATGTGTCTTTCACTTTCTGACTTACTACAAGTCACGTGATTACCTGTAGACTCATCTACGGGGCTGCAAATGGCATTGTGTCCGTTTTTTCCTTGGCTAATATTCTGTCTTAGCGAGGTCCAGTTTCTGCAATGTGATTCCCTGAGGGCTGAGGATTAGCTGACCTGGGCAGCCTGACCCTGCCGGCAAGCCCTCCCCAGGTGTGGCTGGGTTGAGGTCAATAGAAACAGCACTCCAGGCAGCAATAGCCCCTGCAGCTGTGCCTGACTCCATATTCTCTGCCCCGTCAGCAGTCTCGGGGCTGTGCTGGTGGGAGGGTGTGAGGGTCCACGGCTTTGTTGGTGGCCCGGTGTGAGTGGGGCTCTGCTGGAATTTCTGCAGGAGTTGCCAGGTTGCCACCTGTAAAGAAGAGGATGTGTCACCCATAATTTCCACTGGAATTTCTCTCCGGGCTGAGGTGAGGGAGGAAAAAAAAGAGTGGGGGCCGGGACAGGAGTGGTATCTCAGGCAGGGAAATGGAAAGCTTCCAGAAGAGCGCCCGGGGCCAGGACCATCCTGGCTGGCCTGCAGGCACCAAGTTGGCCTGCGTGCTGTCGCTGGTGTGGCTCCACGGCCCTTCCTCTAGGCTTTCAAGCCCTTGTACATATTCAGGTGTTTTACCTGGGAAGGGTGGGAACAGTTCAGCAGCAGCTGGCCTGGGGCTCAGCTCACGTTTACTCACAGAGGCCTCGGCACTGTCCCCCAGCTTTGCAATCAGGACGCTCCTTGCGTGGGGGGGCCGGGCTGCTGGCTGTATGGGAGATGATTCCCCACCTCTGACCAATCTCAGAATTGTTTACCGCTGGAACAAGTGCCCTGATAGGGTTTTCCTCTGTATAACTGCTGGGTACAGGATTTTTTTTTTCTTTTTTGGTTCAAGTTAGAAGTTATTCATCTTTTATGTATTTATTGATATAAGCATGGAAATAATTCATTCATAGAAATACATCTGTGTGAAGGGAAGAACTTTTTTCTGTTTTATTTTTAAATTTCATTTCTAAAAATTTTGCTGTTTAATCATATTTATTTTTCTATACAGCAGGTTATTATTAGTTATCTATTTTATTCATATACATATATACAGGTCAATACCTATCTCCCAACTCATCTGACCACCAACACCCCATGGCTTCCCCCACTTGGTGTCCATACGTTTGTTCTCTACCTCTGTTTCTCTATTTCTGCCCTGCAAACCTGTTCATCTGTACCATATATCTAGGTTCCACATACATGCATTAATACAGAATATTTGTTTTGCTCTTTCTGACTTACTTCATTCTGTATGACAGTCTCTAGATCCACCGACTTCTCTACAAATAACCCAGTTTCATTCCTTTTCATGGCTGAGTCATATCCCATTTTATGTATGTACCACATCTTTATCCATTCGTCTGTCTGTGGGTATTTAGGTTGCTTCCATTACCTGGCTATTGTAAATAGTGCTGCAATGAACATTGTGGTGAATGTGTGTTTTTGATTTATGGTTGTCTCTGGGTATATGCCCAGAAGTGGGATTGCTGGATCCTATGGTAATTCTATTCCTAGTTTCTTTAAGGAAACTCCATACTGTTCTCCATAGTGACTGTATCAATTTACCTTCCCACTAATAGTGGAAGAGGGTTCCTTTTGTCCACACCCTCCCCAGAATTTGTTGTTTGTAGATTTTCTGATGCTGCCGATTCTAACAGGTGTGAGGTGATACCTCATTGTCATTTTGATTTGCATTTCTCTAATAATTAGTGGTGTTGAGCATCTTTTCATGTGCGTCTTGGCCGTCTCTGTGACTTCTTTGAAGAAACGTCTATTTAGATCTTCTGCCCATTTTTGTATTGGGTTGTTTGTTTTATTAATATTAAGCTGCGTGAGCTGTTTATATATATTGGAGATTAAACCCTTGTTCATTGATTCGTTTGCGAACGTTTTCGCCCATTCTGAGGGTTGCCTTTTTCCATTCCCGTTTTTTTTTAACCAAAAAAGAAAGAAAGCAAAAGAAGCAGAACACTAATGTGCGTGAAATATGCCTCTTGAAACTGTCGTTTTGAAATATGGACGTCTTTTGAACTTTTTGGTCGATATATGACCCCAGGATTTGTTTTCAGGGCAGGTGTCATTTACAGGCCTGCAATGATTTGGAATATCCACTGACCAGTAGCGCTGGGATTAAAGCTGCTGTTGTGCGAAATGGCCACAAGGTGGCAGCAGTTCTCCCTTAGCAAATCTGGTTACTAGGGCAACAGAGCCTCAATGGAAGCCTGTTCTAGATTGGAATTTAGAATGGAATGTGCCAGGAGAAAGCCCCTCAAGTTTGTCTCACTACTTCTTGTTCGTGTTTTTAATTTAATTTTTAATTTTTTATTACAGCAAGTTTGATTACAACGTTTGCTTGTTGTAGGTGTGCAAGATGTGGTTCTGTTACACATATACATATGTCTGTTCTTCCTGGGACCCTTTTCCCATGTACATTATGACAGAATGTTGAGTAGTCTTCTCTTGGCATTCCGTAGGTCTTTGGTGATTATATATTTCACCTGTGTTTGTATATGTCTCTTAACCCCAATATCGTAATGAATCCAA
This sequence comes from Mesoplodon densirostris, assembly GCF_025265405.1. Lineage (NCBI taxonomy): Eukaryota > Metazoa > Chordata > Mammalia > Artiodactyla > Ziphiidae > Mesoplodon > Mesoplodon densirostris. The sequence goes on from NC_082666.1 coordinate 102,465,730, forward strand.
TCCTCACACCTTTCCATTGGTGAACCATAAGTGTGTTTAATGAATCTGTGATTGCCCTTCTCCGTGGAAATATCTGCCCTGGTATCCGTTTTTAGGTAACACCTATAAGTGATATCCTACGATATGTGTCTTTCACTTTCTGACTTACTACAAGTCCCGTGCTTACCTGTAGACTCATCTACGGGGCTGCAAATGGCATTGTGCCCTTTTTTTCCTTGGCTAATATTCTGTCTTAGCGAGGTCCATTTTCTGCAATGTGATTCCCTGAGGGCTGAGGATTAGCTGACCTGGGCAGCCTGACCCTGCCGGCAAGCCCTCCCCAGGTGTGCGTGGGTTGAGGTCGATAGAAACAGCACTCCAGGCAGCAATAGCCCCTGCAGCTGTGCCTGATTCCATATTCTCTGCCCCGTCAGCAGTCTCGGGGCTGTGCTGGTGGGAGGGTGTGAGGGTCCACGGCTTTGTTGGTGGCCCGGTGTGAGTGGGGCTCTGCTGGACTTTCTGCAGGAGTTGCCAGGCTGCCACCTGTAAAGAAGAGGATGTGTCACCCATAACTTCCACTGGAATTTCTCTCCGGGCTGAGGTGAGGAAGGAAAAAAAGGAATGATGGCCGGGACAGGAGGGGTATATCAGGCAGGGAAATGGAAAGCTTCTAGAAGAGTGCCCGGGGCCAGGACCATCCTGGATGGCCTGCAGGCACCAAGTTGGCCTGCATGCTGTCGCTGGTGTGGCTCCACGGCCCTTCCTCCAGGCTTTCAAGCCCTTGTACATATTCAGGTGTTTTACCTGGGAAGGGTGGGAACAGTTCAGCAGCAGCTGGCCTGGGGCTCAGCTCACGTTTACTCACAGAGGCCTCGGCACGGTCCCCCAGCTTTGCAATGAGGATGCTCCTTGCGTGGGGGGGCCGGGCTGCTGGCTGTATGGGAGATGATTCCCCACCTCTGACCAATGTCAGAATTGTTTACCGCTGGAGCAAGTGCCCTGATAGGGTTTTCCTCTGTATAACTGCTGGGTTCAGGTTTTTTTTTCTTTTTTGGTTCAAGTTAGAATTTATTCATCTTTTATGTATTTATTGATATAAGCATGGAAATAATTCATTCATAGAAATACATCTGTGTGAAGGGAAGAACTTTTTTCTGTTTTATTTTTAAATTTCATTTCTAAAAATTTTGCAGTTTAATTATATTTATTTTTCTATACAGCAGGTTATTATTAGTTATCTATTTTATTCATATACATATATACAGGTCAATACCTATCTCCCAACTCATCTGACCACCATCACCCCATGGCTTCCCCCACTTGGTGTCCATACGTTTGTTCTCTACCTCTGTTTCTCTATTTCTGCCCTGCAAACCTGTTCATCTGTACCATATATCTAGGTTCCACATACATGCATTAATACAGAATATTTGTTTTGCTCTTTCTGACTTACTTCATTCTGTATGACAGTCTCTAGATCCACCGACTTCTCTACAAATAACCCAGTTTCATTCCTTTTCATGGCTGAGTCATATCCCATTTTATGTATGTACCACATCTTTATCCATTCATCTGTCTGTGGGCATTTAGGTTGCTTCCATTACCTGGCTATTGTAAATAGTGCTGCAATGAACATTGTGGTGAATGTGTGTTTTTGATTTATGGTTGTCTCTGTGTATATGCCCAGAAGTGGGATTGCTGGATCCTATGGTAATTCTATTTCTAGTTTCTTTAAGGAAACTCCATACTGTTCTCCATAGTGACTGTATCAATTTACCTTCCCACCAATAGTGGAAGAGGGTTCCTTTTGTCCACACCCTCCCCAGAATTTGTTGTTTGTAGATTTTCTGATGATGCTGATTCTAACAGGTGTGAGGTGATACCTCATTGTCGTTTTGATTTGCATTTCTCTAATAATTAGTGGTGTTGAGCATCTTTTCATGTGCGTCTTGGCCGTCTCTGTGACTTCTTTGAAGAAACGTCTATTTAGATCTTCTGCCCATTTTTGTATTGGGTTGTTTGTTTTATTAATATTAAGCTGCGTGAGCTGTTTATATATATTGGAGATTAAACCCTTGTCCATTGATTCGTTTGCGAACGTTTTCGCCCATTCTGAGGGTTGCCTTTTTCCATTCCCGTTTTTTTTTAACCAAAAAAGAAAGAAAGCAAAAGAAGCAGAACACTAATGTGCGTGAAATATGCCTCTTGAAACTGTCGTTTTGAAATATGGAAGTCTTTTGAACTTTTTGGTCGATATATGACCCCAGGATTTGTTTTCAGGGCAGGTGTCATTTACAGGCCTGCAATGATTTGGAATATCCACTGACCAGTAGCGCTGGGATTAAAGCTGCTGTTGTGCGAAATGGCCACAAGGTGGCAGCAGTTCTCCCTTAGCAAATCTGGTTACCAGGGCAACAGAGCCTCAATGGAAGCCTGTTCTAGATTGGAATTTAGAATGGAATGTGCCAGGAGAAAGCCCCTCAAGTTTGTCTCACTACTTCTTGTTCGTGTTTTTAATTTAATTTTTAATTTTTTATTACAGCAAGTTTGATTACAACGTTTGCTTGTTGTAGGTGTGCAAGATGTGGTTCTTTTACACATATACATATGTCTGTTCTTCCTGGGACCCTTTTCCCATGTACGTTATGACAGAATGTTGAGTAGTATTCTCTTGGCATTCAGTAGGTCTTTGGTGATTATATATTTCACCTGTGTTTGTATATGTCTCTTAACCCCAATATCGTAATGAATCCAATCCTCACACCTTTCCATTGGTGAACCATAAGTTTGTTTAATGAATCTGTGATTGCCCTTCTCCGTGGAAATATCTGCCCTGGTATCCGTTTTTAGGTAACACCTGTAAGTGATATCCTACGATATGTGTCTTTCACTTTCTGACTTACTACAAGTCCCGTGCTTACCTGTAGACTCATCTACGGGGCTGCAAATGGCATTGTGTCCGTTTTTTCCTTGGCTAATATTCTGTCTTAGCGAGGTCCATTTTCTGCAATGTGATTCCCTGAGGGCTGAGGATTAGCTGACCTGGGCAGCCTGACCCTGCCGGCAAGCCCTCCCCAGGTGTGCCTGGGTTGAGGTCAATAGAAACAGCACTCCAGGCAGCAATAGCCCCTGCAGCTGTGCCTGACTCCATATTCTCTTCCCCGTCAGCAGTCTCGGGGCTGTGCTGGTGGGAGGGTGTGAGGGTCCACGGCTTTGTTGGTGGCCCGGTGTGAGTGGGGCTCTGCTGGAATTTCTGCAGGAGTTGCCAGGTTGCCACCTGTAAAGAAGAGGATGTGTCACCCATAATTTCCACTGGAATTTCTCTCCGGGCTGAGGTGAGGGAGGAAAAAAAAGAGTGGGGGCCGGGACAGGAGTGGTATCTCAGGCAGGGAAATGGAAAGCTTCCAGAAGAGCGCCGGGGCCAGGACCATCCTGGCTGGCCTGCAGGCACCAAGTTGGCCTGCGTGCTGTCGCTGGTGTGGCTCCACGGCCCTTCCTCTAGGCTTTCAAGCCCTTGTACATATTCAGGTGTTTTACCTGGGAAGGGTGGGAACAGTTCAGCAGCAGCTGGCCTGGGGCTCAGCTCACGTTTACTCACAGAGGCCTCGGCACTGTCCCCCAGCTTTGCAATCAGGACGCTCCTTGCGTGGGGGGGCCGGGCTGCTGGCTGTATGGGAGATGATTCCCCACCTCTGACCAATCTCAGAATTGTTTACCGCTGGAACAAGTGCCCTGATAGGGTTTTCCTCTGTATAACTGCTGGGTACAGGATTTTTTTTTCTTTTTTGGTTCAAGTTAGAAGTTATTCATCTTTTATGTATTTATTGATATAAGCATGGAAATAATTCATTCATAGAAATACATCTGTGTGAAGGGAAGAACTTTTTTTCTGTTTTATTTTTAAATTTCATATCTAAAAATTTTGCAGTTTAATCATATTTATTTTTCTATACAGCAGGTTATTATTAGTTATCTATTTTATTCATATACATATATACAGGTCAATACCTATCTCCCAACTCATCTGACCACCAACACCCCATGGCTTCCCCCACTTGGTGTCCATACGTTTGTTCTCTACCTCTGTTTCTCTATTTCTGCCCTGCAAACCTGTTCATCTGTACCATATATCTAGGTTCCACATACATGCATTAATACAGAATATTTGTTTTGCTCTTTCTGACTTACTTCATTCTGTATGACAGTCTCTAGATCCACCGACTTCTCTACAAATAACCCAGTTTCATTCCTTTTCATGGCTGAGTCATATCCCATTTTATGTATGTACCACATCTTTATCCATTCGTCTGTCTGTGGGCATTTAGGTTGCTTCCATTACCTGGCTATTGTAAATAGTGCTGCAATGAACATTGTGGTGAATGTGTGTTTTTGATTTATGGTTGTCTCTGGGTATATGCCCAGAAGTGGGATTGCTGGATCCTATGGTAATTCTATTCCTAGTTTCTTTAAGGAAACTCCATACTGTTCTCCATAGTGACTGTATCAATTTACCTTCCCACTAATAGTGGAAGAGGGTTCCTTTTGTCCACACCCTCCCCAGAATTTGTTGTTTGTAGATTTTCTGATGCTGCCGATTCTAACAGGTGTGAGGTGATACCTCATTGTCATTTTGATTTGCATTTCTCTAATAATTAGTGGTGTTGAGCAGCTTTTCATGTGCGTCTTGGCCGTCTCTGTGACTTCGTTGAAGAAACGTCTATTTAGATCTTCTGCCCATTTTTGTATTGGGTTGTTTGTTTTATTAATATTAAGCTGCGTGAGCTGTTTATATATATTGGAGATTAAACCCTTGTCCATTGATTCGTTTGCGAACGTTTTCGCCCATTCTGAGGGTTGCCTTTTTCCATTCCCGTTTTTTTTAACCAAAAAAGAAAGAAAGCAAAAGAAGCAGAACACTAATGTGCGTGAAATATGCCTCTTGAAACTGTCGTTTTGAAATATGGACGTCTTTTGAACTTTTTGGTCGATATATGACCCCAGGATTTGTTTTCAGGGCAGGTGTCATTTACAGGCCTGCAATGATTTGGAATATCCACTGACCAGTAGCGCTGGAATTAAAGCTGCTGTTGTGCGAAATGGCCACAAGGTGGCAGCAGTTCTCCCTTAGCAAATCTGGTTATCAGGGCAACAGAGCCTCAATGGAAGCCTGTTCTAGATTGGAATTTAGAATGGAATGTGCCAGGAGAAAGCCCCTCAAGTTTGTCTCACTACTTCTTGTTCGTGTTTTTAATTTAATTTTTAATTTTTTATTACAGCAAGTTTGATTACAACGTTTGCTTGTTGTAGGTGTGCAAGATGTGGTTCTTTTACACATATACATATGTCTGTTCTTCCTGGGACCCTTTTCCCATGTACGTTATGACAGAATGTTGAGTAGTCTTCTCTTGGCATTCCGTAGGTCTTTGGTGATTATATATTTCACCTGTGTTTGTATATGTCTCTTAACCCCAATATCGTAATGAATCCAATCCTCACACCTTTCCATTGGTGAACCATAAGTTTGTTTAATGAATCTGTGATTGCCCTTCTCCGTGGAAATATCTGCCCTGGTATCCGTTTTTAGGTAACACCTATAAGTGTTATCCTACGATATGTGTCTTTCACTTTCTGACTTACTACAAGTCCCGTGCTTACCTGTAGACTCATCTACGGGGCTGCAAATGGCATTGTGCCCTTTTTTTCCTTGGCTAATATTCTGTCTTAGCGAGGTCCATTTTCTGCAATGTGATTCCCTGAGGGCTGAGGATTAGCTGACCTGGGCAGCCTGACCCTGCCGGCAAGCCCTCCCCAGGTGTGCGTGGGTTGAGGTCGATAGAAACAGCACTCCAGGCAGCAATAGCCCCTGCAGCTGTGCCTGATTCCATATTCTCTGCCCCGTCAGCAGTCTCGGGGCTGTGCTGGTGGGAGGGTGTGAGGGTCCACGGCTTTGTTGGTGGCCCGGTGTGAGTGGGGCTCTGCTGGACTTTCTGCAGGAGTTGCCAGGCTGCCACCTGTAAAGAAGAGGATGTGTCACCCATAACTTCCACTGGAATTTCTCTCCGGGCTGAGGTGAGGAAGGAAAAAAAGGAATGATGGCCGGGACAGGAGGGGTATATCAGGCAGGGAAATGGAAAGCTTCTAGAAGAGTGCCCGGGGCCAGGACCATCCTGGATGGCCTGCAGGCACCAAGTTGGCCTGCATGCTGTCGCTGGTGTGGCTCCACGGCCCTTCCTCTAGGCTTTCAAGCCCTTGTACATATTCAGGTGTTTTACCTGGGAAGGGTGGGAACAGTTCAGCAGCAGCTGGCCTGGGGCTCAGCTCACGTTTACTCACAGAGGCCTCGGCACGGTCCCCCAGCTTTGCAATGAGGATGCTCCTTGCGTGGGGGGGCCGGGCTGCTGGCTGTATGGGAGATGATTCCCCACCTCTGACCAATGTCAGAATTGTTTACCGCTGGAGCAAGTGCCCTGATAGGGTTTTCCTCTGTATAACTGCTGGGTTCAGGTTTTTTTTTCTTTTTTGGTTCAAGTTAGAATTTATTCATCTTTTATGTATTTATTGATATAAGCATGGAAATAATTCATTCATAGAAATACATCTGTGTGAAGGGAAGAACTATTTTCTGTTTTATTTTTAAATTTCATTTCTAAAAATTTTGCAGTTTAATTATATTTATTTTTCTATACAGCAGGTTATTATTAGTTATCTATTTTATTCATATACATATATACAGGTCAATACCTATCTCCCAACTCATCTGACCACCATCACCCCATGGCTTCCCACACTTGGTGTCCATACGTTTGTTCTCTACCTCTGTTTCTCTATTTCTGCCCTGCAAACCTGTTCATCTGTACCATATATCTAGGTTCCACATACATGCATTAATACAGAATATTTGTTTTGCTCTTTCTGACTTACTTCATTCTGTATGACAGTCTCTAGATCCACCGACTTCTCTACAAATAACCCAGTTTCATTCCTTTTCATGGCTGAGTCATATCCCATTTTATGTATGTACCACATCTTTATCCATTCATCTGTCTGTGGGCATTTAGGTTGCTTCCATTACCTGGCTATTGTAAATAGTGCTGCAATGAACATTGTGGTGAATGTGTGTTTTTGATTTATGGTTGTCTCTGTGTATATGCCCAGAAGTGGGATTGCTGGATCCTATGGTAATTCTATTTCTAGTTTCTTTAAGGAAACTCCATACTGTTCTCCATAGTGACTGTATCAATTTACCTTCCCACCAATAGTGGAAGAGGGTTCCTTTTGTCCACACCCTCCCCAGAATTTGTTGTTTGTAGATTTTCTGATGATGCTGATTCTAACAGGTGTGAGGTGATACCTCATTGTCGTTTTGATTTGCATTTCTCTAATAATTAGTGGTGTTGAGCATCTTTTCATGTGCGTCTTGGCCGTCTCTGTGACTTCTTTGAAGAAACGTCTATTTAGATCTTCTGCCCATTTTTGTATTGGGTTGTTTGTTTTATTAATATTAAGCTGCGTGAGCTGTTTATATATATTGGAGATTAAACCCTTGTCCATTGATTCGTTTGCGAACGTTTTCGCCCATTCTGAGGGTTGCCTTTTTCCATTCCCGTTTTTTTTTAACCAAAAAAGAAAGAAAGCAAAAGAAGCAGAACACTAATGTGCGTGAAATATGCCTCTTGAAACTGTCGTTTTGAAATATGGACGTCTTTTGAAATTTTTGGTCGATATATGACCCCAGGATTTGTTTTCAGGGCAGGTGTCATTTACAGGCCTGCAATGATTTGGAATATCCACTGACCAGTAGCGCTGGGATTAAAGCTGCTGTTGTGCGAAATGGCCACAAGGTGGCAGCAGTTCTCCCTTAGCAAATCTGGTTACCAGGGCAACAGAGCCTCAATGGAAGCCTGTTCTAGATTGGAATTTAGAATGGAATGTGCCAGGAGAAAGCCCCTCAAGTTTGTCTCACTACTTCTTGTTCGTGTTTTTAATTTAATTTTTAATTTTTTATTACAGCAAGTTTGATTACAACGTTTGCTTGTTGTAGGTGTGCAAGATGTGGTTCTTTTACACATATACATATGTCTGTTCTTCCTGGGACCCTTTTCCCATGTACGTTATGACAGAATGTTGAGTAGTCTTCTCTTGGCATTCCGTAGGTCTTTGGTGATTATATATTTCACCTGTGTTTGTATATGTCTCTTAACCCCAATATCGTAATGAATCCAATCCTCACACCTTTCCATTGGTGAACCATAAGTTTGTTTAATGAATCTGTGATTGCCCTTCTCCGTGGAAATATCTGCCCTGGTATCCGTTTTTAGGTAACACCTATAAGTGATATCCTACGATATGTGTCTTTCACTTTCTGACTTACTACAAGTCCCGTGCTTACCTGTAGACTCATCTACGGGGCTGCAAATGGCATTGTGCCCTTTTTTTCCTTGGCTAATATTCTGTCTTAGCGAGGTCCATTTTCTGCAATGTGATTCCCTGAGGGCTGAGGATTAGCTGACCTGGGCAGCCTGACCCTGCCGGCAAGCCCTCCCCAGGTGTGCGTGGGTTGAGGTCGATAGAAACAGCACTCCAGGCAGCAATAGCCCCTGCAGCTGTGCCTGATTCCATATTCTCTGCCCCGTCAGCAGTCTCGGGGCTGTGCTGGTGGGAGGGTGTGAGGGTCCACGGCTTTGTTGGTGGCCCGGTGTGAGTGGGGCTCTGCTGGACTTTCTGCAGGAGTTGCCAGGCTGCCACCTGTAAAGAAGAGGATGTGTCACCCATAACTTCCACTGGAATTTCTCTCCGGGCTGAGGTGAGGAAGGAAAAAAAGGAATGATGGCCGGGACAGGAGGGGTATATCAGGCAGGGAAATGGAAAGCTTCTAGAAGAGTGCCCGGGGCCAGGACCATCCTGGATGGCCTGCAGGCACCAAGTTGGCCTGCATGCTGTCGCTGGTGTGGCTCCACGGCCCTTCCTCTAGGCTTTCAAGCCCTTGTACATATTCAGGTGTTTTACCTGGGAAGGGTGGGAACAGTTCAGCAGCAGCTGGCCTGGGGCTCAGCTCACGTTTACTCACAGAGGCCTCGGCACGGTCCCCCAGCTTTGCAATGAGGATGCTCCTTGCGTGGGGGGGCCGGGCTGCTGGCTGTATGGGAGATGATTCCCCACCTCTGACCAATGTCAGAATTGTTTACCGCTGGAGCAAGTGCCCTGATAGGGTTTTCCTCTGTATAACTGCTGGGTTCAGGTTTTTTTTTCTTTTTTGGTTCAAGTTAGAATTTATTCATCTTTTATGTATTTATTGATATAAGCATGGAAATAATTCATTCATAGAAATACATCTGTGTGAAGGGAAGAACTTTTTTCTGTTTTATTTTTAAATTTCATTTCTAAAAATTTTGCAGTTTAATTATATTTATTTTTCTATACAGCAGGTTATTATTAGTTATCTATTTTATTCATATACATATATACAGGTCAATACCTATCTCCCAACTCATCTGACCACCATCACCCCATGGCTTCCCCCACTTGGTGTCCATACGTTTGTTCTCTACCTCTGTTTCTCTATTTCTGCCCTGCAAACCTGTTCATCTGTACCATATATCTAGGTTCCACATACATGCATTAATACAGAATATTTGTTTTGCTCTTTCTGACTTACTTCATTCTGTATGACAGTCTCTAGATCCACCGACTTCTCTACAAATAACCCAGTTTCATTCCTTTTCATGGCTGAGTCATATCCCATTTTATGTATGTACCACATCTTTATCCATTCATCTGTCTGTGGGCATTTAGGTTGCTTCCATTACCTGGCTATTGTAAATAGTGCTGCAATGAACATTGTGGTGAATGTGTGTTTTTGATTTATGGTTGTCTCTGTGTATATGCCCAGAAGTGGGATTGCTGGATCCTATGGTAATTCTATTTCTAGTTTCTTTAAGGAAACTCCATACTGTTCTCCATAGTGACTGTATCAATTTACCTTCCCACCAATAGTGGAAGAGGGTTCCTTTTGTCCACACCCTCCCCAGAATTTGTTGTTTGTAGATTTTCTGATGATGCCGATTCTAACAGGTGTGAGGTGATACCTCATTGTCGTTTTGATTTGCATTTCTCTAATAATTAGTGGTGTTGAGCATCTTTTCATGTGCGTCTTGGCCGTCTCTGTGACTTCTTTGAAGAAACGTCTATTTAGATCTTCTGCCCATTTTTGTATTGGGTTGTTTGTTTTATTAATATTAAGCTGCGTGAGCTGTTTATATATATTGGAGATTAAACCCTTGTCCATTGATTCGTTTGCGAACGTTTTCGCCCATTCTGAGGGTTGCCTTTTTCCATTCCCGTTTTTTTTTAACCAAAAAAGAAAGAAAGCAAAAGAAGCAGAACACTAATGTGCGTGAAATATGCCTCTTGAAACTGTCGTTTTGAAATATGGACGTCTTTTGAACTTTTTGGTCGATATATGACCCCAGGATTTGTTTTCAGGGCAGGTGTCATTTACAGGCCTGCAATGATTTGGAATATCCACTGACCAGTAGCGCTGGAATTAAAGCTGCTGTTGTGCGAAATGGCCACAAGGTGGCAGCAGTTCTCCCTTAGCAAATCTGGTTACCAGGGCAACAGAGCCTCAATGGAAGCCTGTTCTAGATTGGAATTTAGAATGGAATGTGCCAGGAGAAAGCCCCTCAAGTTTGTCTCACTACTTCTTGTTCGTGTTTTTAATTTAATTTTTAATTTTTTATTACAGCAAGTTTGATTACAACGTTTGCTTGTTGTAGGTGTGCAAGATGTGGTTCTTTTACACATATACATATGTCTGTTCTTCCTGGGACCCTTTTCCCATGTACGTTATGACAGAATGTTGAGTAGTCTTCTCTTGGCATTCCGTAGGTCTTTGGTGATTATATATTTCACCTGTGTTTGTATATGTCTCTTAACCCCAATATCGTAATGAATCCAATCCTCACACCTTTCCATTGGTGAACCATAAGTTTGTTTAATGAATCTGTGATTGCCCTTCTCCGTGGAAATATCTGCCCTGGTATCCGTTTTTAGGTAACACCTATAAGTGATATCCTACGATATGTGTCTTTCACTTTCTGACTTACTACAAGTCCCGTGCTTACCTGTAGACTCATCTACGGGGCTGCAAATGGCATTGTGCCCTTTTTTTCCTTGGCTAATATTCTGTCTTAGCGAGGTCCATTTTCTGCAATGTGATTCCCTGAGGGCTGAGGATTAGCTGACCTGGGCAGCCTGACCCTGCCGGCAAGCCCTCCCCAGGTGTGCGTGGGTTGAGGTCGATAGAAACAGCACTCCAGGCAGCAATAGCCCCTGCAGCTGTGCCTGATTCCATATTCTCTGCCCCGTCAGCAGTCTCGGGGCTGTGCTGGTGGGAGGGTGTGAGGGTCCACGGCTTTGTTGGTGGCCCGGTGTGAGTGGGGCTCTGCTGGACTTTCTGCAGGAGTTGCCAGGCTGCCACCTGTAAAGAAGAGGATGTGTCACCCATAACTTCCACTGGAATTTCTCTCCGGGCTGAGGTGAGGAAGGAAAAAAAGGAATGATGGCCGGGACAGGAGGGGTATATCAGGCAGGGAAATGGAAAGCTTCTAGAAGAGTGCCCGGGGCCAGGACCATCCTGGATGGCCTGCAGGCACCAAGTTGGCCTGCATGCTGTCGCTGGTGTGGCTCCACGGCCCTTCCTCTAGGCTTTCAAGCCCTTGTACATATTCAGGTGTTTTACCTGGGAAGGGTGGGAACAGTTCAGCAGCAGCTGGCCTGGGGCTCAGCTCACGTTTACTCACAGAGGCCTCGGCACGGTCCCCCAGCTTTGCAATGAGGATGCTCCTTGCGTGGGGGGGCCGGGCTGCTGGCTGTATGGGAGATGATTCCCCACCTCTGACCAATGTCAGAATTGTTTACCGCTGGAGCAAGTGCCCTGATAGGGTTTTCCTCTGTATAACTGCTGGGTTCAGGTTTTTTTTTCTTTTTTGGTTCAAGTTAGAATTTATTCATCTTTTATGTATTTATTGATATAAGCATGGAAATAATTCATTCATAGAAATACATCTGTGTGAAGGGAAGAACTTTTTTCTGTTTTATTTTTAAATTTCATTTCTAAAAATTTTGCAGTTTAATTATATTTATTTTTCTATACAGCAGGTTATTATTAGTTATCTATTTTATTCATATACATATATACAGGTCAATACCTATCTCCCAACTCATCTGACCACCATCACCCCATGGCTTCCCCCACTTGGTGTCCATACGTTTGTTCTCTACCTCTGTTTCTCTATTTCTGCCCTGCAAACCTGTTCATCTGTACCATATATCTAGGTTCCACATACATGCATTAATACAGAATATTTGTTTTGCTCTTTCTGACTTACTTCATTCTGTATGACAGTCTCTAGATCCACCGACTTCTCTACAAATAACCCAGTTTCATTCCTTTTCATGGCTGAGTCATATCCCATTTTATGTATGTACCACATCTTTATCCATTCATCTGTCTGTGGGCATTTAGGTTGCTTCCATTACCTGGCTATTGTAAATAGTGCTGCAATGAACATTGTGGTGAATGTGTGTTTTTGATTTATGGTTGTCTCTGTGTATATGCCCAGAAGTGGGATTGCTGGATCCTATGGTAATTCTATTTCTAGTTTCTTTAAGGAAACTCCATACTGTTCTCCATAGTGACTGTATCAATTTACCTTCCCACCAATAGTGGAAGAGGGTTCCTTTTGTCCACACCCTCCCCAGAATTTGTTGTTTGTAGATTTTCTGATGATGCCGATTCTAACAGGTGTGAGGTGATACCTCATTGTCGTTTTGATTTGCATTTCTCTAATAATTAGTGGTGTTGAGCATCTTTTCATGTGCGTCTTGGCCGTCTCTGTGACTTCTTTGAAGAAACGTCTATTTAGATCTTCTGCCCATTTTTGTATTGGGTTGTTTGTTTTATTAATATTAAGCTGCGTGAGCTGTTTATATATATTGGAGATTAAACCCTTGTCCATTGATTCGTTTGCGAACGTTTTCGCCCATTCTGAGGGTTGCCTTTTTCCATTCCCGTTTTTTTTTAACCAAAAAAGAAAGAAAGCAAAAGAAGCAGAACACTAATGTGCGTGAAATATGCCTCTTGAAACTGTCGTTTTGAAATATGGACGTCTTTTGAACTTTTTGGTCGATATATGACCCCAGGATTTGTTTTCAGGGCAGGTGTCATTTACAGGCCTGCAATGATTTGGAATATCCACTGACCAGTAGCGCTGGGATTAAAGCTGCTGTTGTGCGAAATGGCCACAAGGTGGCAGCAGTTCTCCCTTAGCAAATCTGGTTACCAGGGCAACAGAGCCTCAATGGAAGCCTGTTCTAGATTGGAATTTAGAATGGAATGTGCCAGGAGAAAGCCCCTCAAGTTTGTCTCACTACTTCTTGTTCGTGTTTTTAATTTAATTTTTAATTTTTTATTACAGCAAGTTTGATTACAACGTTTGCTTGTTGTAGGTGTGCAAGATGTGGTTCTTTTACACATATACATATGTCTGTTCTTCCTGGGACCCTTTTCCCATGTACGTTATGACAGAATGTTGAGTAGTATTCTCTTGGCATTCCGTAGGTCTTTGGTGATTATATATTTCACCTGTGTTTGTATATGTCTCTTAACCCCAATATCGTAATGAATCCAATCCTCACACCTTTCCATTGGTGAACCATAAGTTTGTTTAATGAATCTGTGATTGCCCTTCTCCGTGGAAATATCTGCCCTGGTATCCGTTTTTAGGTAACACCTGTAAGTGATATCCTACGATATGTGTCTTTCACTTTCTGACTTACTACAAGTCACGTGATTACCTGTAGACTCATCTACGGGGCTGCAAATGGCATTGTGTCCGTTTTTTCCTTGGCTAATATTCTGTCTTAGCGAGGTCCATTTTCTGCAATGTGATTCCCTGAGGGCTGAGGATTAGCTGACCTGGGCAGCCTGACCCTGCCGGCAAGCCCTCCCCAGGTGTGCCTGGGTTGAGGTCAATAGAAACAGCACTCCAGGCAGCAATAGCCCCTGCAGCTGTGCCTGACTCCATATTCTCTTCCCCGTCAGCAGTCTCGGGGCTGTGCTGGTGGGAGGGTGTGAGGGTCCACGGCTTTGTTGGTGGCCCGGTGTGAGTGGGGCTCTGCTGGAATTTCTGCAGGAGTTGCCAGGTTGCCACCTGTAAAGAAGAGGATGTGTCACACATAATTTCCACTGGAATTTCTCTCCGGGCTGAGGTGAGGGAGGAAAAAAAAGAGTGGGGGCCGGGACAGGAGTGGTATCTCAGGCAGGGAAATGGAAAGCTTCCAGAAGAGCGCCGGGGCCAGGACCATCCTGGCTGGCCTGCAGGCACCAAGTTGGCCTGCGTGCTGTCGCTGGTGTGGCTCCACGGCCCTTCCTCTAGGCTTTCAAGCCCTTGTACATATTCAGGTGTTTTACCTGGGAAGGGTGGGAACAGTTCAGCAGCAGCTGGCCTGGGGCTCAGCTCACGTTTACTCACAGAGGCCTCGGCACGGTCCCCCAGCTTTGCAATGAGGATGCTCCTTGCGTGGGGGGGCCGGGCTGCTGGCTGTATGGGAGATGATTCCCCACCTCTGACCAATCTCAGAATTGTTTACCGCTGGAACAAGTGCCCTGATAGGGTTTTCCTCTGTATAACTGCTGGGTACAGGATTTTTTTTTTCTTTTTTGGTTCAAGTTAGAAGTTATTCATCTTTTATGTATTTATTGATATAAGCATGGAAATAATTCATTCATAGAAATACATCTGTGTGAAGGGAAGAACTTTTTTTCTGTTTTATTTTTAAATTTCATTTCTAAAAATTTTGCAGTTTAATCATATTTATTTTTCTATACAGCAGGTTATTATTAGTTATCTATTTTATTCATATACATATATACAGGTCAATACCTATCTCCCAACTCATCTGACCACCAACACCCCATGGCTTCCCCCACTTGGTGTCCATACGTTTGTTCTCTACCTCTGTTTCTCTATTTCTGCCCTGCAAACCTGTTCATCTGTACCATATATCTAGGTTCCACATACATGCATTAATACAGAATATTTGTTTTGCTCTTTCTGACTTACTTCATTCTGTATGACAGTCTCTAGATCCACCGACTTCTCTACAAATAACCCAGTTTCATTCCTTTTCATGGCTGAGTCATATCCCATTTTATGTATGTACCACATCTTTATCCATTCATCTGTCTGTGGGCATTTAGGTTGCTTCCATTACCTGGCTATTGTAAATAGTGCTGCAATGAACATTGTGGTGAATGTGTGTTTTTGATTTATGGTTGTCTCTGGGTATATGCCCAGAAGTGGGATTGCTGGATCCTATGGTAATTCTATTTCTAGTTTCTTTAAGGAAACTCCATACTGTTCTCCATAGTGACTGTATCAATTTACCTTCCCACCAATAGTGGAAGAGGGTTCCTTTTGTCCACACCCTCCCCAGAATTTGTTGTTTGTAGATTTTCTGATGATGCCGATTCTAACAGGTGTGAGGTGATACCTCATTGTCGTTTTGATTTGCATTTCTCTAATAATTAGTGGTGTTGAGCAGCTTTTCATGTGCGTCTTGGCCGTCTCTGTGACTTCTTTGAA
Organism: Mesoplodon densirostris; assembly: GCF_025265405.1. Lineage (NCBI taxonomy): Eukaryota > Metazoa > Chordata > Mammalia > Artiodactyla > Ziphiidae > Mesoplodon > Mesoplodon densirostris. The sequence continues at coordinate 102,481,356 of NC_082666.1, forward strand.
GAAACGTCTATTTAGATCTTCTGCCCATTTTTGTATTGGGTTGTTTGTTTTATTAATATTAAGCTGCGTGAGCTGTTTATATATATTGGAGATTAAACCCTTGTCCATTGATTCGTTTGCGAACATTTTCGCCCATTCTGAGGGTTGCCTTTTTCCATTCCCGTTTTTTTTTAACCAAAAAAGAAAGAAAGCAAAAGAAGCAGAACACTAATGTGCGTGAAATATGCCTCTTGAAACTGTCGTTTTGAAATATGGACGTCTTTTGAACTTTTTGGTCGATATATGACCCCAGGATTTGTTTTCAGGGCAGGTGTCATTTACAGGCCTGCAATGATTTGGAATATCCACTGACCAGTAGCGCTGGGATTAAAGCTGCTGTTGTGCGAAATGGCCACAAGGTGGCAGCAGTTCTCCCTTAGCAAATCTGGTTACCAGGGCAACAGAGCCTCAATGGAAGCCTGTTCTAGATTGGAATTTAGAATGGAATGTGCCAGGAGAAAGCCCCTCAAGTTTGTCTCACTACTTCTTGTTCGTGTTTTTAATTTAATTTTTAATTTTTTATTACAGCAAGTTTGATTACAACGTTTGCTTGTTGTAGGTGTGCAAGATGTGGTTCTTTTACACATATACATATGTCTGTTCTTCCTGGGACCCTTTTCCCATGTACGTTATGACAGAATGTTGAGTAGTCTTCTCTTGGCATTCCGTAGGTCTTTGGTGATTATATATTTCACCTGTGTTTGTATATGTCTCTTAACCCCAATATCGTAATGAATCCAATCCTCACACCTTTCCATTGGTGAACCATAAGTTTGTTTAATGAATCTGTGATTGCCCTTCTCCGTGGAAATATCTGCCCTGGTATCCGTTTTTAGGTAACACCTGTAAGTGATATCCTACGATATGTGTCTTTCACTTTCTGACTTACTACAAGTCACGTGATTACCTGTAGACTCATCTACGGGGCTGCAAATGGCATTGTGTCCGTTTTTTCCTTGGCTAATATTCTGTCTTAGTGAGGTCCATTTTCTGCAATGTGATTCCCTGAGTGCTGAGGATTAGCTGACCTGGGCAGCCTGACCCTGCCGGCAAGCCCTCCCCAGGTGTGCCTGGGTTGAGGTCAATAGAAACAGCACTCCAGGCAGCAATAGCCCCTGCAGCTGTGCCTGACTCCATATTCTCTGCCCCGTCAGCAGTCTCGGGGCTGTGCTGGTGGGAGGGTGTGAGGGTCCACGGCTTTGTTGGTGGCCCGGTGTGAGTGGGGCTCTGCTGGAATTTCTGCAGGAGTTGCCAGGTGGCCACCTGTAAAGAAGAGGATGTGTCACCCATAATTTCCACTGGAATTTCTCTCCGGGCTGAGGTGAGGGAGGAAAAAAAAGAGTGGGGGCCGGGACAGGAGTGGTATCTCAGGCAGGGAAATGGAAAGCTTCCAGAAGAGCGCCCGGGGCCAGGACCATCCTGGCTGGCCTGCAGGCACCAAGTTGCCCTGCGTGCTGTCGCTGGTGTGGCTCCACGGCCCTTCCTCTAGGCTTTCAAGCCCTTGTACATATTCAGGTGTTTTACCTGGGAAGGGTGGGAACAGTTCAGCAGCAGCTGGCCTGGGGCTCAGCTCACGTTTACTCACAGAGGCCTCGGCACGGTCCTCTAGGTTTGCAATGAGGATGCTCCTTGCGTGGGGGGGCCGGGCTGCTGGCCGTATGGGAGATGATTCCCCACCTCTGACCAATGTCAGAATTGTTTACCGCTGGAGCAAGTGCCCTGATAGGGTATTCCTCTGTATAACTGCTGGGTTCAGGTTTTTTTTTTCTTTTTTGGTTCAAGTTAGAATTTATTCATCTTTTATGTATTTATTGATATAAGCATGGAAATAATTCATTCATAGAAATACATCTGTGTGAAGGGAAGAACTTTTTTCTGTTTTATTTTTAAATTTCATTTCTAAAAATTTTGCAGTTTAATTATATTTATTTTTCGATACAGCAGGTTATTATTAGTTATCTATTTTATTCATATACATATATACAGGTCAATACCTATCTCCCAACTCATCTGACCACCATCACCCCATGGCTTCCCCCACTTGGTGTCCATACGTTTGTTCTCTACCTCTGTTTCTCTATTTCTGCCCTGCAAACCTGTTCATCTGTACCATATATCTAGGTTCCACATACATGCATTAATACAGAATATTTGTTTTGCTCTTTCTGACTTACTTCATTCTGTATGACAGTCTCTAGATCCACCGACTTCTCTACAAATAACCCAGTTTCATTCCTTTTCATGGCTGAGTCATATCCCATTTTATGTATGTACCACATCTTTATCCATTCATCTGTCTGTGGGCATTTAGGTTGCTTCCATTACCTGGCTATTGTAAATAGTGCTGCAATGAACATTGTGGTGAATGTGTGTTTTTGATTTATGGTTGTCTCTGTGTATATGCCCAGAAGTGGGATTGCTGGATCCTATGGTAATTCTATTTCTAGTTTCTTTAAGGAAACTCCATACTGTTCTCCATAGTGACTGTATCAATTTACCTTCCCACCAATAGTGGAAGAGGGTTCCTTTTGTCCACACCCTCCCCAGAATTTGTTGTTTGTAGATTTTCTGATGCTGCCGATTCTAACAGGTGTGAGGTGATACCTCATTGTCATTTTGATTTGCATTTCTCTAATAATTAGTGGTGTTGAGCAGCTTTTCATGTGCGTCTTGGCCGTCTCTGTGACTTCGTTGAAGAAACGTCTATTTAGATCTTCTGCCCATTTTTGTATTGGGTTGTTTGTTTTATTAATATTAAGCTGCGTGAGCTGTTTATATATATTGGAGATTAAACCCTTGTCCATTGATTCGTTTGCGAACGTTTTCGCCCATTCTGAGGGTTGCCTTTTTCCATTCCCGTTTTTTTTTAACCAAAAAAGAAAGAAAGCAAAAGAAGCAGAACACTAATGTGCGTGAAATATGCCTCTTGAAACTGTCGTTTTGAAATATGGACGTCTTTTGAACTTTTTGGTCGATATATGACCCCAGGATTTGTTTTCAGGGCAGGTGTCATTTACAGGCCTGCAATGATTTGGAATATCCACTGACCAGTAGCGCTGGAATTAAAGCTGCTGTTGTGCGAAATGGCCACAAGGTGGCAGCAGTTCTCCCTTAGCAAATCTGGTTACCAGGGAAACAGAGCCTCAATGGAAGCCTGTTCTAGATTGGAATTTAGAATGGAATGTGCCAGGAGAAAGCCCCTCAAGTTTGTCTCACTACTTCTTGTTCGTGTTTTTAATTTAATTTTTAATTTTTTATTACAGCAAGTTTGATTACAACGTTTGCTTGTTGTAGGTGTGCAAGATGTGGTTCTTTTACACATATACATATGTCTGTTCTTCCTGGGACCCTTTTCCCATGTACGTTATGACAGAATGTTGAGTAGTCTTCTCTTGGCATTCCGTAGGTCTTTGGTGATTATATATTTCACCTGTGTTTGTATATGTCTCTTAACCCCAATATCGTAATGAATCCAATCCTCACACCTTTCCATTGGTGAACCATAAGTTTGTTTAATGAATCTGTGATTGCCCTTCTCCGTGGAAATATCTGCCCTGGTATCCGTTTTTAGGTAACACCTATAAGTGATATCCTACGATATGTGTCTTTCACTTTCTGACTTACTACAAGTCCCGTGCTTACCTGTAGACTCATCTACGGGGCTGCAAATGGCATTGTGCCCTTTTTTTCCTTGGCTAATATTCTGTCTTAGCGAGGTCCATTTTCTGCAATGTGATTCCCTGAGGGCTGAGGATTAGCTGACCTGGGCAGCCTGACCCTGCCGGCAAGCCCTCCCCAGGTGTGCGTGGGTTGAGGTCGATAGAAACAGCACTCCAGGCAGCAATAGCCCCTGCAGCTGTGCCTGATTCCATATTCTCTGCCCCGTCAGCAGTCTCGGGGCTGTGCTGGTGGGAGGGTGTGAGGGTCCACGGCTTTGTTGGTGGCCCGGTGTGAGTGGGGCTCTGCTGGACTTTCTGCAGGAGTTGCCAGGCTGCCACCTGTAAAGAAGAGGATGTGTCACCCATAACTTCCACTGGAATTTCTCTCCGGGCTGAGGTGAGGAAGGAAAAAAAGGAATGATGGCCGGGACAGGAGGGGTATATCAGGCAGGGAAATGGAAAGCTTCTAGAAGAGTGCCCGGGGCCAGGACCATCCTGGCTGGCCTGCAGGCACCAAGTTGGCCTGCATGCTGTCGCTGGTGTGGCTCCACGGCCCTTCCTCTAGGCTTTCAAGCCCTTGTACATATTCAGGTGTTTTACCTGGGAAGGGTGGGAACAGTTCAGCAGCAGCTGGCCTGGGGCTCAGCTCACGTTTACTCACAGAGGCCTCGGCACGGTCCCCCAGCTTTGCAATGAGGATGCTCCTTGCGTGGGGGGGCCGGGCTGCTGGCTGTATGGGAGATGATTCCCCACCTCTGACCAATCTCAGAATTGTTTACCGCTGGAACAAGTGCCCTGATAGGGTTTTCCTCTGTATAACTGCTGGGTTCAGGTTTTTTTTTCTTTTTTGGTTCAAGTTAGAAGTTATTCATCTTTTATGTATTTATTGATATAAGCATGGAAATAATTCATTCATAGAAATACATCTGTGTGAAGGGAAGAACTTTTTTTCTGTTTTATTTTTAAATTTCATTTCTAAAAATTTTGCAGTTTAATCATATTTATTTTTCTATACAGCAGGTTATTATTAGTTATCTATTTTATTCATATACATATATACAGGTCAATACCTATCTCCCAACTCATCTGACCACCAACACCCCATGGCTTCCCCCACTTGGTGTCCATACGTTTGTTCTCTACCTCTGTTTCTCTATTTCTGCCCTGCAAACCTGTTCATCTGTACCATATATCTAGGTTCCACATACATGCATTAATACAGAATATTTGTTTTGCTCTTTCTGACTTACTTCATTCTGTATGACAGTCTCTAGATCCACCGACTTCTCTACAAATAACCCAGTTTCATTCCTTTTCATGGCTGAGTCATATCCCATTTTATGTATGTACCACATCTTTATCCATTCATCTGTCTGTGGGCATTTAGGTTGCTTCCATTACCTGGCTATTGTAAATAGTGCTGCAATGAACATTGTGGTGAATGTGTGTTTTTGATTTATGGTTGTCTCTGGGTATATGCCCAGAAGTGGGATTGCTGGATCCTATGGTAATTCTATTTCTAGTTTCTTTAAGGAAACTCCATACTGTTCTCCATAGTGACTGTATCAATTTACCTTCCCACCAATAGTGGAAGAGGGTTCCTTTTGTCCACACCCTCCCCAGAATTTGTTGTTTGTAGATTTTCTGATGATGCCGATTCTAACAGGTGTGAGGTGATACCTCATTGTCGTTTTGATTTGCATTTCTCTAATAATTAGTGGTGTTGAGCAGCTTTTCATGTGCGTCTTGGCCGTCTCTGTGACTTCTTTGAAGAAACGTCTATTTAGATCTTCTGCCCATTTTTGTATTGGGTTGTTTGTTTTATTAATATTAAGCTGCGTGAGCTGTTTATATATATTGGAGATTAAACCCTTGTCCATTGATTCGTTTGCGAACATTTTCGCCCATTCTGAGGGTTGCCTTTTTCCATTCCCGTTTTTTTTTAACCAAAAAAGAAAGAAAGCAAAAGAAGCAGAACACTAATGTGCGTGAAATATGCCTCTTGAAACTGTCGTTTTGAAATATGGACGTCTTTTGAACTTTTTGGTCGATATATGACCCCAGGATTTGTTTTCAGGGCAGGTGTCATTTACAGGCCTGCAATGATTTGGAATATCCACTGACCAGTAGCGCTGGGATTAAAGCTGCTGTTGTGCGAAATGGCCACAAGGTGGCAGCAGTTCTCCCTTAGCAAATCTGGTTACCAGGGCAACAGAGCCTCAATGGAAGCCTGTTCTAGATTGGAATTTAGAATGGAATGTGCCAGGAGAAAGCCCCTCAAGTTTGTCTCACTACTTCTTGTTCGTGTTTTTAATTTAATTTTTAATTTTTTATTACAGCAAGTTTGATTACAACGTTTGCTTGTTGTAGGTGTGCAAGATGTGGTTCTTTTACACATATACATATGTCTGTTCTTCCTGGGACCCTTTTCCCATGTACGTTATGACAGAATGTTGAGTAGTCTTCTCTTGGCATTCCGTAGGTCTTTGGTGATTATATATTTCACCTGTGTTTGTATATGTCTCTTAACCCCAATATCGTAATGAATCCAATCCTCACACCTTTCCATTGGTGAACCATAAGTTTGTTTAATGAATCTGTGATTGCCCTTCTCCGTGGAAATATCTGCCCTGGTATCCGTTTTTAGGTAACACCTGTAAGTGATATCCTACGATATGTGTCTTTCACTTTCTGACTTACTACAAGTCACGTGATTACCTGTAGACTCATCTACGGGGCTGCAAATGGCATTGTGTCCGTTTTTTCCTTGGCTAATATTCTGTCTTAGTGAGGTCCATTTTCTGCAATGTGATTCCCTGAGTGCTGAGGATTAGCTGACCTGGGCAGCCTGACCCTGCCGGCAAGCCCTCCCCAGGTGTGCCTGGGTTGAGGTCAATAGAAACAGCACTCCAGGCAGCAATAGCCCCTGCAGCTGTGCCTGACTCCATATTCTCTGCCCCGTCAGCAGTCTCGGGGCTGTGCTGGTGGGAGGGTGTGAGGGTCCACGGCTTTGTTGGTGGCCCGGTGTGAGTGGGGCTCTGCTGGAATTTCTGCAGGAGTTGCCAGGTGGCCACCTGTAAAGAAGAGGATGTGTCACCCATAATTTCCACTGGAATTTCTCTCTGGGCTGAGGTGAGGGAGGAAAAAAAAGAGTGGGGGCCGGGACAGGAGTGGTATCTCAGGCAGGGAAATGGAAAGCTTCCAGAAGAGCGCCCGGGGCCAGGACCATCCTGGCTGGCCTGCAGGCACCAAGTTGCCCTGCGTGCTGTCGCTGGTGTGGCTCCACGGCCCTTCCTCTAGGCTTTCAAGCCCTTGTACATATTCAGGTGTTTTACCTGGGAAGGGTGGGAACAGTTCAGCAGCAGCTGGCCTGGGGCTCAGCTCACGTTTACTCACAGAGGCCTCGGCACGGTCCTCTAGGTTTGCAATGAGGATGCTCCTTGCGTGGGGGGGCCGGGCTGCTGGCCGTATGGGAGATGATTCCCCACCTCTGACCAATGTCAGAATTGTTTACCGCTGGAGCAAGTGCCCTGATAGGGTATTCCTCTGTATAACTGCTGGGTTCAGGTTTTTTTTTTCTTTTTTGGTTCAAGTTAGAATTTATTCATCTTTTATGTATTTATTGATATAAGCATGGAAATAATTCATTCATAGAAATACATCTGTGTGAAGGGAAGAACTTTTTTCTGTTTTATTTTTAAATTTCATTTCTAAAAATTTTGCAGTTTAATTATATTTATTTTTCGATACAGCAGGTTATTATTAGTTATCTATTTTATTCATATACATATATACAGGTCAATACCTATCTCCCAACTCATCTGACCACCATCACCCCATGGCTTCCCCCACTTGGTGTCCATACGTTTGTTCTCTACCTCTGTTTCTCTATTTCTGCCCTGCAAACCTGTTCATCTGTACCATATATCTAGGTTCCACATACATGCATTAATACAGAATATTTGTTTTGCTCTTTCTGACTTACTTCATTCTGTATGACAGTCTCTAGATCCACCGACTTCTCTACAAATAACCCAGTTTCATTCCTTTTCATGGCTGAGTCATATCCCATTTTATGTATGTACCACATCTTTATCCATTCATCTGTCTGTGGGCATTTAGGTTGCTTCCATTACCTGGCTATTGTAAATAGTGCTGCAATGAACATTGTGGTGAATGTGTGTTTTTGATTTATGGTTGTCTCTGTGTATATGCCCAGAAGTGGGATTGCTGGATCCTATGGTAATTCTATTTCTAGTTTCTTTAAGGAAACTCCATACTGTTCTCCATAGTGACTGTATCAATTTACCTTCCCACCAATAGTGGAAGAGGGTTCCTTTTGTCCACACCCTCCCCAGAATTTGTTGTTTGTAGATTTTCTGATGATGCCGATTCTAACAGGTGTGAGGTGATACCTCATTGTCGTTTTGATTTGCATTTCTCTAATAATTAGTGGTGTTGAGCAGCTTTTCATGTGCGTCTTGGCCGTCTCTGTGACTTCTTTGAAGAAACGTCTATTTAGATCTTCTGCCCATTTTTGTATTGGGTTGTTTGTTTTATTAATATTAAGCTGTGTGAGCTGTTTATATATATTGGAGATTAAACCCTTGTCCATTGATTCGTTTGCGAACGTTTTCGCCCATTCTGAGGGTTGCCTTTTTCCATTCCCGTTTTTTTTTAACCAAAAAAGAAAGAAAGCAAAAGAAGCAGAACACTAATGTGCGTGAAATATGCCTCTTGAAACTGTCGTTTTGAAATATGGACGTCTTTTGAACTTTTTGGTCGATATATGACCCCAATATTTGTTTTCAGGGCAGGTGTCATTTACAGGCCTGCAATGATTTGGAATATCCACTGACCATTAGCGCTGGGATTAAAGCTGCTGTTGTGTGAAACGGCCACAAGGTGGCAGCAGTTCTCCCTTAGCAAATCTGGTTACTAGGGCAACAGAGCCTCAATGGAAGCCTGTTCTAGATTGGAATTTAGAATGGAATGTGCCAGGAGAAAGCCCCTCAAGTTTGTCTCACTACTTCTTGTTCGTGTTTTTAATTTAATTTTTAATTTTTTATTACAGCAAGTTTGATTACAACGTTTGCTTGTTGTAGGTGTTCAAGGTGTGGTTCTGTTACACATATACATATGTCTGTTCTTCCTGGGACCCTTTTCCCATGTACGTTATGACAGAATGTTGAGTAGTCTTCTCTTGGCATTCCGTAGGTCTTTGGTGATTATATATTTCACCTGTGTTTCTATATGTCTCTTAACCCCAATATCGTAATGAATCCAATCCTCACACCTTTCCATTGGTGAACCATAAGTTTGTTTAATGAATCTGTGATTGCCCTTCTCCGTGGAAATATCTGCCCTGGTATCCGTTTTTAGGTAACACCTATAAGTGATATCCTACGATATGTGTCTTTCACTTTCTGACTTACTACAAGTCCCGTGCTTACCTGTAGACTCATCTACGGGGCTGCAAATGGCATTGTGCCCTTTTTTTCCTTGGCTAATATTCTGTCTTAGCGAGGTCCATTTTCTGCAATGTGATTCCCTGAGGGCTGAGGATTAGCTGACCTGGGCAGCCTGACCCTCCCGGCAAGCCCTCCCCAGGTGTGCGTGGGTTGAGGTCGATAGAAACAGCACTCCAGGCAGCAATAGCCCCTGCAGCTGTGCCTGATTCCATATTCTCTGCCCCGTCAGCAGTCTCGGGGCTGTGCTGGTGGGAGGGTGTGAGGGTCCACGGCTTTGTTGGTGGCCCGGTGTGAGTGGGGCTCTGCTGGACTTTCTGCAGGAGTTGCCAGGCTGCCACCTGTAAAGAAGAGGATGTGTCACCCATAATTTCCACTGGAATTTCTCTCCGGGCTGAGGTGAGGAAGGAAAAAAAGGAATGATGGCCGGGACAGGAGGGGTATATCAGGCAGGGAAATGGAAAGCTTCCAGAAGAGCGCCCGGGGCCAGGACCATCCTGGCTGGCCTGCAGGCACCAAGTTGGCCTGCGTGCTGTCGCTGGTGTGGCTCCACGGCCCTTCCTCTAGGCTTTCAAGCCCTTGTACATATTCAGGTGTTTTACCTGGGAAGGGTGGGAACAGTTCAGCAGCAGCTGGCCTGGGGCTCAGCTCACGTTTACTCACAGAGGCCTCGGCACGGTCCCCCAGCTTTGCAATGAGGACGCTCCTTGCGTGGGGGGGCCGGGCTGCTGGCTGTATGGGAGATGATTCCCCACCTCTGACCAATCTCAGAATTGTTTACCGCTGGAGCAAGTGCCCTGATAGGGTTTTCCTCTGTATAACTGCTGGGTTCAGTTTTTTTTTTCTTTTTTGGTTCAAGTTAGAATTTATTCATCTTTTATGTATTTATTGATATAAGCATGGAAATAATTCATTCATAGAAATACATCTGTGTGAAGGGAAGAACTTTTTTCTGTTTTATTTTTAAAATTCATTTCTAAAAATTTTGCAGTTTAATTATATTTATTTTTCTATACAGCAGGTTATTATTAGTTATCTATTTTATTCTTATATATATATACAGGTCAATACCTATCTCCCAACTCATCTGACCACCATCACCCCATGGCTTCCCCCACTTGGTGTCCATACGTTTGTTCTCTACCTCTGTTTCTCTATTTCTGCCCTGCAAACCTGTTCATCTGTACCATATATCTAGGTTCCACATACATGCATTAATACAGAATATTTGTTTTGCTCTTTCTGACTTACTTCATTCTGTATGACAGTCTCTAGATCCACCGACTTCTCTACAAATAACCCAGTTTCATTCCTTTTCATGGCTGAGTCATATCCCATTTTATGTATGTACCACATCTTTATCCATTCGTCTGTCTGTGGGCATTTAGGTTGCTTCCATTACCTGGCTATTGTAAATAGTGCTGCAATGAACATTGTGGTGAATGTGTGTTTTTGATTTATGGTTGTCTCTGGGTATATGCCCAGAAGTGGGATTGCTGGATCCGATGGTAATTCTATTCCTAGTTTCTTTAAGGAAACTCCATACTGTTCTCCATAGTGACTGTATCAATTTACCTTCCCACTAATAGTGGAAGAGGGTTCCTTTTGTCCACACCCTCCCCAGAATTTGTTGTTTGTAGATTTTCTGATGCTGCCGATTCTAACAGGTGTGAGGTGATACCTCATTGTCGTTTTGATTTGCATTTCTCTAATAATTAGTGGTGTTGAGCAGCTTTTCATGTGCGTCTTGGCCGTCTCTGTGACTTCTTTGAAGAAACGTCTATTTAGATCTTCTGCCCATTTTTGTATTGGGTTGTTTGTTTTATTAATATTAAGCTGCGTGAGCTGTTTATATATATTGGAGATTAAACCCTTGTCCATTGATTCGTTTGCGAACGTTTTCGCCCATTCTGAGGGTTGCCTTTTTCCATTCCCGTTTTTTTTTAACCAAAAAAGAAAGAAAGCAAAAGAAGCAGAACACTAATGTGCGTGAAATATGCCTCTTGAAACTGTCGTTTTGAAATATGGACGTCTTTTGAACTTTTTGGTCGATATATGACCCCAGGATTTGTTTTCAGGGCAGGTGTCATTTACAGGCCTGCAATGATTTGGAATATCCACTGACCATTAGCGCTGGGATTAAAGCTGCTGTTGTGTGAAACGGCCAAAAGGTGGTAGCAGTTCTCCCTTAGCAAATCTGGTTACTAGGGCAACAGAGCCTCAATGGAAGCCTGTTCTAGATTGGAATTTAGAATGGAATGTGCCAGGAGAAAGCCCCTCAAGTTTGTCTCACTACTTCTTGTTCGTGTTTTTAATTTAATTTTTAATTTTTTATTACAGCAAGTTTGATTACAACGTTTGCTTGTTGTAGGTGTGCAAGATGTGGTTCTGTTACACATATACATATGTCTGTTCTTCCTGGGACCCTTTTCCCATGTACATTATGACAGAATGTTGAGTAGTCTTCTCTTGGCATTCCGTAGGTCTTTGGTGATTATATATTTCACCTGTGTTTGTATATGACTCTTAACCCCAATATCGTAATGAATCCAATCCTCACACCTTTCCATTGGTGAACCATAAGTTTGTTTAATGAATCTGTGATTGCCCTTCTCCGTGGAAATATCTACCCTGGTATCCGTTTTTAGGTAACACCTATAAGTGATATCCTACGATATGTGTCTTTCACTTTCTGACTTACTACAAGTCCCGTGCTTACCTGTAGACTCATCTACGGGGCTGCAAATGGCATTGTGCCCATTTTTTCCTTGGCTAATATTCTGTCTTAGCGAGGTCCATTTTCTGCAATGTGATTCCCTGAGGGCTGAGGATTAGCTGACCTGGGCAGCCTGACCCTGCCGGCAAGCCCTCCCCAGGTGTGCGTGGGTTGAGGTCGATAGAAACAGCACTCCAGGCAGCAATAGCCCCTGCAGCTGTGCCTGATTCCATATTCTCTGCCCCGTCAGCAGTCTCGGGGCTGTGCTGGTGGGAGGGTGTGAGGGTCCACGGCTTTGTTGGTGGCCCGGTGTGAGTGGGGCTCTGCTGGACTTTCTGCAGGAGTTGCCAGGCTGCCACCTGTAAAGAAGAGGATGTGTCACCCATAACTTCCACTGGAATTTCTCTCCGGGCTGAGGTGAGGAAGGAAAAAAAGGAATGATGGCCGGGACAGGAGGGGTATATCAGGCAGGGAAATGGAAAGCTTCTAGAAGAGTGCCCGGGGCCAGGACCATCCTGGCTGGCCTGCAGGCACCAATTTGGCCTGCATGCTGTCGCTGGTGTGGCTCCACGGCCCTTCCTCTAGGCTTTCAAGCCCTTGTACATATTCAGGTGTTTTACCTGGGAAGGGTGGGAACAGTTCAGCAGCAGCTGGCCTGGGGCTCAGCTCACGTTTACTCACAGAGGCCTCGGCACTGTCTCCCAGCTTTGCAATCAGGACGCTCCTTGCGTGGGGGCGCCGGGCTGCTGGCTGTATGGGAGATGATTCCCCACCTCTGACCAATCTCAGAATTGTTTACCGCTGGAACAAGTGCCCTGATAGGGGTTTCCTTGTATAACTGCTGGGTACAGGATTTTTTTTTCTTTTTTGGTTCAAGTTAGAAGTTATTCATCTTTTATGTATTTATTGATATAAGCATGGAAATAATTCATTCATAGAAATACATCTGTGTGAAGGGAAGAACTTTTTTTCTGTTTTATTTTTAAATTTCATTTCTAAAAATTTTGCAGTTTAATCATATTTATTTTTCTATACAGCAGGTTATTATTAGTTATCTATTTTATTCATATACATATATACAGGTCAATACCTATCTCCCAACTCATCTGGCCACCAACACCCCATGGCTTCCCCCACTTGGTGTCCATACGTTTGTTCTCTACCTCTGTTTCTCTATTTCTGCCCTGCAAACCTGTTCATCTGTACCATATATCTAGGTTCCACATACATGCATTAATACAGAATATTTGTTTTGCTCTTTCTGACTTACTTCATTCTGTATGACAGTCTCTAGATCCACCGACTTCTCTACAAATAACCCAGTTTCATTCCTTTTCATGGCTGAGTCATATCCCATTTTATGTATGTACCACATCTTTATCCATTCGTCTGTCTGTGGGCATTTAGGTTGCTTCCATTACCTGGCTATTGTAAATATTGCTGCAATGAACATTGTGGTGAATGTGTGTTTTTGATTTATGGTTGTCTCTGGGTATATGCCCAGAAGTGGGATTGCTGGATCCTATGGTAATTCTATTCCTAGTTTCTTTAAGGAAACTCCATACTGTTCTCCATAGTGACTGTATCAATTTACCTTCCCACTAATAGTGGAAGAGGGTTCCTTTTGTCCACACCCTCCCCAGAATTTGTTGTTTGTAGATTTTCTGATGCTGCCGATTCTAACAGGTGTGAGGTGATACCTCATTGTCGTTTTGATTTGCATTTCTCTAATAATTAGTGGTGTTGAGCAGCTTTTCATGTGCGTCTTGGCCGTCTCTGTGACTTCGTTGAAGAAACGTCTATTTAGATCTTCTGCCCATTTTTGTATTGGGTTGTTTGTTTTATTAATATTAAGCTGCGTGAGCTGTTTATATATATTGGAGATTAAACCCTTGTCCATTGATTCGTTTGCGAACGTTTTCGCCCATTCTGAGGGTTGCCTTTTTCCATTCCCATTTTTTTTTAACCAAAAAAGAAAGAAAGCAAAAGAAGCAGAACACTAATGTGCGTGAAATATGCCTCTTGAAACTGTCGTTTTGAAATATGGACGTCTTTTGAACTTTTTGGTCGATATATGACCCCAGGATTTGTTTTCAGGGCAGGTGTCATTTACAGGCCTGCAATGATTTGGAATATCCACTGACCAGTAGCGCTGGGATTAAAGCTGCTGTTGTGCGAAATGGCCACAAGGTGGCAGCAGTTCTCCCTTAGCAAATCTGGTTACCAGGGCAACAGAGCCTCAATGGAAGCCTGTTCTAGATTGGAATTTAGAATGGAATGTGCCAGGAGAAAGCCCCTCAAGTTTGTCTCACTACTTCTTGTTCGTGTTTTTAATTTAATTTTTAATTTTTTATTACAGCAAGTTTGATTACAACGTTTGCTTGTTGTAGGTGTGCAAGATGTGGTTCTTTTACACATATACATATGTCTGTTCTTCCTGGGACCCTTTTCCCATGTACGTTATGACAGAATGTTGAGTAGTCTTCTCTTGGCATTCCGTAGGTCTTTGGTGATTATATATTTCACCTGTGTTTGTATATGTCTCTTAACCCCAATATCGTAATGAATCCAATCCTCACACCTTTCCATTGGTGAACCATAAGTTTGTTTAATGAATCTGTGATTGCCCTTCTCCGTGGAAATATCTGCCCTGGTATCCGTTTTTAGGTAACACCTATAAGTGATATCCTACGATATGTGTCTTTCACTTTCTGACTTACTACAAGTCCCGTGCTTACCTGTAGACTCATCTACGGGGCTGCAAATGGCATTGTGCCCTTTTTTTCCTTGGCTAATATTCTGTCTTAGCGAGGTCCATTTTCTGCAATGTGATTCCCTGAGGGCTGAGGATTAGCTGACCTGGGCAGTCTGACCCTGCCGGCAAGCCCTCCCCAGGTGTGCGTGGGTTGAGGTCGATAGAAACAGCACTCCAGGCAGCAATAGCCCCTGCAGCTGTGCCTGATTCCATATTCTCTGCCCCGTCAGCAGTCTCGGGGCTGTGCTGGTGGGAGGGTGTGAGGGTCCACGGCTTTGTTGGTGGCCCGGTGTGAGTGGGGCTCTGCTGGACTTTCTGCAGGAGTTGCCAGGGTGCAACCTGTAAAGAAGAGGATGTGTCACCCATAACTTCCACTGGAATTTCTCTCCGGGCTGAGGTGAGGAAGGAAAAAAAGGAATGATGGCCGGGACAGGAGGGGTATATCAGGCAGGGAAATGGAAAGCTTCTAGAAGAGTGCCCGGGGCCAGGACCATCCTGGCTGGCCTGCAGGCACCAAGTTGGCCTGCATGCTGTCGCTGGTGTGGCTCCACGGCCCTTCCTCTAGGCTTTCAAGCCCTTGTACATATTCAGGTGTTTTACCTGGGAAGGGTGGGAACAGTTCAGCAGCAGCTGGCCTGGGGCTCAGCTCACGTTTACTCACAGAGGCCTCGGCACAGTCCCCCAGCTTTGCAATGAGGATGCTCCTTGCGTGGGGGGGCCGGGCTGCTGGCTGTATGGGAGATGATTCCCCACCTCTGACCAATGTCAGAATTGTTTACCGCTGGAGCAAGTGCCCTGATAGGGTTTTCCTCTGTATAACTGCTGGGTTCAGGTTTTTTTTTCTTTTTTGGTTCAAGTTAGAATTTATTCATCTATTATGTATTTATTGATATAAGCATGGAAATAATTCATTCATAGAAATACATCTGTGTGAAGGGAAGAACTTTTTTCTGTTTTATTTTTAAATTTCATTTCTAAAAATTTTGCAGTTTAATTATATTTATTTTTCTATACAGCAGGTTATTATTAGTTATCTATTTTATTCATATACATATATACAGGTCAATACCTATCTCCCAACTCATCTGACCACCATCACCCCATGGCTTCCCCCCCTTGGTGTCCATACGTTTGTTCTCTACCTCTGTTTCTCTATTTCTGCCCTGCAAACCTGTTCATCTGTACCATATATCTAGGTTCCACATACATGCATTAATACAGAATATTTGTTTTGCTCTTTCTGACTTACTTCATTCTGTATGACAGTCTCTAGATCCACCGACTTCTCTACAAATAACCCAGTTTCATTCCTTTTCATGGCTGAGTCATATCCCATTTTATGTATGTACCACATCTTTATCCATTCATCTGTCTGTGGGCATTTAGGTTGCTTCCATTACCTGGCTATTGTAAATAGTGCTGCAATGAACATTGTGGTGAATGTGTGTTTTTGATTTATGGTTGTCTCTGTGTATATGCCCAGAAGTGGGATTGCTGGATCCTATGGTAATTCTATTTCTAGTTTCTTTAAGGAAACTCCATACTGTTCTCCATAGTGACTGTATCAATTTACCTTCCCACCAATAGTGGAAGAGGGTTCCTTTTGTCCACACCCTCCCCAGAATTTGTTGTTTGTAGATTTTCTGATGCTGCCGATTCTAACAGGTGTGAGGTGATACCTCATTGTCGTTTTGATTTGCATTTCTCTAATAATTAGTGGTGTTGAGCAGCTTTTCATGTGCGTCTTGGCCGTCTCTGTGACTTCTTTGAAGAAACGTCTATTTAGATCTTCTGCCCATTTTTGTATTGGGTTGTTTGTTTTATTAATATTAAGCTGCGTGAGCTGTTTATATATATTGGAGATTAAACCCTTGTCCATTGATTCGTTTGCGAACATTTTCGCCCATTCTGAGGGTTGCCTTTTTCCATTCCCGTTTTTTTTTAACCAAAAAAGAAAGAAAGCAAAAGAAGCAGAACACTAATGTGCGTGAAATATGCCTCTTGAAACTGTCGTTTTGAAATATGGACGTCTTTTGAACTTTTTGGTCGATATATGACCCCAGGATTTGTTTTCAGGGCAGGTGTCATTTACAGGCCTGCAATGATTTGGAATATCCACTGACCAGTAGCGCTGGGATTAAAGCTGCTGTTGTGCGAAATGGCCACAAGGTGGCAGCAGTTCTCCCTTAGCAAATCTGGTTACCAGGGCAACAGAGCCTCAATGGAAGCCTGTTCTAGATTGGAATTTAGAATGGAATGTGCCAGGAGAAAGCCCCTCAAGTTTGTCTCACTACTTATTGTTCGTGTTTTTAATTTAATTTTTAATTTTTTATTACAGCAAGTTTGATTACAACGTTTGCTTGTTGTAGGTGTGCAAGATGTGGTTCTTTTACACATATACATATGTCTGTTCTTCCTGGGACCCTTTTCCCATGTACGTTATGACAGAATGTTGAGTAGTCTTCTCTTGGCATTCCGTAGGTCTTTGGTGATTATATATTTCACCTGTGTTTGTATATGTCTCTTAACCCCAATATCGTAATGAATCCAATCCTCACACCTTTCCATTGGTGAACCATAAGTTTGTTTAATGAATCTGTGATTGCCCTTCTCCGTGGAAATATCTGCCCTGGTATCCGTTTTTAGGTAACACCTGTAAGTGATATCCTACGATATGTGTCTTTCACTTTCTGACTTACTACAAGTCACGTGATTACCTGTAGACTCATCTACGGGGCTGCAAATGGCATTGTGTCCGTTTTTTCCTTGGCTAATATTCTGTCTTAGTGAGGTCCATTTTCTGCAATGTGATTCCCTGAGTGCTGAGGATTAGCTGACCTGGGCAGCCTGACCCTGCCGGCAAGCCCTCCCCAGGTGTGCCTGGGTTGAGGTCAATAGAAACAGCACTCCAGGCAGCAATAGCCCCTGCAGCTGTGCCTGACTCCATATTCTCTGCCCCGTCAGCAGTCTCGGGGCTGTGCTGGTGGGAGGGTGTGAGGGTCCACGGCTTTGTTGGTGGCCCGGTGTGAGTGGGGCTCTGCTGGAATTTCTGCAGGAGTTGCCAGGTGGCCACCTGTAAAGAAGAGGATGTGTCACCCATAATTTCCACTGGAATTTCTCTCCGGGCTGAGGTGAGGGAGGAAAAAAAAGAGTGGGGGCCGGGACAGGAGTGGTATCTCAGGCAGGGAAATGGAAAGCTTCCAGAAGAGCGCCCGGGGCCAGGACCATCCTGGCTGGCCTGCAGGCACCAAGTTGCCCTGCGTGCTGTCGCTGGTGTGGCTCCACGGCCCTTCCTCTAGGCTTTCAAGCCCTTGTACATATTCAGGTGTTTTACCTGGGAAGGGTGGGAACAGTTCAGCAGCAGCTGGACTGGGGCTCAGCTCACGTTTACTCACAGAGGCCTCGGCACGGTCCCCTAGGTTTGCAACGAGGATGCTCCTTGCGTGGGGGGGCCGGGCTGCTGGCCGTATGGGAGATGATTCCCCACCTCTGACCAATGTCAGAATTGTTTACCGCTGGAGCAAGTGCCCTGATAGGGTATTCCTCTGTATAACTGCTGGGTTCAGGTTTTTTTTTTCTTTTTTGGTTCAAGTTAGAATTTATTCATCTTTTATGTATTTATTGATATAAGCATGGAAATAATTCATTCATAGAAATACATCTGTGTGAAGGGAAGAACTTTTTTCTGTTTTATTTTTAAATTTCATTTCTAAAAATTTTGCAGTTTAATTATATTTATTTTTCGATACAGCAGGTTATTATTAGTTATCTATTTTATTCATATACATATATACAGGTCAATACCTATCTCCCAACTCATCTGACCACCATCACCCCATGGCTTCCCCCACTTGGTGTCCATACGTTTGTTCTCTACCTCTGTTTCTCTATTTCTGCCCTGCAAACCTGTTCATCTGTACCATATATCTAGGTTCCACATACATGCATTAATACAGAATATTTGTTTTGCTCTTTCTGACTTACTTCATTCTGTATGACAGTCTCTAGATCCACCGACTTCTCTACAAATAACCCAGTTTCATTCCTTTTCATGGCTGAGTCATATCCCATTTTATGTATGTACCACATCTTTATCCATTCATCTGTCTGTGGGCATTTAGGTTGCTTCCATTACCTGGCTATTGTAAATAGTGCTGCAATGAACATTGTGGTGAATGTGTGTTTTTGATTTATGGTTGTCTCTGTGTATATGCCCAGAAGTGGGATTGCTGGATCCTATGGTAATTCTATTTCTAGTTTCTTTAAGGAAACTCCATACTGTTCTCCATAGTGACTGTATCAATTTACCTTCCCACCAATAGTGGAAGAGGGTTCCTTTTGTCCACACCCTCCCCAGAATTTGTTGTTTGTAGATTTTCTGATGATGCCGATTCTAACAGGTGTGAGGTGATACCTCATTGTCGTTTTGATTTGCATTTCTCTAATAATTAGTGGTGTTGAGCAGCTTTTCATGTGCGTCTTGGCCGTCTCTGTGACTTCTTTGAAGAAACGTCTATTTAGATCTTCTGCCCATTTTTGTATTGGGTTGTTTGTTTTATTAATATTAAGCTGTGTGAGCTGTTTATATATATTGGAGATTAAACCCTTGTCCATTGATTCGTTTGCGAACGTTTTCGCCCATTCTGAGGGTTGCCTTTTTCCATTCCCGTTTTTTTTTAACCAAAAAAGAAAGAAAGCAAAAGAAGCAGAACACTAATGTGCGTGAAATATGCCTCTTGAAACTGTCGTTTTGAAATATGGACGTCTTTTGAACTTTTTGGTCGATATATGACCCCAATATTTGTTTTCAGGGCAGGTGTCATTTACAGGCCTGCAATGATTTGGAATATCCACTGACCATTAGCGCTGGGATTAAAGCTGCTGTTGTGTGAAACGGCCACAAGGTGGCAGCAGTTCTCCCTTAGCAAATCTGGTTACTAGGGCAACAGAGCCTCAATGGAAGCCTGTTCTAGATTGGAATTTAGAATGGAATGTGCCAGGAGAAAGCCCCTCAAGTTTGTCTCACTACTTCTTGTTCGTGTTTTTAATTTAATTTTTAATTTTTTATTACAGCAAGTTTGATTACAACGTTTGCTTGTTGTAGGTGTTCAAGGTGTGGTTCTGTTACACATATACATATGTCTGTTCTTCCTGGGACCCTTTTCCCATGTACGTTATGACAGAATGTTGAGTAGTCTTCTCTTGGCATTCCGTAGGTCTTTGGTGATTATATATTTCACCTGTGTTTCTATATGTCTCTTAACCCCAATATCGTAATGAATCCAATCCTCACACCTTTCCATTGGTGAACCATAAGTTTGTTTAATGAATCTGTGATTGCCCTTCTCCGTGGAAATATCTGCCCTGGTATCCGTTTTTAGGTAACACCTATAAGTGATATCCTACGATATGTGTCTTTCACTTTCTGACTTACTACAAGTCCCGTGCTTACCTGTAGACTCATCTACGGGGCTGCAAATGGCATTGTGCCCTTTTTTTCCTTGGCTAATATTCTGTCTTAGCGAGGTCCATTTTCTGCAATGTGATTCCCTGAGGGCTGAGGATTAGCTGACCTGGGCAGCCTGACCCTCCCGGCAAGCCCTCCCCAGGTGTGCGTGGGTTGAGGTCGATAGAAACAGCACTCCAGGCAGCAATAGCCCCTGCAGCTGTGCCTGATTCCATATTCTCTGCCCCGTCAGCAGTCTCGGGGCTGTGCTGGTGGGAGGGTGTGAGGGTCCACGGCTTTGTTGGTGGCCCGGTGTGAGTGGGGCTCTGCTGGACTTTCTGCAGGAGTTGCCAGGCTGCCACCTGTAAAGAAGAGGATGTGTCACCCATAATTTCCACTGGAATTTCTCTCCGGGCTGAGGTGAGGAAGGAAAAAAAGGAATGATGGCCGGGACAGGAGGGGTATATCAGGCAGGGAAATGGAAAGCTTCCAGAAGAGCGCCCGGGGCCAGGACCATCCTGGCTGGCCTGCAGGCACCAAGTTGGCCTGCGTGCTGTCGCTGGTGTGGCTCCACGGCCCTTCCTCTAGGCTTTCAAGCCCTTGTACATATTCAGGTGTTTTACCTGGGAAGGGTGGGAACAGTTCAGCAGCAGCTGGCCTGGGGCTCAGCTCACGTTTACTCACAGAGGCCTCGGCACGGTCCCCCAGCTTTGCAATGAGGACGCTCCTTGCGTGGGGGGGCCGGGCTGCTGGCTGTATGGGAGATGATTCCCCACCTCTGACCAATCTCAGAATTGTTTACCGCTGGAGCAAGTGCCCTGATAGGGTTTTCCTCTGTATAACTGCTGGGTTCAGTTTTTTTTTTCTTTTTTGGTTCAAGTTAGAATTTATTCATCTTTTATGTATTTATTGATATAAGCATGGAAATAATTCATTCATAGAAATACATCTGTGTGAAGGGAAGAACTTTTTTCTGTTTTATTTTTAAAATTCATTTCTAAAAATTTTGCAGTTTAATTATATTTATTTTTCTATACAGCAGGTTATTATTAGTTATCTATTTTATTCTTATATATATATACAGGTCAATACCTATCTCCCAACTCATCTGACAACCATCACCCCATGGCTTCCCCCACTTGGTGTCCATACGTTTGTTCTCTACCTCTGTTTCTCTATTTCTGCCCTGCAAACCTGTTCATCTGTACCATATATCTAGGTTCCACATACATGCATTAATACAGAATATTTGTTTTGCTCTTTCTGACTTACTTCATTCTGTATGACAGTCTCTAGATCCACCGACTTCTCTACAAATAACCCAGTTTCATTCCTTTTCATGGCTGAGTCATATCCCATTTTATGTATGTACCACATCTTTATCCATTCGTCTGTCTGTGGGCATTTAGGTTGCTTCCATTACCTGGCTATTGTAAATAGTGCTGCAATGAACATTGTGGTGAATGTGTGTTTTTGATTTATGGTTGTCTCTGGGTATATGCCCAGAAGTGGGATTGCTGGATCCGATGGTAATTCTATTCCTAGTTTCTTTAAGGAAACTCCATACTGTTCTCCATAGTGACTGTATCAATTTACCTTCCCACTAATAGTGGAAGAGGGTTCCTTTTGTCCACACCCTCCCCAGAATTTGTTGTTTGTAGATTTTCTGATGCTGCCGATTCTAACAGGTGTGAGGTGATACCTCATTGTCGTTTTGATTTGCATTTCTCTAATAATTAGTGGTGTTGAGCAGCTTTTCATGTGCGTCTTGGCCGTCTCTGTGACTTCTTTGAAGAAACGTCTATTTAGATCTTCTGCCCATTTTTGTATTGGGTTGTTTGTTTTATTAATATTAAGCTGCGTGAGCTGTTTATATATATTGGAGATTAAACCCTTGTCCATTGATTCGTTTGCGAACGTTTTCGCCCATTCTGAGGGTTGCCTTTTTCCATTCCCGTTTTTTTTTAACCAAAAAAGAAAGAAAGCAAAAGAAGCAGAACACTAATGTGCGTGAAATATGCCTCTTGAAACTGTCGTTTTGAAATATGGACGTCTTTTGAACTTTTTGGTCGATATATGACCCCAGGATTTGTTTTCAGGGCAGGTGTCATTTACAGGCCTGCAATGATTTGGAATATCCACTGACCATTAGCGCTGGGATTAAAGCTGCTGTTGTGTGAAACGGCCAAAAGGTGGTAGCAGTTCTCCCTTAGCAAATCTGGTTACTAGGGCAACAGAGCCTCAATGGAAGCCTGTTCTAGATTGGAATTTAGAATGGAATGTGCCAGGAGAAAGCCCCTCAAGTTTGTCTCACTACTTCTTGTTCGTGTTTTTAATTTAATTTTTAATTTTTTATTACAGCAAGTTTGATTACAACGTTTGCTTGTTGTAGGTGTGCAAGATGTGGTTCTGTTACACATATACATATGTCTGTTCTTCCTGGGACCCTTTTCCCATGTACATTATGACAGAATGTTGAGTAGTCTTCTCTTGGCATTCCGTAGGTCTTTGGTGATTATATATTTCACCTGTGTTTGTATATGTCTCTTAACCCCAATATCGTAATGAATCCAATCCTCACACCTTTCCATTGGTGAACCATAAGTGTGTTTAATGAATCTGTGATTGCCCTTCTCCGTGGAAATATCTGCCCTGGTATCCGTTTTTAGGTAACACCTATAAGTGATATCCTACGATATGTGTCTTTCACTTTCTGACTTACTACAAGTCCCGTGCTTACCTGTAGACTCATCTACGGGGCTGCAAATGGCATTGTGCCCTTTTTTTCCTTGGCTAATATTCTGTCTTAGCGAGGTCCATTTTCTGCAATGTGATTCCCTGAGGGCTGAGGATTAGCTGACCTGGGCAGCCTGACCCTGCCGGCAAGCCCTCCCCAGGTGTGCGTGGGTTGAGGTCGATAGAAACAGCACTCCAGGCAGCAATAGCCCCTGCAGCTGTGCCTGATTCCATATTCTCTGCCCCGTCAGCAGTCTCGGGGCTGTGCTGGTGGGAGGGTGTGAGGGTCCACGGCTTTGTTGGTGGCCCGGTGTGAGTGGGGCTCTGCTGGACTTTCTGCAGGAGCTGCCAGGCTGCCACCTGTAAAGAAGAGGATGTGTCACCCATAACTTCCACTGGAATTTCTCTACGGGCTGAGGTGAGGAAGGAAAAAAAGGAATGATGGCCGGGACAGGAGGGGTATATCAGGCAGGGAAATGGAAAGCTTCTAGAAGAGTGCCCGGGGCCAGGACCATCCTGGATGGCCTGCAGGCACCAAGTTGGCCTGCATGCTGTCGCTGGTGTGGCTCCACGGCCCTTCCTCTAGGCTTTCAAGCCCTTGTACATATTCAGGTGTTTTATCTGGGAAGGGTGGGAACAGTTCAGCAGCAGCTGGCCTGGGGCTCAGCTCACGTTTACTCACAGAGGCCTCGGCACGGTCCCCCAGCTTTGCAATGAGGATGCTCCTTGCCTGGGGGGGCCGGGCTGCTGGCTGTATGGGAGATGATTCCCCACCTCTGACCAATGTCAGAATTGTTTACCGCTGGAGCAAGTGCCCTGATAGGGTTTTCCTCTGTATAACTGCTGGGTTCAGGTTTTTTTTTCTTTTTTGGTTCAAGTTAGAATTTATTCATCTTTTATGTATTTATTGATATAAGCATGGAAATAATTCATTCATAGAAATACATCTGTGTGAAGGGAAGAACTTTTTTCTGTTTTATTTTTAAATTTCATTTCTAAAAATTTTGCAGTTTAATTATATTTATTTTTCTATACAGCAGGTTATTATTAGTTATCTATTTTATTCATATACATATATACAGGTCAATACCTATCTCCCAACTCATCTGACCACCATCACCCCATGGCTTCCCCCACTTGGTGTCCATACGTTTGTTCTCTACCTCTGTTTCTCTATTTCTGCCCTGCAAACCTGTTCATCTGTACCATATATCTAGGTTCCACATACATGCATTAATACAGAATATTTGTTTTGCTCTTTCTGACTTACTTCATTCTGTATGACAGTCTCTAGATCCACCGACTTCTCTACAAATAACCCAGTTTCATTCCTTTTCATGGCTGAGTCATATCCCATTTTATGTATGTACCACATCTTTATCCATTCATCTGTCTGTGGGCATTTAGGTTGCTTCCATTACCTGGCTATTGTAAATAGTGCTGCAATGAACATTGTGGTGAATGTGTGTTTTTGATTTATGGTTGTCTCTGTGTATATGCCCAGAAGTGGGATTGCTGGATCCTATGGTAATTCTATTTCTAGTTTCTTTAAGGAAACTCCATACTGTTCTCCATAGTGACTGTATCAATTTACCTTCCCACCAATAGTGGAAGAGGGTTCCTTTTGTCCACACCCTCCCCAGAATTTGTTGTTTGTAGATTTTCTGATGATGCCGATTCTAACAGGTGTGAGGTGATACCTCATTGTCGTTTTGATTTGCATTTCTCTAATAATTAGTGGTGTTGAGCATCTTTTCATGTGCGTCTTGGCCGTCTCTGTGACTTCTTTGAAGAAACGTCTATTTAGATCTTCTGCCCATTTTTGTATTGGGTTGTTTGTTTTATTAATATTAAGCTGCGTGAGCTGTTTATATATATTGGAGATTAAACCCTTGTCCATTGATTCGTTTGCGAACGTTTTCGCCCATTCTGAGGGTTGCCTTTTTCCATTCCCGTTTTTTTTTAACCAAAAAAGAAAGAAAGCAAAAGAAGCAGAACACTAATGTGCGTGAAATATGCCTCTTGAAACTGTCGTTTTGAAATATGGACGTCTTTTGAACTTTTTGGTCGATATATGACCCCAGGATTTGTTTTCAGGGCAGGTGTCATTTACAGGCCTGCAATGATTTGGAATATCCACTGACCAGTAGCGCTGGGATTAAAGCTGCTGTTGTGCGAAATGGCCACAAGGTGGCAGCAGTTCTCCCTTAGCAAATCTGGTTACCAGGGCAACAGAGCCTCAATGGAAGCCTGTTCTAGATTGGAATTTAGAATGGAATGTGCCAGGAGAAAGCCCCTCAAGTTTGTCTCACTACTTCTTGTTCGTGTTTTTAATTTAATTTTTAATTTTTTATTACAGCAAGTTTGATTACAACGTTTGCTTGTTGTAGGTGTGCAAGATGTGGTTCTTTTACACATATACATATGTCTGTTCTTCCTGGGACCCTTTTCCCATGTACGTTATGACAGAATGTTGAGTAGTCTTCTCTTGGCATTCCGTAGGTCTTTGGTGATTATATATTTCACCTGTGTTTGTATATGTCTCTTAACCCCAATATCGTAATGAATCCAATCCTCACACCTTTCCATTGGTGAACCATAAGTTTGTTTAATGAATCTGTGATTGCCCTTCTCTGTGGAAATATCTGCCCTGGTATCCGTTTTTAGGTAACACCTATAAGTGATATCCTACGATATGTGTCTTTCACTTTCTGACTTACTACAAGTCACGTGCTTACCTGTAGACTCATGTACGGGGCTGCAAATGGCATTGTGCCCTTTTTTTCCTTGGCTAATATTCTGTCTTATCGAGGTCCATTTTCTGCAATGTGATTCCCTGAGGGCTGAGGATTAGCTGACCTGGGCAGCCTGACCCTGCCGGCAAGCCCTCCCCAGGTGTGCCTGGGTTGAGTTCAATAGAAACAGCACTCCAGGCAGCAATAGCCCCTGCAGCTGTGCCTGACTCCATATTCTCTGCCCCGTCAGCAGTCTCGGGGCTGTGCTGGTGGGAGGGTGTGAGGGTCCACGGCTTTGTTGGTGGCCCGGTGTGAGTGGGGCTCTGCTGGAATTTCTGCAGGAGTTGCCAGGTTGCCACCTGTAAAGAAGAGGATGTGTCACCCATAATTTCCACTGGAATTTCTCTCCGGGCTGAGGTGAGGGAGTAAAAAAAGGAGTGGGGGCCGGGACAGGAGTGGTATCTCAGGCAGGGAAATGGAAAGCTTCCAGAAGAGCGCCCGGGGCCAGGACCATCCTGGCTGGCCTGCAGGCACCAAGTTGGCCTGCGTGCTGTCGCTGGTGTGGCTCCACGGCCCTTCCTCTAGGCTCTCAAGCCCTTGAACATATTCA
This sequence comes from Mesoplodon densirostris, assembly GCF_025265405.1. NCBI lineage: Eukaryota > Metazoa > Chordata > Mammalia > Artiodactyla > Ziphiidae > Mesoplodon > Mesoplodon densirostris. The sequence continues at coordinate 102,507,520 of NC_082666.1, forward strand.
GGTGTTTTACCTGGGAAGGGTGGGAACAGTTCAGCAGCGGCTGGCCTGGGGCTCAGCTCACGTTTACTCACAGAGGCCTCGGCACTGTTCCCCAGCTTTGCAATCAGGACGCTCCTTGCGTGGGGGGGCCGGGCTGCTGGCTGTAGGGGAGATGATTCCCCACCTCTGACCAATCTCAGAATTATTTACCACTGGAACAAGTGCCCTGATAGGGTTTTCCTCTGTATAATTGCTGGGTTCAGGTCTTTTTTTCTTTTTTGGTTCAAGTTAGAAGTTTTTCATCTTTTATGTATTTATTGATATAAGCATGGAAATAATTCATTCATAGAAATATATCTGTGTGAAGGGAAGAACTTTTTTCTGTTTTATTTTTAAATTTCATTTCTAAAAATTTTTCAGTTTAATCATATTTATTTTTCTATACAGCAGGTTATTATTAGTTATCTATTTTATTCATATACATATATACAGGTCAATACCTATCTCCCAACTCATCTGACCACCAACACCCCATGGCTTCCCCCACTTGGTGTCCATACGTTTGTTCTCTACCTCTGTTTCTCTATTTCTGCCCTGCAAACCTGTTCATCTGTACCATATGTCTAGGTTCCACATACATGCATTAATACAGAATATTTGTTTTGCTCTTTCTGACTTACTTCATTCTGTATGACAGTCTCTAGATCCACCGACTTCTCTACAAATAACCCAGTTTCATTCCTTTTCATGGCTGAGTCATATCCCATTTTATGTATGTACCACATCTTTATCCATTCATCTGTCTGTGGGCATTTAGGTTGCTTCCATTACCTGGCTATTGTAAATAGTGCTGCAATGAACATTGTGGTGAATGTGTGTTTTTGATTTATGGTTGTCTCTGTGTATATGCCCAGAAGTGGGATTGCTGGATCCTATGGTAATTCTATTTCTAGTTTCTTTAAGGAAACTCCATACTGTTCTCCATAGTGACTGTATCAATTTACCTTCCCACCAATAGTGGAAGAGGGTTCCTTTTGTCCACACCCTCCCCAGAATTTGTTGTTTGTAGATTTTCTGATGATGCCGATTCTAACAGGTGTGAGGTGATACCTCATTGTCGTTTTGATTTGCATTTCTCTAATAATTAGTGGTGTTGAGCATCTTTTCATGTGCGTCTTGGCCGTCTCTGTGACTTCTTTGAAGAAACGTCTATTTAGATCTTCTGCCCATTTTTGTATTGGGTTGTTTGTTTTATTAATATTAAGCTGCGTGAGCTGTTTATATATATTGGAGATTAAACCCTTGTCCATTGATTCGTTTGAGAACGTTTTCGCCCATTCTGAGGGTTGCCTTTTTCCATTCCCGTTTTTTTTTAACCAAAAATGAAAGAAAGCAAAAGAAGCAGAACACTAATGTGCGTGAAATATGCCTCTTGAAACTGTCGTTTTGAAATATGGACGTCTTTTGAACTTTTTGGTCGATATATGACCCCAGGATTTGTTTTCAGGGCAGGTGTCATTTACAGGCCTGCAATGATTTGGAATATCCACTGACCAGTAGCGCTGGGATTAAAGCTGCTGTTGTGCGAAATGGCCACAAGGTGGCAGCAGTTCTCCCTTAGCAAATCTGGTTACTAGGGCAACAGAGCCTCAATGGAAGCCTGTTCTAGATTGGAATTTAGAATGGAATGTGCCAGGAGAAAGCCCCTCAAGTTTGTCTCACTACTTCTTGTTCGTGTTTTTAATTTAATTTTTAATTTTTTATTACAGCAAGTTTGATTACAACGTTTGCTTGTTGTAGGTGTGCAAGATGTGGTTCTTTTACACATATACATATGTCTGTTCTTCCTGGGACCCTTTTCCCATGTACATTATGACAGAATGTTGAGTAGTCTTCTCTTGGCATTCCGTAGGTCTTTGGTGATTATATATTTCACCTGTGTTTGTATATGTCTCTTAACCCCAATATCGTAATGAATCCAATCCTCACACCTTTCCATTGGTGAACCATAAGTTTGTTTAATGAATCTGTGATTGCCCTTCTCCGTGGAAATATCTGCCCTGGTATCCGTTTTTAGGTAACACCTATAAGGGATATCCTACGATATGTCTTTCACTTTCTGACTTACTACAAGTCACGTGCTTACCTGTAGACTCATCTACGGGGCTGCAAATGGCATTGTGCCCTCTTTTTCCTTGGCTAATATTCTGTCTTAGCGAGGTCCATTTTCTGCAATGTGATTCCCTGAGGGCTGAGGATTAGCTGACCTGGGCAGCCTGACCCTGCCGGCAAGCCCTCCCCAGGTGTGCCTGGGTTGAGTTCAATAGAAACAGCACTCCAGGCAGGAATAGCCCCTGCAGCTGTGCCTGACTCCATATTCTCTGCCCCGTCAGCAGTCTCGGGGCTGTGCTGGTGGGAGGGTGTGAGGGTCCACGGCTTTGTTGGTGGCCCGGTGTGAGTGGGGCTCTGCTGGACTTTCTGCAGGAGTTGCCAGGTTGCCACCTGTAAAGAAGAGGATGTGTCACCCATAATTTCCACTGGAATTTCTCTCCGGGCTGAGGTGAGGGAGGAAAAAAAAGAGTGGGGGCCGGGACAGGAGTGGTATCTCAGGCAGGGAAATGGAAAGCTTCCAGAAGAGCGCCCGGGGCCAGGACCATCCTGGCTGGCCTGCAGGCACCAAGTTGGCCTGCGTGCTGTCGCTGGTGTGGCTCCACGGCCCTTCCTCTAGGCTTTCAAGCCCTTGTACATATTCAGGTGTTTTACCTGGGAAGGGTGGGAACAGTTCAGCAGCAGCTGGCCTGGGGCTCAGCTCACGTTTACTCACAGAGGCCTCGGCACTGTCCCCCAGCTTTGCAATCAGGATGCTCCTTGCGTGGGGGGGCCGGGCTGCTGGCTGTATGGGAGATGATTCCCCACCTCTGACCAATGTCAGAATTGTTTACCGCTGGAACAAGTGCCCTGATAGGGTTTTCCTCTGTATAACTGCTGGGTTCAGGTTTTTTTTTTCTTTTTTGGTTCAAGTTAGAATTTATTCATCTTTTATGTATTTATTGATATAAGCATGGAAATAATTCATTCATAGAAATACATCTGTGTGAAGGGAAGAACTTTTTTCTGTTTTATTTTTAAATTTCATTTCTAAAAATTTTGCAGTTTAATTATATTTATTTTTCCAAACAGCAGGTTATTATTAGTTATCTATTTTATTCATATACATATATACAGGTCAATACCTACCTCCCAACTCATCTGACCACCATCACCCCATGGCTTCCCCCACTTGGTGTCCATACGTTTGTTCTCTACCTCTGTTTCTCTATTTCTGCCCTGCAAACCTGTTCATCTGTACCATATATCTAGGTTCCACATACATGCATTAATACAGAATATTTGTTTTGCTCTTTCTGACTTACTTCATTCTGTATGACAGTCTCTAGATCCACCGACTTCTCTACAAATAACCCAGTTTCATTCCTTTTCATGGCTGAGTCATATCCCATTTTATGTATGTACCACATCTTTATCCATTCATCTGTCTGTGGGCATTTATGTTGCTTCCATTACCTGGCTATTGTAAATAGTGCTGCAGTGAACATTGTGGTGAATGTGTGTTTTTGATTTATGGTTGTCTCTGTGTATATGCCCAGAAGTGGGATTGCTGGATCCTATGGTAATTCTATTTCTAGTTTCTTTAAGGAAACTCCATACTGTTCTCCATAGTGACTGTATCAATTTACCTTCCCACCAATAGTGGAAGAGGGTTCCTTTTGTCCACACCCTCCCCAGAATTTGTTGTTTGTAGATTTTCTGATGATGCCGATTCTAACAGGTGTGAGGTGATACCTCATTGTCGTTTTGATTTGCATTTCTCTAATAATTAGTGGTGTTGAGCATCTTTTCATGTGCGTCTTGGCCGTCTCTGTGACTTCTTTGAAGAAACGTCTATTTAGATCTTCTGCCCATTTTTGTATTGGGTTGTTTGTTTTATTAATATTAAGCTGCGTGAGCTGTTTATATATATTGGAGATTAAACCCTTGTCCATTGATTCGTTTGCGAACGTTTTCGCCCATTCTGAGGGTTGCCTTTTTCCATTCCCGTTTTTTTTAACCAAAAAAGAAAGAAAGCAAAAGAAGCAGAACACTAATGTGCGTGAAATATGCCTCTTGAAACTGTCGTTTTGAAATATGGACGTCTTTTGAACTTTTTGGTCGATATATGACCCCAGGATTTGTTTTCAGGGCAGGTGTCATTTACAGGCCTGCAATGATTTGGAATATCCACTGACCAGTAGCGCTGGGATTAAAGCTGCTGTTGTGCGAAATGGCCACAAGGTGGCAGCAGTTCTCCCTTAGCAAATCTGGTTACCAGGGCAACAGAGCCTCAATGGAAGCCTGTTCTAGATTGGAATTTAGAATGGAATGTGCCAGGAGAAAGCCCCTCAAGTTTGTCTCACTACTTCTTGTTCGTGTTTTTAATTTAATTTTTAATTTTTTATTACAGCAAGTTTGATTACAACGTTTGCTTGTTGTAGGTGTGCAAGATGTGGTTCTGTTACACATATACATATGTCTGTTCTTCCTGGGACCCTTTTCCCATGTACGTTATGACAGAATGTTGAGTAGTCTTCTCTTGGCATTCCGTAGGTCTTTGGTGATTATATATTTCACCTGTGTTTGTATATGTCTCTTAACCCCAATATCGTAATGAATCCAATCCTCACACCTTTCCATTGGTGAACCATAAGTTTGTTTAATGAATCTGTGATTGCCCTTCTCCGTGGAAATATCTGCCCTGGTATCCGTTTTTAGGTAACACCTATAAGTGATATCCTACGATATGTGTCTTTCACTTTCTGACTTACTACAAGTCCCGTGCTTACCTGTAGACTCATCTACGGGGCTGCAAATGGCATTGTGCCCTTTTTTTCCTTGGCTAATATTCTGTCTTAGCGAGGTCCATTTTCTGCAATGTGATTCCCTGAGGGCTGAGGATTAGCTGACCTGGGCAGCCTGACCCTGCCGGCAAGCCCTCCCCAGGTGTGCCTGGGTTGAGTTCAATAGAAACAGCACTCCAGGCAGCAATAGCCCCTGCAGCTGTGCCTGACTCCATATTCTCTGCCCCGTCAGCAGTCTCGGGGCTGTGCTGGTGGGAGGGTGTGAGGGTCCACGGCTTTGTTGGTGGCCCGGTGTGAGTGGGGCTCTGTTGGAATTTCTGCAGGAGTTGCCAGGTTGCCACCTGTAAAGAAGAGGATGTGTCACCCATAATTTCCACTGGAATTTCTCTCCGGGCTGAGGTGAGGGAGGAAAAAAAAGAGTGGGGGCCGGGACAGGAGTGGTATCTCAGGCAGGGAAATGGAAAGCTTCCAGAAGAGCGCCCGGGGCCAGGACCATCCTGGCTGGCCTGCAGGCACCAAGTTGGCCTGCGTGCTGTCGCTGGTGTGGCTCCACGGCCCTTCCTCTAGGCTTTCAAGCCCTTGTACATATTCAGGTGTTTTACCTGGGAAGGGTGGGAACAGTTCAGCAGCAGCTGGCCTGGGGCTCAGCTCACGTTTACTCACAGAGGCCTCGGCACTGTCCCCCAGCTTTGCAATCAGGACGCTCCTTGCGTGGGGGGGCCGGGCTGCTGGCTGTATGGGAGATGATTCCCCACCTCTGACCAATGTCAGAATTGTTTACCGCTGGAACAAGTGCCCTGATAGGGTTTTCCTCTGTATAACTGCTGGGTACAGGGTTTTTTTTTTCTTTTTTGGTTCAAGTTAGAAGTTATTCATCTTTTATGTATTTATTGATATAAGCATGGAAATAATTCATTCATAGAAATACATCTGTGTGAAGGGAAGAACTTTTTTTCTGTTTTATTTTTAAATTTCATTTCTAAAAATTTTGCAGTTTAATCATATTTATTTTTCTATACAGCAGGTTATTATTAGTTATCTATTTTATTCATATACATATATACAGGTCAATACCTATCTCCCAACTCATCTGACCACCAACACCCCATGGCTTCCCCCACTTGGTGTCCATACGTTTGTTCTCTACCTCTGTTTCTCTATTTCTGCCCTGCAAACCTGTTCATCTGTACCACATATCTAGGTTCCACATACATGCATTAATACAGAATATTTGTTTTGCTCTTTCTGACTTACTTCATTCTGTATGACAGTCTCTAGATCCACCGACTTCTCTACAAATAACCCAGTTTCATTCCTTTTCATGGCTGAGTCATATCCCATTTTATGTATGTACCACATCTTTATCCATTCGTCTGTCTGTGGGCATTTAGGTTGCTTCCATTACCTGGCTATTGTAAATAGTGCTGCAATGAACATTGTGGTGAATGTGTGTTTTTGATTTATGGTTGTCTCTGGGTATATGCCCAGAAGTGGGATTGCTGGATCCTATGGTAATTCTATTCCTAGTTTCTTTAAGGAAACTCCATACTGTTCTCCATAGTGACTGTATCAATTTACCTTCCCACTAATAGTGGAAGAGGGTTCCTTTTGTCCACACCCTCCCCAGAATTTGTGGTTTGTAGATTTTCTGATGCTGCCGATTCTAACAGGTGTGAGGTGATACCTCATTGTCATTTTGATTTGCATTTCTCTAATAATTAGTGGTGTTGAGCAGCTTTTCATGTGCGTCTTGGCCGTCTCTGTGACTTCTTTGAAGAAACGTCTATTTAGATCTTCTGCCCATTTTTGTATTGGGTTGTTTGTTTTATTAATATTAAGCTGCGTGAGCTGTTTATATATATTGGAGATTAAACCCTTGTCCATTGATTCGTTTGCGAACGTTTTCGCCCATTCTGAGGGTTGCCTTTTTCCATTCCCGTTTTTTTTTAACCAAAAAAGAAAGAAAGCAAAAGAAGCAGAACACTAATGTGCGTGAAATATGCCTCTTGAAACTGTCGTTTTGAAATATGGACGTCTTTTGAACTTTTTGGTCGATATATGACCCCAGGATTTGTTTTCAGGGCAGGTGTCATTTACAGGCCTGCAATGATTTGGAATATCCACTGACCATTAGCGCTGGGATTAAAGCTGCTGTTGTGTGAAATGGCCACAAGGTGGCAGCAGTTCTCCCTTAGCAAATCTGGTTACTAGGGCAACAGAGCCTCAATGGAAGCCTGTTCTAGATTGGAATTTAGAATGGAATGTGCCAGGAGAAAGCCCCTCAAGTTTGTCTCACTACTTCTTGTTCGTGTTTTTAATTTAATTTTTTATTTTTTATTACAGCAAGTTTGATTACAATGTTTGCTTGTTGTAGGTGTGCAAGATGTGGTTCTGTTACACATATACATATGTCTGTTCTTCCTGGGACCCTTTTCCCATGTACATTATGACAGAATGTTGAGTAGTCTTCTCTTGGCATTCCGTAGGTCTTTGGTGATTATATATTTCACCTGTGTTTGTATATGTCTCTTAACCCCAATATCGTAATGAATCCAATCCTCACACCTTTCCATTGGTGAACCATAAGTTTGTTTAATGAATCTGTGATTGCCCTTCTCCGTGGAAATATCTGCCCTGGTATCCGTTTTTAGGTAACACCTATAAGTGATATCCTACGATATGTGTCTTTCACTTTCTGACTTACTACAAGTCCCGTGCTTACCTGTAGACTCATCTACGGGGCTGCAAATGGCATTGTGCCCTTTTTTTCCTTGGCTAATATTCTGTCTTAGCGAGGTCCATTTTCTGCAATGTGATTCCCTGAGGGCTGAGGATTAGCTGACCTGGGCAGCCTGACCCTGCCGGCAAGCCCTCCCCAGGTGTGCGTGGGTTGAGGTCGATAGAAACAGCACTCCAGGCAGCAATAGCCCCTGCAGCTGTGCCTGATTCCATATTCTCTGCCCCGTCAGCAGTCTCGGGGCTGTGCTGGTGGGAGGGTGTGAGGGTCCACGGCTTTGTTGGTGGCCCGGTGTGAGTGGGGCTCTGCTGGACTTTCTGCAGGAGTTGCCAGGCTGCCACCTGTAAAGAAGAGGATGTGTCACCCATAACTTCCACTGGAATTTCTCTCCGGGCTGAGGTGAGGAAGGAAAAAAAGGAATGATGGCCGGGACAGGAGGGGTATATCAGGCAGGGAAATGGAAAGCTTCTAGAAGAGTGCCCGGGGCCAGGACCATCCTGGCTGGCCTGCAGGCACCAAGTTGGCCTGCATGCTGTCGCTGGTGTGGCTCCACGGCCCTTCCTCTAGGCTTTCAAGCCCTTGTACATATTCAGGTGTTTTACCTGGGAAGGGTGGGAACAGTTCAGCAGCAGCTGGCCTGGGGCTCAGCTCACGTTTACTCACAGAGGCCTCGGCACAGTCCCCCAGCTTTGCAATGAGGATGCTCCTTGCGTGGGGGGGCCGGGCTGCTGGCTGTATGGGAGATGATTCCCCACCTCTGACCAATGTCAGAATTGTTTACCGCTGGAGCAAGTGCCCTGATAGGGTTTTCCTCTGTATAACTGCTGGGTTCAGGTTATTTTTTCTTTTTTGGTTCAAGTTAGAATTTATTCATCTATTATGTATTTATTGATATAAGCATGGAAATAATTCATTCATAGAAATACATCTGTGTGAAGGGAAGAACTTTTTTCTGTTTTATTTTTAAATTTCATTTCTAAAAATTTTGCAGTTTAATTATATTTATTTTTCTATACAGCAGGTTATTATTAGTTATCTATTTTATTCATATACATATATACAGGTCAATACCTATCTCCCAACTCATCTGACCACCATCACCCCATGGCTTCCCCCCCTTGGTGTCCATACGTTTGTTCTCTACCTCTGTTTCTCTATTTCTGCCCTGCAAACCTGTTCATCTGTACCATATATCTAGGTTCCACATACATGCATTAATACAGAATATTTGTTTTGCTCTTTCTGACTTACTTCATTCTGTATGACAGTCTCTAGATCCACCGACTTCTCTACAAATAACCCAGTTTCATTCCTTTTCATGGCTGAGTCATATCCCATTTTATGTATGTACCACATCTTTATCCATTCATCTGTCTGTGGGCATTTAGGTTGCTTCCATTACCTGGCTATTGTAAATAGTGCTGCAATGAACATTGTGGTGAATGTGTGTTTTTGATTTATGGTTGTCTCTGTGTATATGCCCAGAAGTGGGATTGCTGGATCCTATGGTAATTCTATTTCTAGTTTCTTTAAGGAAACTCCATACTGTTCTCCATAGTGACTGTATCAATTTACCTTCCCACCAATAGTGGAAGAGGGTTCCTTTTGTCCACACCCTCCCCAGAATTTGTTGTTTGTAGATTTTCTGATGATGCCGATTCTAACAGGTGTGAGGTGATACCTCATTGTCGTTTTGATTTGCATTTCTCTAATAATTAGTGGTGTTGAGCATCTTTTCATGTGCGTCTTGGCCGTCTCTGTGACTTCTTTGAAGAAACGTCTATTTAGATCTTCTGCCCATTTTTGTATTGGGTTGTTTGTTTTATTAATATTAAGCTGCGTGAGCTGTTTATATATATTGGAGATTAAACCCTTGTCCATTGATTCGTTTGCGAACGTTTTCGCCCATTCTGAGGGTTGCCTTTTTCCATTCCCGTTTTTTTTTAACCAAAAAAGAAAGAAAGCAAAAGAAGCAGAACACTAATGTGCGTGAAATATGCCTCTTGAAACTGTCGTTTTGAAATATGGACGTCTTTTGAACTTTTTGGTCGATATATGACCCCAGGATTTGTTTTCAGGGCAGGTGTCATTTACAGGCCTGCAATGATTTGGAATATCCACTGACCAGTAGCGCTGGGATTAAAGCTGCTGTTGTGCGAAATGGCCACAAGGTGGCAGCAGTTCTCCCTTAGCAAATCTGGTTACCAGGGCAACAGAGCCTCAATGGAAGCCTGTTCTAGATTGGAATTTAGAATGGAATGTGCCAGGAGAAAGCCCCTCAAGTTTGTCTCACTACTTCTTGTTCGTGTTTTTAATTTAATTTTTAATTTTTTATTACAGCAAGTTTGATTACAACGTTTGCTTGTTGTAGGTGTGCAAGATGTGGTTCTGTTACACATATACATATGTCTGTTCTTCCTGGGACCCTTTTCCCATGTACGTTATGACAGAATGTTGAGTAGTCTTCTCTTGGCATTCCGTAGGTCTTTGGTGATTATATATTTCACCTGTGTTTGTATATGTCTCTTAACCCCAATATCGTAATGAATCCAATCCTCACACCTTTCCATTGGTGAACCATAAGTTTGTTTAATGAATCTGTGATTGCCCTTCTCTGTGGAAATATCTGCCCTGGTATCCGTTTTTAGGTAACACCTATAAGTGATATCCTACGATATGTGTCTTTCACTTTCTGACTTACTACAAGTCACGTGCTTACCTGTAGACTCATCTACGGGGCTGCAAATGGCATTGTGCCCTTTTTTTCCTTGGCTAATATTCTGTCTTAGCGAGGTCCATTTTCTGCAATGTGATTCCCTGAGGGCTGAGGATTAGCTGACCTGGGCAGCCTGACCCTGCCGGCAAGCCCTCCCCAGGTGTGCCTGGGTTGAGTTCAATAGAAACAGCACTCCAGGCAGCAATAGCCCCTGCAGCTGTGCCTGACTCCATATTCTCTGCCCCGTCAGCA